>NC_064759.1:23084146-23412889 GCF_011397635.1 Epinephelus fuscoguttatus
AAAGTAAGATTTTTTTTAAATGTCACCTTAAACGATGGGTTAATATTTTGAATAAAAAGTGTTAGCCTACTAAAACCAATTTATTTTTACCAAAAGATTTTCCTGGTATCATTATATCACACTGCTTAGACGATCACATGAAAGTCAAGGCTGGTTGACGTGTCTGAGTTGCCTTCAAGGGTTCAGATGCAATAAAGTTGGAGGGGGAGATGAAAAAAACAAACATGTGGCCTAATGCCTGCAGCACAAGCCCCCTGTAGGTCTTTATCACACATTTATTCTTCTGCAGAAGAATATTTACATGTGATATTTATCTCAGTGTGGCAGAAAATGCAAAAGCTGGATGTGTAAAAATACGTTTAAGATGTAGCAGTCAGTGGTGGGTGATGTGGCTGTGTGAGGAGGAAGCTTCAGGGGATTTTAAAAATAAAAGCAGTTTTCTTGGTTTCCCTGAAATTTCCTTCGACACTTCAGGAGGAATGTGGTTTAACTTAACTGCCTTGAAATCTGTGTGCGCCTCCTGCCTTCCCCGGTTCCTCAGACCATTTCACAAAGAGCCGTTTTATACTATTCAGAAAAAATGTGCCGGTTAAGATTCACAGTTTAAATGCTCCATTTGGGATGTTTGCGCTAAATAAATTACAAGTACATTTATAGAATTTGAGCAATAGCTGGAAAATGGGCATTTTATTTCAACTTATTCTGATGTTTGTAATCATTGCTGGTGTGAATAAAAAATAAAATAAAAACAGCTTTAATTTAAATGTATTTTGTGTGTGTATTAAAGGGGTTGTAAATTAAAATGAGAGTGATAGCAGGTTTCTATCGAGTGTTGAGGATTGTGGTGGTCTGTGTTTACATGTGGATCAGGGATTATGCATTTAAAGAGGAAACCAAACAAACAATGTCTAAATCCCCCCAGTGTTTGGATATTTATGATGATGTGAAAGCGTTTAAAAGAGGAGGCAATACTGCTAAAAGATTTATTACTCAAAATAAAACTTTTTTCCCCAAGATTCTTTCAGTACAACTTTGTTCGCATTAAAAATGAAGCCTTGAAGACGGAGTATTTATTTAAAAATGACTGAAACATGATGATTTGGAAGACAATAGAATTTTGAAAAACAAAAATGATCCAAGACGTTGATCCGATGTAGTTAAGATAAAACTATTTTTCTGTGTATCAGCCAATCCCTGTCATGCCAGATCTAATGATTTCTAAAGCAATAAACACGAAAACCTGGTTCGGATTATTTAAAGTGAACTATGGTGAAAAAGAAGGACATATTTAACGACCAGATGAAGGACGATAATTAAATCTGAACACACAACAGACACCAGAAAATGGTTGCACATTTGAAGTCATCAAGGTATAAAGAAAGTGAGAAGAGAAGAGAAAAAGATGCAGCCTGACAGCACCTCTGGGGAGGGGAGGCTTCTCCGGAAGCAGTGGACTGTTGGGGGGGTTTACAGCTGAGGCTGCTGTAAAACACAACAACTTAAAAACCTAATAAAACTTTCTGGATTCACAAATTCAACCTCGCATTCATCCACGAGTGTGTGGCTGTCGAGCAGATGTGATAAGACTGCAAAAAGGCAGCAGGTCTAAAATAAAGTGGGCTCATATTAAAGACGCATCCATCACTTCCTGTCCAACTGTCTGCACTTTTAAGTGTGAATGTCTGTTGTTAGTATGTGATATTGATAAATGCAGATTTGTAGCCTGTCATCTCGGTAATAGCTGTAAAGTACACTTGCAAAGCGCGGTGTGATGCATCAAAGGTGGGGAAAAATTTAAATAAATTGCTGCAGTGGCCCAAGACTAATTTAAATTTACACAAAATTCTCATCCAGAGTCAAATGTGCTCATGCATTGTGCTTTTTGGTAGGAAAAATATTCAGCTGCCATTGTGTCAATGCTAACTCCATCCCATCAGTGTTCGGAATAATTTGTTTGCTTAGGAAATATTTGGATTTTTCCTTTATTTCATTCTCCCTTCGAGTGTATAAAAGAGTTAAATCATAAATAAAGATTTTCCCTTTTGTCTGAAGTTCACTGCACAACGTCCAACACCACCCACCCCCCCCCAAACACACACACACACACACACACACACACACACACACACACACACACACACACACACACACACACACACAAGCATTACGCACAGAAGATGAAAATGATTCATCAGTTTTATCAGATAAGCCTGTTTCAACAAGAAAATCGTCTTGGCTCCAGTTTCCTCCTTGAAAATTGATTAAATTTAAGTGAAAATGTTCAAGTGTTTATTATTAGATTATGGTTGTATTAAGTATTTTATACCTATATTAGTTATTTGGCTATTATCGATGCAGTCACACATTCATACAGCACGGTTCAGGCCTGTTTTATGTGACATTTTTGGAGTGAGGTGCATTAACCTGTTTGGCTGTTAGGGGGAGCAATGACACAGAACAACAGAGGGGACACCTCATTACGCATGCAAAGGGTTTCTAAAGAGATTCAGTCACAACAATGTGCAAGAATATTTTCATCCCCATCATCCCCAAACTGTAAAGAGACAGTGACGGCAGTCCAAAAGCTGACACCATTTCAGTTTTCTAAAATCATTATCTGTATCAGAAGGTATATCTTTCCAGTCAATCAACAACCAGGAATCTGCAAGTGCTCTTGAGCAAGATGAGAAATTTGCCTGCTGCTGTTAGAGTTGGACGGGTTTGAGCTCAGTATGATGCTCCAGCTCCAGCAGGTTTGATTTTAATTTGATGGAAAAATAGGAAATATTTTACGCACAGTGTTTTTATGGAGTCCGAGAATCACATGAAAGAAGGTGATAGTATACATGTCGATATGTGATTATGATAAAATCATGTGGATCATCTTAACACCATAACACAGTCATAATAAGCCCACAGTAATAAACTATAGGTAGGAGGCTAAATATCAACACTCAAATTTTGAGAAAAGAGTTGTGCGTAAAAGATGAGAGGTTGTTGGACGGCGGATTAACAGGCCTCTCCACGAGCTCTCTCTCTCTCACATTTCTCATGTCATAAGGTTTTGTTTAAATCCAGCTTTTAAAGGCAGATTTTTAAGTTTTTGTTCCAACATGAGATGGATCTAATCACCATCAGAACAAAATGAAAACACATGAAGAGCAGGTCATGCGAGGACTTGATGAATTTACACAAATATAACAGACTGCATCTTTAATATTTACGTTTTCGATTGAGTATTAATTATCAAGTATGAGCATGAATCGGATAATGTTTTTCTAACTTTTTTAACTGGCATTTTTGCAACGAAAATTCAGGTTGCAGTCGATAAAAAGTGCAAGATCAGACAACAGTTTTCACGTGCGTAAAGTAAAAGCATGATGAAACATAAATACAATCAAAGTGATCCGGCAGGTATTTTTTTCACTTAAATTTTTTAACTAATTTTATAAGTAAGAAAGAAGAAATAGGCTTCAGCTACAATATGAGTATTGAAAAAAAAAGGCTATATATATATATGTAAAAAATGATGTAAGTCATCATCATGATGGTGTTTGAACTGTACCATGATTTAAAAAGGCTTCAACTTAAATATTGTGTAAAATCTGTCATTACTTTTATATCAGTATAATTTTTCTGTCGCCCAAATATTTGTATATCCTAAAACAGAGGTATTTTATTACTAATGCAATAAGGTTTTGAGCTCCAAACTTACTGTCAAAGCTGAAATATAACATTTTTGTAAATAAAAGGTAAGACAAATATATATGTAATGGCAATGTTTAGAAAACACATAAACATACTCAAACAAATGCTTCTGCAGAGAGAATACACACATCAGTCTATGGACACACGCTGTGCTGACAGAGCTTCGCCACTAGATGGAGACATAAGCTGTGAATGGTAGAAGCCCACAGAGACTCTGAGCTCACACAGGCCTGTGGGCCTCTACACACTCACAGTGGAGGGAATATACTACAGCAATTTCTAATTTTACCGTGGAAAATATTCGTAAAGGTTATCCTCGATCGATTAAACATCCGTTTCTAATTTGTAAAAGAAAAAAACAGACCTATGAATGAAAATGACAAGATCACATGGCGTCTCTCAAACATTTATTGTCAAAAAACTTTGGCTATTGCAGTCAAAAAAGGGAGGATAGATAGTTGCAGTCAGATAGTATTTACATGTTTAAATATGATTACTGTTCTTGACAGAAATTGCATAGGTCAACCTGTTCGACAGGAGAGTTTTTCTGAGTCAAACCCTGTTTAGGAAAAAAAAAAAAAAAAAAAAGACAGTGACGTGGACACAGTGTGGGCAAACCTATTGAAATGCTCAGGCTAGTTTGATCACGTGTCAGATACTTGCTGTTTGAGTAACATAGGCTTATTTTAAATAGAAAGGATGAAGTGTAAACTCTTTAAGCCTCCAAACTGTGGAGTGGAGAATAGCTGAATAATTGAATTATGTATACACCCAAGATATTATTGACTCTGCAAAGACAGAGTATGGAGACATGTTTTTTCTCTTAAGCGTGCTGAAAATATAATTTTCAAAATCCATTTTCTGTTATTAAATATTTGTTTTAGTCTGTCTGCATTGTGATGATCACAGTCGGAAGGTGACAGTTTGTTAGCTCCCCACTGCATCACTGTCTAAAGACGAATATTGTAACTGAATATTGTAACTTATTCCAGAGGCTTCAATCTTAATTTAAGGGTTGGATTAAGTGGAATAAAGGCGCAGGATTTCTCCGGGTGTCTTGTGCCTTTAAGGCCTAAATCTCTTATTGTTTAGTGAATATTTTAAAGAGATCAGGCATCCCTCGCAGAATCGCCTTGGTCAACATGTTGCAAACCATTTCCGATCTTCTGTCAACAGGCCGCATCGACTGGTTCCAATTAAAATGTGAGGAAGGAAATGTGTAGGTCAAAACAGAGCCGCTCTGGCGACAAAGAAACCGTTCATAATGTAATAAATTATAGCACAGTTTTTTTTTAAGATGAAGGCCCTTTTCACCTCCTGGTTCAGTGTCTCCAGAGCTAACTGGGGCTCTTGAATTTATTGACGACTTTCTTCTCCTTTACGCGCCGGTTCTGAAACCAGATTGTCACTTGTCTCTCTGTCAGGTTTGTCTGCGCGGATATCCTCCTCCTTTTGTCTTTGGTGATGAATTTATTGGCGGCGTACTCCCTTTCCAGTTCTTTGAGCTGCACCTTGGTGTATGGCACACGCTTCTTTCTCCCACGGCGCACAGAGCTGTCTCCACCAGATATAGTGTCTGTGGAGGACAAAAATAAAGTGTCACATTTTAATCTGCTCGGCTGCATCAGAGAGAAAACGAAAATCTTTTTGCATTTTCTGTATTTGATTTTCTTGTTTCAGACGAATTATTAAATATTAACATTAAAAAAAAGTTTTCTTTTTTACATGCACAAGTTTAACCGCACCTTCCCACGAACACTGCATATTCTTGTGTTCATAAAACATACCTTGTAAAGAGGACTTCCACAGGGGATTTGACTGTGGCTGCTCCTTGGTGCAGTAAACTTGACCACTCCAACCATTGGTGATGGCCCATGGCTGGTAGGGCTCCATAGGCAGTAGAGACTCGTGTCTTGGCTCAGATGGAGCACTCAGCGCAGGTACGACAGGGACGTCCAAGTAGCTGGGCTGGTAAGGACCCGAGGAATAGCCCTGATAAAACGCAAATTCCTTTGCTCTTGTCGAGAACTCCTCACCAGAGACCGATGAGTCCATGTATTTATCGCCATAACCAGAGGGCTGCGCGCAAGCCTTGACGCTGCCGTGTGACATCCTACATGGGTAATAGCTGCTGCCAAAATATCCATAAGGCAAAGATGCATTGGGCGAGCTCTGAGTGGCAGAACAGGGGCTGCATTGTTTGCCAGGCTCCCCCATGCCAGAGACTGGCACCTCACTCGCAGCGTAGGTGGTGCTCGGAGCCAGCGAGGTTGGATGCGCTAACAAATTCCTGCACTGGTTTGCAGCAAAATTGCCTCCAGTAAATCCTTCCATGTTCTTGCTTCTGTCATCCAAGCCGTTGTCGTAGAGAAACATCACCGGGTCAATCCAGTGCGAGTGGAGGAGTAATGAAGCGGTCATAGCATGCCTTACATCGAGAGGACCAACTCTTTTTCAAAATCCCCACGACTGAGCAGAGACAGGGACTCAGGCAGAGTAACGATACCAACACGCCTGAGTACATAAAGATCGCAAGGTTATTGGCCAGGGCCAAACACGTGATATGCAAAGGAGATGATAAAAGTCTAGACATCAGATAGTGCAGATCAAGCTGTATATTTGTGAAGATGTACAGCACATCAGCATATACATAAGTTATGCAGAGAAGCCCTGAGGGTATTTTTCCCAAACATTATATTGAAATCTTTCTATTGAAAGTGAGTGGAAGTGGGATGGAGAGGCAAAGCTGTCTGTCGTGTACTGTCATCAAAACATGCTTAGTGATGGGTTGTGTAACACATGGGGTGAGAAAGAAAAATATTTGAAAAGAAAAATGATTTACGCAGTTTTTTAGGGCGTAATGGGTGCGTAATTACGCGTGCCATGTCGGTTTCACAAGCTCTATATCTGTGCGCAAAGCAATATTTATTTCGGATATGTGGATTTAAAATGATGTTGCTTTTATATCTAAAGATTGGACCTTGTCATGCGCTTTCAGTCAGACGCTGCAGATTTTTTAAAAGTGTACAATCATGTTCTCAAATTATCTGAGTGGACCGGCTGGCTAGGAGAGAGGCTTTTAAGCAATTATGCATGCAGATTTTTTTTTAAAGAAAATAAACACAGATCAGTGCCTTATGGATACATTTAAAACCTGTATTATAACAACCATAATAAATGTTATTATCCGTACAATTGGCGCTGCAGCATGTAAATGCAGAAACTCGCTCAGTGTCCACTAAAATACCAAAAGTATGCCACATTTGGCTGCACTCTTCCTCATACGGGTTAGACGCGGCTGGAGGCCAAGGTCAAGTTGAAAGTTGCAGTCTGGCCAAATAGGCACTTCACGCCAGGAAGCCCGAAGAGAAAACACCGCTGAATGTTGAAGAGGAGGTTTCTGTGCTCGGTTTGAAGACAAGTTACATAAACTTGTTTTCCTCTCTTTCTTTAATCCCAGACATCGGCGATGACAAAAATATATTGGCATCAAATGTCCGAAATCAAAGCTGAGGATTGTTTATTATAATCCTCCTGCTGGAGTGAAAAAGTGACCAAAAGGAAAATAAACTCTTCCTCAGCGTGCCTACATATTTCTATTCTGCGTAAAATGCCTCTATGGAGAGCTCTTGTTTTCCTTCTGCAGGACGCACAGCTAAAAACGTAAATGTGGTATCGAGCCACACGTACAATACACAAACAAACCCCTCGCGAGTCTGTAGTGCAAGAATAAAAATAAGATGTTTACGTTGAGCCTATGTATGGCACTGAAACACTCAGCTGTGGGTGCACTGGAAAGGTTTAAATTAGTGTCAAACTGAATACTGTTTCAACTCTCAGAGTTCATTTTTGGTTTACATTTCTAATGTGCGACCACAGACGCAGAGAAATGTATACCCACCTAAATTTGAGCACCTTTTTATTTTTAATAGAGTTTTCCCACCTTTTGAGGCTGTAAATCTTTATGGCCCAAGTTCAGAGCTTGTGGGCAAGACCGAGCAGTGGTCTACGTCTCAGGGAGAAAAGCATTATGTTTTATGTTATTGAGGAGGTTCGTGTCTGATATTTGTTTTTTATTGCATTGTTATGATAACCGCCCTTTTTTTGTTTACCGCTGCATTTTGGATAGAAAGTGGCCTTTTTTAAATTTCGCATGAAACCGACAGTGAAAGTGAGCGTTGGCTGGAGAGGGATCATGTCAGCCACGTTGTTCACACATCAGAGCGGCTGTCTGTCTCAAGCAGCTGCTAGGAACTGGTATATAGGACAGTTACACAAAAAGATGATCCATGCGTAAAATGAAATTAGGTCTTGAGATGGTGATAAAGTATGTGCTGATATATTTAACTTGTTCGTTCTCGTAACTCGTTCGTCATTTTATTTTCAATATGCCGTCCATACACACACACACACACACACACACACACACACACACACACACACACACACACACACACTCTTTAACATGATAACCCAGATGGTATTATTACTGACGGTGGCCAAAGACGCAGTAAGGACATATAAAAAAAATAATAAAATGCAGTTCTTACATTTTATCATGCAAACAGTAATAAGTAGACTATAAAATAACTGGTGAAACTGGAAACTTTGATGCCAATTTACAACAAAATCCCTACAATTAATCGGAAATATTCAAATATAAAACATTTTGACTCACTGTAATCAAATGATTTTAAGATTACCTGTTAACGGATGACGGCTAAACAGAGCCGGGTTTAATAAATAAAAATTAACCTGTGAAATTGATTGTTGATTATTGTATTTTGACCAAGTTTTGACTTGCACGGTGGGTCTCATAAATATGCGCAGGGCGGTTTTACGGGTCCTTAAAATGTAGAATTTTGTTTCTTCTTTTTTTCCCCTTTTTTTTGTAATACAGCAGTGTAAAGACGCTTTCAATTGGATAAGGAGGTTAAAATTAAAACCACACAGACTTGACAACAGGCCTAAGGGTCTAGGTCTGTAGGTCTATTGTCAAATTCATGCGGACATTGCTTAGACGACAACAATGACTTGTTGCACTACAGGCTAGAGTATTGATTGAGAACAATTTGGAACAAGAAAACAGCAAAGTCATTTTCTAAGTCATCCCTGTTAGGACACAACATCCGCACCTTTCACCACCGTCAAATCTAATTAACTTATCAGTCACATATATGCATCTGTTTGCTGATGCGTGTAGACTCCTGTAACTAGCTCCAAAACTACGTAGGCCTCTATGCACATGGTAGAAATCTGCGTCAACACCAAGTTTATGAATAAACACAAATGGATGCTGAATGCAAATTTCATTAAAATAAAGAAGTGTTGAAGAGACCGAGCACGAGGGGATTACGTGCGTGCTGCAGCAGATGATGTCAGGCTGTGTGTGTCAGTCTGCTGGAGGCCTGAGACCAAAGCGCTGCTCTGTTTGCAGTACCTATCAAGTAGATGACAACACGGCTCTTAGCCTACAGTGCTTAATGGACTTTTTATGGGTTTGTCTTGTGATCGCATGACCTATGGCACCTTGGCCCCTCAGTGGCTCTTGGCAACTAGATCAGAAACATGCCGCCCTCCTGGTCTGGCCTAAGTGGGGATAGAAAGGAGGTCCACACATCAGTAAAAATTACTGAGGCTGGATGCGTGATGCAGCAGTCACAGATTTCTTCCATGGCTATAGGGAGCAGGCGATAATAAATATCCACATCTTCATTAGCGGGGAGCTTGTGCTGGATAATTTATTTCTAACTCAGAAAAAGTTTGATGCGTCCTTTTCGTTTTGGAACAACAGGCGCAGCTTCGGCGCCGTGTTTCTCTTCCCGCCGCTGCATCTGCTCTGCAGCCAAGCTTTGTTCAACGTTTCATCGTGACTTCTGAATCAGTGGGAAACACGATGCAAACTAGAACATTTGGGAGCTATTTAATTTACAAGCGCTCAGCCATGGAGGGAACATTGTGCATGGCGTGTCCAGGCATTTAGAATTTAAATTGCCATTTTCATCGTGAGAAAAAGTATCCTTCATCCTCTGTGTGTAAGGTTTGGCTGCATTTGCTTGCAAGTTTGTGGACTGCCTGAATTCACTTATTTGAGCTGTGCTTGTTGGATCAACGAGTTATTCCAACAAAACCAGAATAAATGTCATCACCACAACAAATCTGCAGCAAATACTCAACAAGGTTGGTTTAATAAAAATCTGTTAATATTTTAAGTTTACTTTGTTAACATCCAAATCCAGAAAGGAAAAGTGAATGAAATTTAAGGGAAGGTGTAAATTAATAGTTCACAAAGTTGAAGACATCACAGTTTGTCTTTATTTCCTAACAGGATATGATATGACACTCTTACCCCAAAGTAACATTTCCATTGTGAAGAGAAGTAACCCCCTCATGAAAAGAAAAAGACAGCAACATAAAGAAATGATCACAAACTATAGATAAATATGTGGAGACTAAACTGTGTTTGAAACAGAGTGAATGAGTAATTAACACCACAGATTCCCACCAGACTCTTTGCATTATAAGTTGTAAGATGTGCAGAGCTGCCACTGCGTGACAGTCCACTAATCTCTTGGATCCTCCATATATCTGACAGTTCACTGGCTTCTAAAACTGAAGGGAGTGTTGCATATTAAAAGGCTAGATCACACAGGAAACATGATTTCCAATAGGAGAGAAGTGCTCACATGATCTGTCACGCTGTGTTGGAGCTCTCTTGGCTTCATGTCTTTCACGACTTTGAAAAAGAAAGTCCTCGGGGGCAAAATGCACCCTAACTACCCTACGTTAGTCCTGTGCAGGGCCAGGCCTGGCAAGGCTGTGGACGGGGTGGAGGCTGACATTACTGGCCCTCCTCCTCACGCAGGAACTGGAACACGGAGGAGAAATCTTTAGTAGCATAACCGCGTGCGCACATCATACGGTAGATCTGATGGGCTAAGGAGCCGAGGGGGACAGGAGTCTTTGTGTTAGTGGCTGTGTTCTGCGCGAGGCCTAGGTCCTGAAAAAAAGAAAAGCAAACATACATTAGAAAACCAACAAAGCTGAAAATTAAAACTCTAAAACCAAAACCACCATTCCACCCACCACAGAGAATTTTTCTTTATGTTGCAATAATATGGGCTTGATTACCTTTTAAGAGGGATGTAAACTACTGCTGAGTAGTTCACTGCATCATTTTAAGTGGTGTGACCTAAGATAGAATTTTTTTTCCCAACACTGTCTCTTAAATCCCTGTCACATGCACAACATATGGCGGAGAAATTAGTTTCCGACTAACTCTGCTACATATACAGTATACGAATCACAACAATCCACTTAAATCCAAACATAAATACATACGTGTATCTTTATGTTCCAAAAATTGGGGCTAATAGAAAACAAATGGTTTCTCAACAATAATTAGAGGAAACAAAACTATTACAGCCACAAAATATTAGTTATGTATGTGCAAGAATGTGGCGATACGATACATATCACGATACAAGAGTTACAATTCAATATATTGTGATACTGTAAACAAGGCGATATACTGCCATTTTATTAAATCTAATTTTAGGAAAACTATCACAGTATGAAGATCACACCGCTGTATGTGTACACTCTGAGAAAAAAACATTACTTTTTTATATTTGTATTCATAGCATACCCTGTAACATGCTAGCCATATGCTGTAACGTTTGAGTGGAAGAGTCAAATTTCTGAAGAAAGATTATAACACAGCTATCTAACAGTCAGGGGTTTAAACACAAAACAAAATATATCACTACCTCAAATTCTTTTCATGTAAACTTCATTAAAATCATCATTAAAAATCAGTAGTATTTTTCACAATTGATACAGTATTAAAAAAAAAAACATTGCAATACTAAAGTGTATGGTATTTTTCTACACCAGTATAATTTTTTTTCCTAACATATGTCATAATAACAAGGTCAACATGTAGAAACCTAAAGATGAAATGTTTGTGGAAACCCAAATGCTCAATTGTAATTCTATGATTAGGAGAGTGAATGTAGTACAGTGCAACAGGTCATTAAACTAACCTTAGCCATCAGCTGGGTGCCAAAGCCTCCCTGGTAGTTATTCCCAGAGGGGACGCCCTCCATGACTCCAGGCACAGGGTTGTAGGTGTCACTGGACCAGCACCGACCTGAACTCATGTTTAGGATCTGGGCCAACAGCTTAGGATCAAGACCGAGTCTGTGAGTGAAGACAAATCCCTTGTTATTTACACAAAGTGTACTGCTGCTGCACATGCTGCTGTGATTTAAATTGACTGCATGTGCTATTATTTGTAACCAAGATAAGATTCACCTGATTCCCAAGTTCATCGTCTCTGAGGTCCCAATCATTCCAATGGCCAGAAGCATGTTGTTGCAGATTTTAGCAGCCTGTAACAAGATCACAAGTATTTTAGATTTCAATATCCTGAACGTCATCTTACATTTTTTAAATCTTATCAAAAACTCTCATTCATCTGCTATCTTCACTCATGAAACTTAAACACATGAAAATAACAATAGAACTTTATCTAAATGATGAATGCATTGCAACAATTCCCGGAAAATATGAAATATCTGCCCATACCTGTCCAGTTCCAACCTGACCGCAGTACACCACATTAGCTCCCATGCAGGTGAGCAGTTCTTTGGCTGCAGTAAATTCCTCCTCTGCTCCTCCAACCATAAAAGTCAGTTTACCCGAACTGGCAGCACCCACACCTGGGAATGCAAAATTGTGCTTATGTACAATGAACCACGTGCAAACATGCAGAGATGTATGGATGTAGCGATCATCGGTTCAAATGCAGTGATGAAAAGGAAAATAAAGGCAATTATATGAATGTGCTGAAAGTAGTTATTGTTAATTACAGCCTTCTTAGAGTAGCTGAATAGCAGCTACTTTGTGGCTGATGTTGGCAATTAGGAGATTTTTTTCATGTCGTAACTAAAAAATAAAATTCTTTTGACACGTATCACTGATGTTCACGGTAAAACAGCATGGAAGACCCATCAAACTTCTCCAAAGACAGAGAGATGATGATGAACTGTTTTGTTGTCTGACAACAGCCATATGGGTCCATATATCTCAGTACCCTTTGGTGTCCTGATTGACAAAGCTTTCTTTGGAACACAGAGGTGCAGCACAACCAACATATTTTCAGTGGGATGGGGAGACAGTTAATTAATGTTTATGAGCCTTTGTTGCACGTTGTTTCCCATCTCTCTCTACTCACTTCCTGTCAGCTCTGCATCTCTGTAATACTGACTCTAATAAGAAATAAATCCAGAGGAAAAAAAAAAACTTCAAAAGAACACTCTGTGGCTATAAGATATATTTATAAAGGTCTCAAGCATAGCCCAAAATGATTGATTAATGGACATGCTTTTGGGGTGAAAATAATGTGTCCCTTTGCTGTAATAGTTTGGAACTACAATGACTGACTCACTGTAAACGCAGGGGACCAATGAATCAAAACCGAACAACAATGTACCTCATATAAAAGGTGATACAAATGAGAAAACAGTACAGCAACCAAGGTTAAATGCTACACTAAAAAACAAGTCTGTAAAAATGTCTTTTTTAAAAAAAAGATCTGGACACGGACAATAACTTATGTCGTCTGTTCTCACTGTCCATTCCAAGTCAGTCCAAAGCTTTGGGACACTCGGAAAAAGTTTGTCAGCCCTCGCTTAGTTTTATAAACAGCCACTCTTGGAACCATTTGTACATTTGACAGTGTGTTCAGGTTCACATGGGGTTAAATTCTCAGTAATGAAGCATTACCAGGTGCAAGCCACATGGGTGCCAAGAAATTAACCAACATAGTCTAATAATTAATACTAAAGTTTACAGGAAGCTGATGGAGAGAAGCCAAGATGGGTGTTATAGGTTTCCCCCTTCTTGGTCCTCACAAGACGACTGCCAACAGTATTTTGTACTAACTGGAGTCTTTAACGACTGAGCTGCTGGAGACAGGTGGGAGCTACAACAGTCAAGCTGAGAAATAACGCATAGGTAATGACTCCAAAATTCATACAGAGTAAAGAGAATTCTGCCATGCACAACGACGACATTTTGAAGTAGTGCAGCAACTTTAACTTCTTCTCACAGACATGTAGTCTTGGAGAATCAAGATGAGAAATCTGCATAACAGTGAATGCTGATTGTGACAGTGAACAACGTGTCATTCTTGTACAACATACAATACAGGCCAAAAGTTTGGACACACCTTCTCATTCAATGCGTTTTCTTTATTTTCATGACTATTTACATTGTAGATTCTCACTGAAGGCATCAAAACTATGAATGAACACATGTGGAGTTATGTACTTAACAAAAAAGGTGAAATAACTGAAAACATGTTTTATATTCTAGTTTCTTCAAAATAGCCACCCTTTGCTCTGATTACTGCTTTGCACACTCTTGGCATTCTCTCCATGAGCTTCAAGAGGTAGTCACCTGAAATGGTTTCCACTTCACAGGTGTGCCTTATCAGGGTTAATTAGTGGAATTTCTTGCTTTATCAATGGGGTTGGGACCATCAGTTGTGTTGTGCAGAAGTCAGGTTAATACACAGCCGACAGCCCTATTGGACAACTGTTAAAATTCATATTATGGCAAGAACCAATCAGCTAACTAAAGAAAAACGAGTGGCCATCATTACTTTAAGAAATGAAGGTCAGTCAGTCCGGAAAATTGCAAAAACTTTAAATGTGTCCCCAAGTGGAGTCGCAAAACCATCAAGCGCTACACGGAAACTGGCACACATGAGGACCAACCCAGGAAAGGAAGACCAAGAGTCACCTCTGCTTCTGAGGATAAGTTCATCCGAGTCACCAGCCTCAGAAATCGCAAGTTAACAGCAGCTCAGATCAGAGACCAGATGAATGCCACACAGAGTTCTAGCAGCAGACCCATCTCTAGAACAACTGTTAAGAGGAGACTGCGCGAATCAGGCCTTCATGGTCAAATAGCTGCTAGGAAACCACTGCTAAGGAGAGGCAACAAGCAGAAGAGATTTGTTTGGGCCAAGAAACACAAGGAGTGGACATTAGACCAGTGGAAATCTGTGCTTTGGTCTGATGAGTCCAAATTTGAGATCTTTGGTTCCAACCGCCGTGTCTTTGTGAGATGCAGAAAAGGTGAACGGATGGATTCCACATGCCTGGTTCCCACTGTGAAGCATGGAGGAGGAGGTGTGGGGGTGTGGGGGTGTTTTGTTGGTGACACTGTTGGGGATTTATTCAAAATTGAAGGCACACTGAACCAGCATGGCTACCACAGCATCCTGCAGCGACATGCCATCCCATCCGGTTTGCGTTTAGTTGGACGATCATTTATTTTTCAACAGGACAATGACCCCAAACACACCTCCAGGCTGTGTAAGGGCTATTTGACCAAGAAGGAGAGTGATGGAGTGCTGCGGCAGATGACCTGGCCTCCACAGTCACCGGACCTGAACCCAATCGAGATGGTTTGGGGTGAGCTGGACCGCAGAGTGAAGGCAAAGGGGCCAACAAGTGCTAAACACCTCTGGGAACTCCTTCAAGACTGTTGGAAAACCATTTCAGGTGACTACCTCTTGAAGCTCATGGAGAGAATGCCAAGAGTGTGCAAAGCAGTAATCAGAGCAAAGGGTGGCTATTTTGAATAAACTAGAATATAAAACATGTTTTCAGTTATTTCACCTTTTTTTGTTAAGTACATAACTCCACATGTGTTCATTCATAGTTTTGATGCCTTCAGTGAGAATCTACAATGTAAATAGTCATGAAAATAAAGAAAACGCATTGAATGAGAAGGTGTGTCCAAACTTTTGGCCTGTACTGTATTTTTTAACAACTTCATATTATTGAATTTATAATTGATAATCGTAATTCTTTACATCGACTCTTTAATTTCTGAAGCGACTGGAAAACAAGTTACAGCATGTCCTCATAGCACAAAAACCAGTAAGACCTGTCGAAAATATCCCATCTGTGGTTGACAGATGACAAAAGGTATATTTCTCTCTGGAGTGGGACCATCAATGTTTATGTAACACGCCCCTTGGTGAAAATACTGAAGCTGTCAGAAAGCAGGTTTGTGGAGGAATTCCTTTCAACTGTGCCTGTTGCTTTCAAATGCAAATGCTTCACTCATGCATCTAAAGTCAGAGACCTGAGAAGCACTGTTGTTTACTCAACAGTATTTTGGGGAAAAAAAATAAAATAAATAAATTAAACACATGCATTTTTTTGTCAAACGTAATCCAATTGTTGTCCAGGACGGTCTACTAGAAGACTGCGTAGTCACTCCCTATTGGAGATGTCATATAATCCTCCAGGGAATGATCACACACACAGCACCTGTTTATCAGTCTGTAGTTATGTTATTTCAGACCTCTACTCTTTTAAGATAAGAATTCCAGTCTGAGGAAAAATGAAAGATGGCCCTTATCTCATCTGATCTTTATGTTTTTTCACACAAAGAAACTGTCAGACACATGCTGACTCAATTACATCCCCACCACCATGTGTGCTTTTATGTCTAAACTTTAACCACGCTAGATTAAACAGTCACCAACATGCCACTGCACTTCTTTTGATTTCCATCTAACCACTGGAGATGTTCAAAAAAAGTTTCATTTAGGTGATTGACGTGATATATCAAAGTATGACATACACTTCAGGTTTGCACCGGTTAACCAGCCGGCCCCACACACAAAGGCACAAGTTCAAGGCGGAAAGCTGGACAACTTTAATCCATGTGCACTACCACAGGACGGAAGCATATAAATCATTACTAATCTTTAGGCCCAGGCTATAAAATGGACCAGAATCAATTCAAATAAAGTGGCCGTCCTGACGTGGACGAGGCCAAGTTCAAACAAACTGTGTTTCTGCGTGGACCCCCGTGAAAGTCAGAGAGCACACACGTTACAGCTTGTAACGTGTGTGCAGGCAGGAGCTCCTCTTCCTCCTCCTTTTCTGCCTGATACTGTCGGTGTTCTTTATTAACTGTGACGTAGCTAAGTTGTCACCAACAAAAAAAAGTGCTGAAATGCCAATGTCTATTCACAGTTCAACATGACATAACATTAAAGCAGCTGGTGACTTCAGTTAGTATGTTGCCCCGAGAGCAAGAGTCCCTTCCCTGCATTCCACACATACAATACATACACTGTAATACATATCAGAGCTCATGATCACACCAGGTAGATAGTTGAAACTAGAGATGTTTCGATACTATCTTTCCTTCCCAGTAACAATTCTGATGCCTGAACTCATTCATATCTCTCTCTCTCTCTCTCTCTCTCTCTCTCTCTCTCTATATATATATATATATATATACATACACACATATATATATATATATATATAGAAAAGAACGTTCTGTTATTATCTAGTTTGACATTTTACCGATGGCTAACCTTACACTTTTTTTAAAACCAGAAATGAATTCTTCTTTGACACTCTAAAACAGTAGCTGCTATAATGCTGCACGGCACCACCTGCTGTGTATGCTACAGTTTTAGAGCTGCTGTGCATGGATTTATGGGAAAATTGCTGTTTCATTCAGTTTAGAAAGCACTTTAAAGTTTATCAGTAAAACACATGGTATATGATCAGTGCATAGACTTGTGTACTTGCAAATCCCCGGTCCAGCATTTAGGGCGGTGTTACTGATACTGGTATCAGCATCAAACAATTGTAATTGAAACTTCCTTTCAAATAATGTAGAACTAAAACACCTAGTTGGTTGGTCGAGCAATAGAAAATAAATCTGCAACTACTGTGATAACTGATTAATCATCTGAATAACCTTTGAAGCAGAAATGACAAGAAAATCATGTTCAAATTTTAATATTTTCAGCTTTTTCAGACTTCTGTGATAGTAAGCTAAGTATCTTGGCAAAACAAGATCAAGAACAAGGTCACAATGGGCACCAGGAGCTTGTGATGGTTTTTTTGGAAGACATTTTTATGGCATTTTTATGCCTTATAATACTAGTGAGAAGGACGTGAAAGTAAGGGGGAGAGGAGAAGACCTGCAGCAGTGAAACTGACTCAAACCTGTGCTGTAGCTGTAAGAACTCAGCCTTAATGGTATGTGCCCAACCCGGTGAGCTACTGTTTCACCTACGATAGGTGTATCTAGTTATTTACTGACATTCTATAGACCATACAATTAAACAGGAGAATAGGTGATTGATTAACTGATAATTAAAACAATTGCCTGTTGCAGCCTTGCAATAATGTAGGATTACAGGAGTGCTGGATTGGTTGGAATTATTTTTTTCTGAACAACAAAAGGTAATAATCCATTCAACAGATAAAGCATGTTCTCAAAAAGTTTTAAACTATACACTCAGTTGCCAGTCTAAAGAAACCCCCACCCATTTATTTCAGTGGGAGCTGACTTGAGACATCTTTCAGTTTAATGCAATACAGTTCGCAGCTCCACAATAGCCAGCAAAGTGGAATCAACACCTCTCTAAAATAGTTTCAACCAAAACTAAACATTATTACCTTTGTGAAGAGGGATTTATTAGGCTTTGTAAAGGCTACCCGATAACCTGACAACGGAGTGCATTTCAAGATTAGACAGTGAATTGCACAAGATATTATCCAACCTATATCGTGATTAAATATGTAAAATGTACCTCCTGATACAGGTGCATCCATAAAAACTGCCCCCATCTTCTCAGCAGCAGCAGCCATCTCTTTCGACACAGATGGGTCAATGGTGCTGGAGTCAATGAGCAGGGAGCCTTTCTTCACCTTTCTGTTGAGAGAACGACATGATTTAGAATCCAACTTAAATCCATGAGGTTTTTATTCATGTATTAAAAGAGAAATAAAAGCATACTTGAGAATGCCATTGGGTCCGGTGTACACATCTACTACATTTGGACTAGAGGGGAGCATGGTGATGATGCGGTCAGCTTTGTCTGCTACATCAGCAGGATTATCCACAATCTGAGAAAACACACACAACCACAGGATGAGAGGAGAACAAACAGGTGAAAACTGAATCAAATATAAAAGACTTCTGTATATTTTACACTCTCACCTGAGCGCCCAGCTCTTGCACTTCCTTGCAGGACTCCGGGAACACATCGGTAGCAATGACTGGGTATCCGTGCTTCAGCAAATTCTTTGCCATTGGGTTACCCATGTTGCCAAGACCAACAAACCCCACCGGTGTCTTGGAGGCCATAGACCTTGTGGAGACTGCAATACCGGCCATGGATCAATGATAAATATCCTTATCATACATTCAAGGACAAAAATTCTTGTGTGCTTGTCTTTACATTTGATGCCTTGTTTCCCCTGACGTCATGAATGGAATATCTTAATTTTTATTTTGTAGAAAATTAACAGTAAAGGTAATGTAAAACTGTGATTCGATGAAATGTATTAACATGCTTAAATTTCATGTAGGTATGAAATCCCAATCTAATCGCCCTTCAGTCCAAAGTCATCTAATCTAATTGTACCAAGCCTTGATAACAGAACATTCTTATAAAAGACAAGCATTTCATTTTAAGTTCACAGAAATGAGTCAAAGAAATAACTTTTAAAACTGTCTTTTTACTAATAACAGAGGAGATGTATCCTGTAAGGTTGTTTTACTAACATTTGTTCCCACAATACTGCATCTAAACCAAAGATGATCTAAATGATAATGCATTGCGTGCAAACTGAAAAAGCACAAAATGTATTAAAGTTTTATTTTTAAAACAGAACATGGTGCCTGTGTTGAAACCCTCTGCAGAGAGCCACCTCCATCTTTATACAAATAACTGACTTGCCAAAGTGTGCGGTGACTGATTACATAATGTGCCTTAAATAAAGATACGGGGACACAGCAGGACACAAAAGCATATGTCGACAGTTCCCACCATTCACCGTTTTGAAATGTTGTAGACGAGCATTGGCTGTTAGCACGTAGCTTCGGCACGCAAACACGACGTAACTTAAAAGAAAAGCTCCTTGGCCAGTTAAATAGTTGCCTGAAGCCCCTGCAGCAGCAAAAGCTGAAGCTAAACCCAGTCTACTAGCAAGAATTCACTCAAACTTCTCTCACAACATGTAGAGCAAAAGTAGTGTTTTCATGTCACGAGAAGCCTTCGACTAACAACACGAGCTTCTCAAGTTAGCAAAGCGACGTGCACAGCGCGCACACGGTGTCAGTTTGTTCTCCTTACCAAATGCAAAGTCAACATGCTTGCAACACCTTCCAACTAGGTACCGAGACCCTCTCAACACAGCGGCCATGCTTCTTTCCTCTTGACCTTACGTGTGACGTTGTAGTACGTACATTAATGGCGTTTCCTCGGTCCAATGAAACAACAGACATGCGCAGCACAGCCCCCCAAATACAGCCAATCAGCTGTAGGGGAGGGACCGGGGTAGACCTACATACGTGTTTCCGCCTCAACAGATATCTGTGCTAAATTTATTTTATAGTGTGTATGTTTATGGCTTTATATTTTCCGACAATGATATAAATCTCTGCAACTAAAAGAGTTTCCACGTGTTTCATAAAAATCTCATCCATAGTGGTGGGATAACTAAAAATGTCACAGTGTAAGGAGTACTCATCAATATTTATATAGCTATGTTATGATTACATTATTATTACTGACACTTCAATGTATACACATTTAATGGTTTGACATAGCTATAGCTAATTATATATATTTATATTCCAAATAATTTTCCTATTTATTCATTATTTATACTATTTGTATATTTATATTTAACACACTTATAGATCAATTTCTCAACATTTTTTTTAAATTTTATTTTTATATGCACTGTGGTTATATATTGTAATATATGATGCACATATTTGTACATATTTTTTGTAATCCTTATTTTTCAATTTTCTCTCTACATGTTGTCTTATATTGTAGCATAATGTACATATTTTAATCATACATTATAATTTCTTTATGTTGATATATAAGAGCAACTGTAACGTGATCTAGGGATCTATGAAGTATTTCTGATTGTGATTCTGATACCTGTAGTCTCACCTAGGAAGGCACCATATTTTATGATTAAGTTGAAATTGACCTGAGACTGTGAAATCTTTATACACAAGGTGAGCAACTGGTAAAGATAACTTTTGAAAAAAAAAGGAGAAGAAGTTAAAAATACACTCTTCTTTTAAAGTATAGTGGATTAGAAGTAAGTAAAGTGCAAGTAACTTAAAAATGGTTTAGTTTGTGACATTCCACAACTGCTTATAGCTTTCAGATGTTGCATGTATGTGATTTCATTTTACTGCTGAGGAGGTTTCACATCAACTTTGGTGTATTTATACATAACAATAAAAACTGTAAGAGAACATTCAGAACGACTACAACAAATATAGTCTCTATATATGTATGGAGAATATGAAGAATGCATCCAAATTAAAAATATACCTCTAATATCATATATTCTAATACTATGACTCACACTATAATCATAACCCTTGCTCACGTGATGTTACCCAAAAATATTATTTTCACTTGATGCTCCATTATGTCATTGGATGTTTTTCTTCTTCTTTGTAACAGTCTGCTCTCCGAGGTTATTTTTACATGGTAAAACTTTGTCAGACGGGTGGGATTCCCAAACGGTCCCTTTTCCGGAAATGACGTAATGTTGTTATTATTCCAGGAAGAGGGCACGGGAAAGCACTGAACTGCGTCAACAATTGTTTTTATGATAGATTCGGATTTCAGCTGCTGTTCAACATGTCAACTGGGTAAGTTTAAGATTTATTTTAGAAATGTGACCTTTAATGCCGTTGTTGTTGATATTCCCTCCGTTTGACATGTTTTTTTGTAGAAGCTAGCTCCAGAGACAGCATTGCTAACTGTTTACGTTAGCTAACCTTGTCCTCCAGTTCATAGCATTGCTCTCGAGTTAGCTGCTCTGTGTTTCGTCGAGGGCGTTGTAGCGTTTCTTATCTTACTCTGTGTGTTCGACTCGTTTAAGATAATATTTTCTTGGCAGTCTTAGGAACAGATGTCTCTTTGCCTCTCGGTTAACATGGTGCCTCGTCCAGTAAAGTATGTAACTACCGTTAGCTAGCTAGCTGCATGGCTAACTTATCCCGATGTGATCACTGTTTTCACATTAGGCCTCGAATGGTTGCTTGTAGTTGCCAGCTGTTAATTTCAGCCATTACCGTCTACTCTTGCCAATTTTATAATTAGCGTTGTACATTAGGGCAGGTGACTGCTGTAACGTAAGAGAACAGTAGTGTTAAGCGTTTCCGATCATCATCCGAGGGGCTGTTAAGAATGTCACAGGCCCAATTACGTCGGACAAAATTATATCAGCTGAGGCCGAAATGGAAGATCCACCCTGACTCACGTTAACCATGCGGTGTTTTAGTGTTAAGATTAGATAAAGGTCCGTTGTATCAAGAACAGTCTTCTCTACTGTCATCTAATTTCACGGTATTTAACATAAATAGACCTAAAAATAAAGTGGCCCAAAAGGCAATTAAAATATATAACAGTCTGATACTACTTTTGGTACTTAAAGTAAAGTGATCTTGCCAAACAGTGACTCAAATAAAAATAGATGTCAGCCATTATGATAAGTAGAGGTCTTAATGTATCAGGTGTAAAGTGGAAAACTAAGTTAAGCTCCATCATCAAAGTCATTTTCTTACCTTAAAGGATAACAGTTAAGCATAAAAAGGCACCTCCAGTGACAACATTTATACAATAAAATAATTTGTGAACAACAGAATCAAATTAAGAGTTATTGTTCACAAAGTTAAGATAGTATTGAATTACCATTACAGGCTGGGGGATTTAAAGAGTAAGCATCAGTTTTATTTTCAAAACCTAGAAAAGCGAAACTAAGAGAGATAAGAAAGATAAATACTTGAGTTAAAAAAGCTCTGGACAGTTATAAGGTATTTCTGCTGTATTTGTTGAAATTAGATAGGTACTGTTTTCTCGTTTGGAACAGGTTTTCACTTTTGCATTTGAGGAAAGACGTTATCACCATATCTAGAGGACACAGTATCATATAATCCTTTACATGCCTGTTGGTGTTATCAGTGTAACTGTGTGTCAGCAATCATTGGTGAATATATGAACTGATTTAAAAGGCCTTTGAAAGGTGTATTTAACTAATGACCAGGCCCCATACTACTTAGAGTGTTACTGATAAGTTCAGCTTTTATGGACGTAGCTAAAGTATCATTGACCTGTTGCATTGTTTGTCCATACTGCATTGAAAATGAAAGGGCATGGCTTGTCCTGTAAACTTGGGTCTCATGGATATTGTTTGGGTTTTAAAATTACAGTTTCACTGGTCATATGAGAGCAAACGTCTGGTGGCAAACTTGGAATTTTTTTGACTTAACATCTTGACATAGATTTTCCGACAGTCCTTGTGAGACAGATGAGTGTCATGGGAGGGGAGGGGCACATGTCCATTAGCCCAGTAGTCTACAGTCTGACGGCTCACATGCCACATTTATACATTTGTTAAAAAAATGTAGATTTGCAATTTGCCTATTGTTGATAACTTTCTTCATATCAAACATTTCCTCAGTTGGGACAGAGTTGCATTTACTTCAAACACGTCATCTGTTTTTTGCTTATTAAGCAAGAGCATCACGCACAAACATCAAAAACAAAATTGGTGGCATGTAACTTTCAGAAGATACTTATTCCATGAACAAATCTATTTAAGGGTTAAACAGATTATCTTCAATATGAGGACAATCAGAGATAACTCTTGTATTATTGTATAAGACATGATCTTGCATTGTCACCAGCAGACATCTGTTTACTGGAAATACTAAAAAAATAATCTTGTACCCAGATGATTAAAGATAGGAATGTCCATGCACTGTTTGATGTTGCTTGAAGGCTTCAGTGATGGCTTAGTAGATTGCCTGTGTTTGAGTCTAATGAGAGACTATAGCAGACTGGGATGGCAAATGATGAAACAAACATTTTGATATGGGTCTGAATTAAAATAAAAATCAATGAATAGTGATTATATTTGTTGTTTGACTATCGAGTGGTTAGCCTAAGTAAATTGAGGATGTTCCCACTTGAAAATGTATGCTAATAGCTGTGTTATAAAGATATGTCTAATTGTTTTAACTCTCAGATAGACAATTGATGGGATAAATTGACATTTTATTCAGTAACAGTATAGTAATTGTAGGACTCTCAGTGTAAGATCACTCTCAGTGTGTGGAGAACTGGGTTCCCTCTTCACTTTATCTCATTCACAGTTGTTTGTTTCTGTGGTTGTCAGCGTGTCAAATCATATGTTGTGTTGCTTGTCTTCTTTGTGTGTAGCCACTGCTGAGTGATTTATGGAACTGTTCCTGGACGGGACTTTGTTGAGCAACAACATGGACACGTCAAACTTTGCCCACGTCATCTTCCAGAATGTGGGGAAGAGTTACCTGCCCCATGCTGCACTGGAGTGTCACTATACCCTGACACAGTTCATCAAACCACATCCAAAGGACTGGGTTGGCATATTCAAGGTGAATAACCCTCTTCAGTGTATTAGCAAAGCATTTGAAGAACACACAAGAAATGTTATGATTATTAGTAGTTGTCAGCCACAGCTGAGGAGACAACCTTGCAGGACGTGAAACCTATGATCAGAATAGTCACTCTGCTCTTACTCGCATTGGACTCACTTCTATAGTGAATTAAAAAATGAAAATAAACAGTCTCCCATTTTATGGGAATTCCCTAAAATTCCTTCAGGTCCCCAGACCACTGATTGAGAATCACTGAACTAGAGCATATAGTGTATGATGTGCTGGGAGGTAAACCTCTAACATTCTGCATGAAAACTCCTGGTGTACAAGGGAGCAATGACACTGTGACTGTCTAAACATGACTTAAAATCCACTAGTATGTGCCAGTAAACCTTGCAGCTATGATTCAGGATTTAAATTTTGCAGAAATTGCAGGACTGACATTTTCGTAAAAAGGTGAAAACAAAATATTCATTCAGTGGTGATAAAAACGGAGAGATTGTTAAGTGCAGCTATTGTTGTATTTATTTGGAAAATTAGCTTGGAAGAGGGAATGGAGCGTTCCGACCCCAACACCACACACTTCAGTGTCCCACATGGATCTTGTTATAGGAGCACATTAAATCCAATACAGTGGCAGTAATTTATTTTAGCCTCATCTGTAGTGAATTGTGGATGTACACAGAAGCATATGTCACCGAGCTCTTCGAGGCTAACATGCTTTTTATCTTCCGGAGATGAGACGGGAGCTGGAATTAAATCACACCAGTTCAAAAAAATCAAACTAACGGCTCTCTCTTGTTGTGTTGCACACATGTGCTTCTAGTGTTCAGAGTCAGAGATATTCTTGCATCATGCACTTATTCTTCTAGCATACTGTAATGCCATTAAGCCAGCCAAGACAAATTGTTACAGTTTTGCTGAACATGAGACATTTAAATTGTTCATATTTTTGTAATATTGATGGAAGCCATATATTTATTCTCTGTCTGAAAAATGTATATCAGTGATTAATATGCTCACTGGGTGCTATTCATGATTGTGGATTTGAGAAATGGATATATACAGATGTTTTTTGTGAAGTCTCACAGAGGAATGAGGTCATTTTAGGCTACTGGAGGTGGATCAGCTAATGTCTGGAGGCTGTTTAAATCCTGGATTCAGCACTCTGTTGAAGCTGGATGCCACATCACATTGTGTTTGGCCTCAAGCTAGGCACCAACCAGCAGCATAGATCTTAAAATCACTAATTTCTTGAGCCTCTAAAACACAGAGCTGAGCTGGAAAAGGCTGAGGGCAGGATCGTAAATTGTGTAAATGTTCCTGGCAGTGCTGACAGATGAGACGTTCGTTGCCAAGTTCTTGCGTTTGTTTGCATTGAGATAACCTGGATACGCTGTGCATCAGTGTTAGCTCCTTAACGCACAATTAGTTGCTATTGGCTCTCGGTCAAACAGAGCAAATCCCGTTTTAAAGTGTTTAGTGCGCTACTACTTTCTAGTTTTTTTTTGTTTGTTTGTTTGTTTGTTTTTTAACCATTTGAAATGAATAGTGTGTGTTCCAGGTTTGTCTAAGTGTCGCGGCTAGACTAGAAAATGTTCTGTGGTTCAGTCATTTGAAACTTGTCAGCACCGCTATCAGTAATTTGGTTCAAAGAATTCTGAGTTTGAAGAATTATGACTAAAATGAAGAAATACCCCCACATTTTTGATTTATGCTTTCACATGTCAACCTAAAATAATTTACAAATGTTTAAATTATGCACTTTTGCTTGACAAGTCAAACAAACTAAATGTGCTATTGGTGATAAATAAAAGGGAGACAGGTTCTTGTTTGCACAGGGACAAAAGCAGCCTTTGGCCCTTTTGATGTTGGAACATTTACCATTTGCAAGCTGTTCTGGGCTTCATGGAGGAATGTTGTTGGGACAGGTTGTCACAGTGGCCTAGGAGAAAGCAAGCACTGCTTTATAATTAACCTGTCTTCGAGCACAACCTCTCCCTGTGATTCATGAAGAACTTGCTCCCTGAATTTATACAGTCTGACTGGCACATAGACAATACATTACCTCCTGCAGCAGCATTGCCACTGGCTTCTCTTAGCTTTCCTGCAGAGGTATGACTTTGCTGGAATGTTGATGAAATTCATGTTTAAACTAAAGTACATTTGGTGCACTCTATGGTAACATTTTGTAACTGCTTGTATGTATGAAGATTTTACTCTTGCAGTGTTACCTTGCCTGTGTTATTGCTCCAGTTACCAGTCCAGTTTTTTATGGTGGCTCTACACCGTCTCCACATCCTCTCCTCTTATTTACACACATTGCAGACCAGTGTGTTGTAAGTGAAAGAGTTCCTCTCAGAGTTTTCACCCACCACCACCTCTGCTGCTCTAATGAGTGGACTGGTAAGGGCTAGCCTTCAGTAATGACACTCTCTAACTAGGTGCATGTTTTAATTGCTTCCTGTTCTTTACTGCTGGAGGCTGGAACTGCACTGGCAACAATTGGGGGTTTTGGAGCACCGTGGCCTTCTATCTCTGGCTCTGACAAACACTCACAGTATTGTAGCTGTAGACTGTTTGTACACATGTAAGAAAATAAGCTGCCCAGGCATTTAAAAAAGCCTGTATACATCAAAGCTATATCTGCAACAGTATATATTTAACCAAGACCTGCCTGCATGAATATTTAAATTGTAATTTTTGTTAAAAAAAAACAACACTTTCAAGACTTAATCTATGTTCTGTGGTAGAGGCTGTGTAAGAGGCTGGTTTGGCAGGGTTTGTTGTGGATGCGGGTGTGTGCCTGAGTGTGCACACCGAGAGCCAGCCAGCCTGATGTGACTCTGATTTTGTTTGACAGTTTTATGGCACCGGGCTGAAGTTATGGATGTATTTTCTGTACTCCCCCTCATCAGCCATCAGTTAACAACACATAAAATACGTATAATTACATTTTGGTTTTCATTTTCAAGTCACCTATGTATAAAATTTTCACCTATTTTCCCCTTCCTGTTAGAAGTGAGTTGTAGCTGCGTTTCCACAGTTCGGCTTGTTCATGACAAGGGCCGGGCCACATGCACGTGGTGACCAGGAGTTTCACTGGTTTACAGAAATGGTCATTTTTTTTCTAGGAAAGAAAAAAAATCACAGTAGGCATTAGGCTTACGCTATCATCCCAGCACAGATTGAAAACCCCATGATGACTGTAATAAACCAGATTGAGATATTTTGGAAGTGGCACTGTGTGGATTCTAGGAAGTCTCCTTGTTAATCCTCCATTGTTATTATCTTGCACTGATGTGGTGAGAGCGTCTGGTTGAATGGATTCCCCACAATGTCTCACAGGTTGGTTGGAGCACAGCGAGGGACTATTACACATTCTTGTGGTCGCCTCTGCCTGAGAACTATGTGGAAGGCACCGCAGTCAACCGAACAGTGGTGTTTCAGGGTAAGATCATACCATAGTTTTATATAACTTTGACACCTTTTAATAACCGCATATCAGAGGGCTGCTCGGAGGATTGTTAAAACTTTAATACTGAATCAGTGGGTAGAGTTAAATGAGAACATTTCCCCACAGGTCTCTGTTCTGGTGTTAAAAGACATTTCAGTTTATGTGTTTTTTTATTTTAATACTATTTTTTATAAAGTAATAGTGAGTGACATGACAGGGAGAGAGGCATTTCTTATTTGCCGTTTCGATTCAAACCCACAACATCACAGATGCGTAGTCTACGATCCAGAACACTACACCACTATGGTACTTTTTTCAGTTTTACACACACTTATCCCAAAATTATAACTGCACTTTTTTGTAATAACTACAGCATAAGTGTGCAGTTAAAGAGAAGCTGAGGACTGAGGTGAGTTTAGGGTTTTGGAAGGATGTCTTTGCTTCTCTGTACTGCTGTGCGCTGAGTTCACTGACTGGATGTCGTCCTTCCCTAGGATATTATGTGCCCAACGACGATGCCGAGTTCTACCAGTTCTGTTATGTGACCCACAAAGGGGAGATCAGAGGAGCCAGCACGCCATTCCAGTTTCGTGCCAACAGCCCTTCAGAGGACGAGCTGCTCACTGTGGAGGATGAATGCAATTCAGACATCCTGGTGGTCACCACCAAGGCTGGCTTCCTTGAGGTATAATATGCCACTGCAGTGCTACTCAATACTTTGGCTGTCACATGCGGAACAGCTATTTAAATCTCTGAGTTCATATTAGCCATTATTAGCATGGCGGTGTACTTTGTTACCAAACATCTTGAAAAATGTATCTTTCTGTGCAGCAAAAGATGGAGGAAGCCCAGAGAGAGAAAGAGGAGCTGGTCAAAAACATGGCTCTCCTGAAGCAGCAGAAGGAGCAGATGGAAGCGGAGAAGGAGAGCCTGCAGAAGGAGTGTGAGCAGGAGAAAGAAACCTGTGCCCAGCTGAGAAGAGAGAGCCAAGTAAGAATGAACTGAGTCAGTTTTCTGTAGGCATGTAGGAGTGCCAGCTGTAAGGAGGGGAGAAAAATGTTTGTTGCTGTTGTAAAAGTTTTGTCAGTGAAGGAAAAACGCTTGTTGCTTTTTCTGCTGTTTATTACAGTTGTTTTTGGTTGTAGATTTAGCAGCT
The DNA here is from genome assembly GCF_011397635.1 of Epinephelus fuscoguttatus. Classification (NCBI taxonomy): domain Eukaryota; kingdom Metazoa; phylum Chordata; class Actinopteri; order Perciformes; family Serranidae; genus Epinephelus; species Epinephelus fuscoguttatus. Next base: position 23,112,991 of record NC_064759.1, read on the forward strand.
CATACTGCTAAATGTGCTAAATTATATGATTGATGCTCTTTTCTTGTTCTTGTAGTTATTCCAAGCACTGTTTTGCATTTGGCCAAACAGTCTCTTAGCACCCCCTAGTGAAAGAGCGCAAATATGCAAAGCATCCAAACTCGTGATCCACTAAACATATAAATAACTCCCTGACAGATATGAATGTCTATATTATCAAAGTTGTAATTCAGTTTTTTTATAGTATAACATTAAGTCTTAAAAGCAGTGTCAGTAATAATTCAAATGACTGTCCTCCGTCGTAAATCTGCTGCTTTTAAAACGGCTTTCAGATGAAAACATGATTACAGATTTTGTGGCTGTTAATTTTATGACTGTACTTTTATATGATTTTTTATATGGTGTGAATATAAAGATTCCAAAATTCTGCCTATAAACAAACTGTAAAAAAAAAAAAAAAAATCATTTCCCTTTGCTTTTTTGATGTCATTTTTTATGTTTGAAAACTTTGAACCGAGGCCTAATGTTCATCTAAATTTAGACTTGCAATTCTAAGACAATAAACTTTATGCTTTGCACACGTTTTCTACGTGCATTGAGTCAAAGAAGATTTTAATCCATCTAGATTTATGTATATCTGGGCACAAATTGTTATTGTTATTATTTATTTTATAAAGTATTCGTCTTCCGCATTTTATTTAGTCTTTTGTCTTTTTTAATTCCACTTCTTTTACCCAGTACATTTTATTGTCTCCCAGGAGGTGCAGAATTCATCCCAGGCTCTGCTAGAGGAGAAAGAGGAAGTGAAGAGGAGGCTGGAGGAGGCCACAGCCAGAGTTATACAGCTGGAGGAGGATCTGATTGGAGTCACCCAGAAGGGCCTACAAAAGGAAACTGAGCTGGACAGGTGAGATCAGGATGGAGGGTTTGTTGCAGATTCAACTTAATTGCAGGGTTTTTGGATATGTGCATGCTTACTCATATGATCATCACATTTCCGTATTATGTATATATATATATAACTGACAGCTAGGTCAAGTAGGACGAAAGTAGCTTGTGACTGTTTCATATTTTTTGCCTGGAGCTTTTTTTTTTAATGGTGCATAAAAAAAGTGTTATACCATAGACCATACTCTGTTGTCACTAATGAATTATTCCAAACAGCACATGTGAATATCGATGCTGTGATCAGTGATACAGTTCGTGACTAACAACTTTATGACCATTTCCTTAGTCTCAAGGACAGAGTGAAGAAAATCTCAGCGGAGAAAGAGGCACTCGAATCTCATCTCAAGAATGAGAAAGATGAGAAGGAACTGTACAAGGTAACTTGTATGCAGTATCAATATGTTTCTTCACATAAAGATTAATAACAAAACAAGGTCATTGTTCAGATAGGAAGCAGCTAATTACTTACATGTAATCATAATGTCAGTGGGGCAGACGTTGCAGTGGTTCACTTCACTGCTTTGTCAGTGACAGTTTTACAACCTGTACAGTTAGCATTTTTTATTATATTAGAGTCCCCTAAATTGGAGGTCCAGTTCATTGGCTTTTCCTGTTACTGTTTTTCACTTTTTACTACTGCGATTATTCTGTACACTCATGCCCAAACATTTAGTCTAAACAGGGCATGCCTTATTCTGTCTTCTTCTGGTCCGTCTGGTGTTTCTGTGCCTTTGTTGTGGTCGGCACCGCACAGGAACTGGGAGTGCCACTTACTGTAGTGTCGCCATGGAAATTGAGCCAAAAGCCCATACCTAATTTAACTTGCACCATCACACTGGGGCTGCTGCATGAGGAAAACTTTATGGGCCTATCTCAATCTCTGTTTTGTAATTGAGGTCATGCAACATTTATTTTAATAGTCATATGTTCTTTGGTACATGATCGTGATTGGTGTTGTATAAATGAGGCAAACGCCAAGGACCTTATGTTTTATAACTTCTCGTGTGTTTTATAACTTCTTCTGTGTGTGTGTGTGTGTGGGCATGTGTGTGTGTGTCTGTGTGTGCGTGTGTGCTCAGATTCACCTGAAAAACCGGGAGCTGGAGAACACTAAGCTGAGTGCAGAGCTGCAGATGCTGAAGTCTGTGGATGTGAACAAGGAAAACACCATTGCCCAGTTTAAAGAGGAGGTGGGACGCCTGCAGACGTGCCTCACTGAGAAGGAGAAACAGTACAGAGAGATTCTGGCCAAAGTTCCCCCCTTGGTACAAAAAAATGTTTTAAAATTTAAAAAATGGTGACCTTATGGAAATAAAAAAACCCGTCACCTAACGTGTTTGTTTCTGGCAGGGAGATATTAAGGCCCTGAAGGAGCAGCTGCGGCAGAAGGAAGAGCAGCTCCAGGCCAACCAGCAGCAGTCCGCCTTGTTAGCAGCTGAGCTGAGGGACGCCGCCAGCACCCGCGACCGTACCATGTCTGAACTCTACCACATGAAGCTGGAGGCCGATGCCCTTCGTCAGGCCAAGGCTGAAGCTCAGGCCCAGTGTGTCCGCCTGGAGCGCCTGGTGGAGCAGATGAAGGCAGAGGCTAAGAAGGAGGCTGTAAGGCTGATAACCAATCTGCTTACAATGATAGATGATATGCGAGTGTAGAAAACCTCTAATATTCTGAGAGAGTAGCAATTAGAAATTTTTATTTTTAGTTTCTGTCCTGTCATTAATTTAACCTTTAAAAACTCATCTCTGTTTATCAGAATTACATATTTAGAAGTTTTTTCATGAGAAAAAATCCCTTCATACCCTGAAATAGCTTAGATGTTACTCTACATCTTTGCATCATTTCTTATCTGTGGATCTATTATTTGCTAATTACTCCACACCTCTTTCTCCATCTGCAGCTTGCCTGTAGCATACCTGACTTTGCTTATGGCTCTCTACAAAGTTAGAAACATAACAGTAACAGAGAACATGATCTTTGGTTTGACTGCATTATCAAGCAGCTAAGAATGTCTAATGTTAGATAAACCTTGTTCCTGATCGCCAGCTAACTTTCATATAAACTTTTCGTATTCACAACCCGACTGCTGCAAGTCGCAGACTCACTGAGACAAGGTTTTGCAGTAATGACCAAACGAGCAGTGGAGTAGTAACGTTAGGTTTTCAAATAAGCGATCTGTTACTTTTAAAATATCACAATAACTGTTATTTCCCTGATTGATTGCTGAACATGATGTGCTCTAGCTGCTGCTGAAAAACAATTTAGAGCCTCTGCTTAGCGGACAGCTGAGAGGCATAGAGAGACTGTAGGGATAAATGGCATGCAGATAAGCATACTTAACATCTTACTTTGTGAATTAAGGATTTATTTTAACCTTGTTGAAAACAGTGGACTAAGTAACTAGATGACTAACAGGACTAAGACAGTTTTGGTGAGTTTTATTTTGTTTCTGTCAAGTTTGAATGAAGTGTGTTTTACAATTAGTTAACAAGACAATCACGCTAACCTTATAGTCTGTATAGTCTGTTGTAAATATGCTATTTTTTGCTAAAGGCAGTGAGAAGGTTACTGGTAGGAAGAGCAAAATAATGGAAACAGAAACAAAAAGGGTTTTATTGGTTCTGCCTTTCAGGGGGGCTGTAATTCTTTCCGTAGTTCCACATAGCTCCACATTAGAACAGCTTTTTATTGATCGCCACCATTTTACTAAAGAATCATTTGATAGCATCCCTTACAAGTGCTGGCAGACATTGTAGATGATCAATTATAATCATTTAGGTTCTATTAATAAGGGATTCCCATGTTTAATACTAATCTGTTTTTTTGTCATGTTTGTCGTCACAAGGCCAAAGCAGAAGAAGAAGCTGCTGCAGACCCAGCTGTTGTAGCAGAGCTGCAGAGAGAGGTGGAGGACCTGAAGCTGCGGCTGCACATGGCTGCAGAACACTACAAGGAGAAATACAAAGAATGTCAGCGACTGCAAAAACAAGTGCTTAGATTCTCTGATCAGCAAGGGGTGAGTCCCAACAGACACCAGCTGACATACTGTGTACCTGTGAAAGAACAGAACTTAGATTTCTGTGACAGCGTGTCATCCTGTCACATCCCTCTGAGGTTAAAGATCCTTTGGCCACTCTTCAGTCTGTGTTGCTAATGTCTTGACTGGAATGAATTTCACCCTGAGATTCATCTTTGTCAGCATTCAGTTAGCTATTTAAGATGCTATTACATGTACATTTTCATGTCTTTTTATAAAATTAATATGCAAAGCTTATTATCTACAAAAAAATATGTGAAATTGTTTAATTCAGTGATTGTTTTCAGTAGCATACTTGGTGTCCACTGATCCTGTGTATATCAGTTTAGTTTCTTTTAGTTGTTTCTGTCTTCCAGTTGCATTTAGAGCTAATTTTCAACATGTTTTTTGTCTGTCTTAGGATCTGAAGAGAAGCTCAGCACAAGAGGCCTCAACAATCCCTCCATCAGTGAGTCCAGACACATCAGTGCCAGGTGAGTTATATCTAACTGTGCCAAAGTGTAAGTCATGAAATGAGTAATTGCATTAAAAACTGCCGTCGTGCTTTGCCAAGCTGTCTGACTTGCCTTCATTGTCTTTTCAGGGAGTCCAGGTTCTGCTGATCCAATGCTGGAGGCTATCATCCAGGAGAAGCTGAAAGGCATCAGCAGAGAGGCATCTGACAGGAATGACAAGTACAGGAAATGCAAGCAAATGTTGGCGGTAAGAAACGGATTACTTGCATCCTTTTATTGCTCATGTGCCCCCAAATTAGATGTTTAAACTAAGTTGTCAAAGACTCATGCTCTATAAAAGGATTACATTCAGTATGTGCTCTTTGGATTGTAAGACACTTGGTTGTTGTCTGACTGCTCTTCAGGAGGAGAAGGAGCGTAGCTGCATGTTTGCTGATGAGCTGGCTAAGATGGAGGTGAAATTTAAGGAGCAACTGAAGTTGAATGAGAACATGAAACTGCAGTTGGCAGCAGAGGAGGATCGCTACAAGGTCAGTTCATCCTACAGTCTGTTCAGAGTACAGACACTTAGCACTGCGGTCAGGCCGTTCGCTGCCAGTGATGCTGTGCTGGTCTGTCTTTGGACACTTGCTGTGTTTTAACGCTGGGTATGGCTGGTCTAGCTCAGGAATGGAGCCTTTGATGCTATCTCTCCCCTTGAAGAAAGCCGCTCTGACAGTGTTGTTTATGAGCAGGCCTATCTGTGAGACGACATTTTACTGCTGTTTATGTCAGACTCTGGAGAACAGCAAAGCTTGGCTCTGAGGAGTCATCTCCAGTTGCCTGGCTAATGCTGTGCTTGGCTCAGATCACGCGGATATTTGCTTAGTGTCTCAGAGGAATTCAAACAGGTTGTTTTGCTTTGAGTGGTACTGTACATAAATCAGTCCTCTGCAAAGGGAAGCCTTTTGTGGCTGTGATCAATTAATGTCACGCACTGAGGCCTGAGAGTATTTCAATGATGCAGTTTTCAATCAGCAGCACGTGTCAGATATTTAAGGATTGAAATTGTCACTTTATTCTTCTGTTTTTGTGTTTTGTTTACTTCAGAGCCAGGTAGCTGAGAAGGGACGGGAGGTGAAGGAGCTGAAGGACACTCTAGCACTTGTTGTGAAGGAGAAGGAAAAAGTGGAGGGGGTTAGTGGCAGCTTTCATTTTCTCTTTTATGGACTTCTTCCACCCTTAAAATTCCTTGAAAAGTGCCATTCCCTTGCCATTTTCCCTCTCCCATTCTGGTCTGTTTTTAATATGCCTCTAATTGTAGAAGCAAAGTAAATGAGTTCTTATTTTCCATTCCATTACTTTGGACCACAGCAAGGTCCTCACTGGCCTAAAATATTGCTTCGAGGTAATGCTGTTACAGCTAAGAGGAGCAGAATGACCCAATTTGAGGTTTAGACTGTAAATTAAATTGGCGTCTGCAGCTAACATCAATAAAACGCAGCGTCACAAACCCTTTGAAAATGAGAAGAGTTTCTCTTTTAATGAAGGCACTAATTAAACTGTGTGAGTGAGAGAAAAAGCAAGAACTCACAGCTCAGGAGCTCCTGTGTGGTTGTAAGCTGTGATATATTGCTTGCCTTGACAGACCGGGAGGTAGATGGAGATGAAATCAGATATTTAGCTCTTGAGAAAACATTTTTAATTCTAACATTGGTCTTTGTTGTAAAAAAAATTCTTTAAATTCTGCTGTTTCCTGCCCAGGAGCTCCAGAAGAGCAGCAGCAGCAGGAAGGGAGATCAGGGGACCAGTGAGAAAACCAGCTTGGAGAGTATCCAGTCCAGTGTGCCTTTATTCCTGCAGTACCCTGTTCCTTACACCCAGGATGCCCCCACCCCTTTGCTGGTCTCTCAGAGCCCCAGCAAGCTGCATTTTGGGAACCCTTACTCCATCTCAGACTCAAAAGGTTGATTTCCCTTTCAGATAAATTCACATTACTTTGTTAAAAATTCTCTAGTAGTAACTGCAGAAATGATTTACTTGTATTTACAGTATCTTTGTCTCTGAATCCCTTCCCCACAGATGAGGAAGATGAGGAGTTCTCAGATGACCAGCTGCTGAGGCTGCCCCCTGTGGGCCCGCCCTCCTGGGACAGCAATGTGGTGTGTATCCAACCCACTCGCAACCACAGCCGGCCAGAGGGCCACGAGGAGTCAGAGGAAAAGCAAAACAACAACAATGTAAGCCTCTCAGACTGTGCTGTCTGTATCTCTCCCATGTGCAGTATGCAGCTAAATACTTACAACTGACTTCTTTTTCTCCTCTGTGTTAAAACAGGGGTAGGTAGTTTTTGGTAAAAGAAAACAAATGCAGCTCTCCTCCTGCAGCCCCTCCCTCTTTTTCCGAAGCCCCTCCCACCAGATGAGCACAGGCACATGCACGTACTTCATACATTTCAATTGTGATCATGATCCTGATGCCGTTCTATCGTGGCAATTCTGTGAGAATAATCTTCCTATTTTTTTTGCAAACTTTTGGGCCTGTAAATCCCTTTGAGATCGCATACTGTGATATAAGGTTCTAGCTAATGTTAGCTGCATAAAGGTGAACTTAGATTAGCTGCAGCTGTGAGCCTTTGGCTACTGCTAGCATAAGACATTTCCTCTCCATCTCTAAAACGCGTTGCTGATATTGACTAATTTTTGTTTTGTTTATTGTCAGACATTCTTTTCGACTCTCTTTTTGATACGTCAGTCTTCCTTTGTTTTGTGGTTGCTTTGCAGTGTAGCCAGTTTTTGCTAATGCTGGAATAGTAGCTTTTACTGTGGGATTCTCTGCCATTAAATCAGGTTTTCACCATCTGAAGGGACGTGCACATGCATCTGCATTTGCAAAATAGACAATAGGAAGGTTCTGTCACAGGCTAGATTTTCTAAATCTTAGGACGCATTCACACTGGCACTTTTTAGTCCACTTTAAATGAACCCTGGTCCGCTTCCACAGATAGTTCGGTTCATTTGGAGTGGTGTGAATGCTCATTCGAACTCCGCTTGAAAAATGGGGGTCTCAGTTCACTTGCAACTGAACCCTGGTGCGGTTTGCTTACAGTGGGAAATGCGAACCAAAGAGAGGAAGTGACGTAGAGTGCAGTGCAGTGCATTTTGGTGTTTGGTGTCTTTGTGGTGACGAAGCCGGCTGAAGGAGATGGATTTCCGTTTCCGGTCCTGGCCAGTCGATGAGGTGGATTTTCTTCTTGTTCGTGCTTTTTTTCTTCCTTGTCAGTTGTCATTTCGGGCAATACTGCCGCTTTAGAAAGTGTGAAAGCGAACCGAACCAAATTAAAGTATGAAATTTTTTGGCATTCTCCGCCCAATTGAACCAAGTCCCCCGGACTATCCTGGTGTGAATGCACCCTTAAAAACAGAGCCAAGAGGAGGTGCAGAGGTCTAGTTTTCTCTCAGGCCACTTGAATTACTATATGCTGAATGGTTATTGTCCAATTTTTGCCCAGTGATGCCATAAAAGAAACCCTCCCCAGCTTTAGATATTCACAAATGTTCACAAATCACAAACTTTCTGTTTCAGGGTAATACCAACGAACAGCCCGCAGCAACTGAAACTCACAGCCCATTTGTGAACGATGGACAAACCGCCTTCTGCTTTGATCCCAGGTAACACACCCTCAGATGCTCAAACACCCATAAATGCCATCCAAGTTTGCTGCACCCTACATTTTCTAAACCTGTGCATTGTAACATGTGTAAAGTGTTTGTTCTGCTGCACAGCCCCCCTTTTGTTGGTATTAGTCAAGCAGCAGGCCACCCACGTCGCATCAGACAGATGCTCTTTATTAGCCCGTGCTCCTGGTTTGCCCACATCATCACTGCACTGCTTATAAACGTGAGCTTTCTCTCCCTGCCTTTTTCTTCTTCTGTCCTCTCCTCGTGCGCAGCATGGACATGAAGAGATGTCCACTGTGTGAGGTCATCTTCCCACCCAACTATGACCAGAGCAAGTTTGAGGAGCACGTGGAGAGCCACTGGAAAATCTGCCCCATGTGCAGCGAGCAGTTCCCGCTGGACTGCGACCAGAAGGTGTTTGAGAATCACGTGCTCACTCACTTTGACGGCCACCCGCTCAACTTCGACTAGAGCAAAAGAAAATCAGCACATCCGGTCTGCCTACTTCCTGTCGCCACTGAAATAAATCACTCTGCACTCTTTTCTGCATGTAATGGTGTGAAGATCCACTCTTTAGGACTATACCGACTTTCGCTTTGTTACTTCAACGTAGAGAAACACTTTGAAGTGATGTGACATTTTGAAATGACATTCTAATTCAGTGTATATGGCAGGGCTACTGAATCAACCTTTTTTTTATAGGTGAAAGATTTCCCTTCATTTGGATTTGAAGAATGACTTAGGGGGATAAGACTGTTGTATGTATGTATACCAACTTCAAATTGACTTGGCTCACACAGATCTGTCAGACTACAGGATGTAACGAATCAGGGAAAGAGATAAGTGTTTACCAAACTTACATTTAAAACATCCAACCAAATGGTTCCCCCCTTAAACATCACTGTACAAGTCATTTGCTCCTTCTTTATAGAAAGCAGCCTTGGTGCACTATATGCAGTCAGGGAGAACTCTTCAGTGATAACATTAAGACATGATAATACAGTATATCATCAGATCATCTATTTTAGAATAATTAAAGCCAATGATATTGTGAAAGCCTTGATACTTTGTGTATGATATAGATTTGTTTTATGTTAGGTTTCCTTTGTTTTGATTTCAGATATTTAATTGGGTTTTTGTGTCAGACTCCTTAAGAACCGTCATATCATCAGCTTATCAGTGCATGCTGAGCTTATGTTAATTTCCTTCCTTTGTTCTTCTCTTTTACAGTAATAAGTTATTTCATTCATAGAAATGTTTCATTTATTAAGTGAGTTTCATGTAACTAATACGAACTAATAAAGTCTGTTTGAATCTGAATCGTGTCCACGTGCAGTCAATAACACAGGAGTCTTGAGGCACACGTCAGAGGAATTTTTATTCTAAATGTAACAAAAGTTTACATGAAGCAGCTTTTTGAAGAAATACAGTACATCACCATTAGTTTCTCCAAACAACCTCTGGTGTTGCCTTTTCATACACTTTATACTATTGGGTTTTTTAACTCCAGAAACATATGAAAATATAATTTAATGCACTTAACACAACAATACATTCACTATACACTATATCAAAGACTTCCCTCCATACTGGCAGTACAATACTGTCACAATTCTCAATTGGACCGTAGTTCCTCAATGATAACATCCATGCAGTGAAGATGTTACTTATAATGGCTCAAAGTTTTTAAATCCCCAATCTTGTGGCATATAAAGGGGAACTATGCCCATTTTCAAAAGTCATGCATGTCATTCCTATGATCTAAGACTGTCGAGAAATATAAGTAAACATGAACAACTCTCCCAAATCCAAAGTACTGAAAGTAAAATTTGCAATGTCATAGGGTGTAAAGTCTGGAGCTGCTCCATAGACAATGAATTGACAAAGATGTTGGAGATGAATGGGGAATGCGCTGACTATACAGTGGTGGAAAAAAGTTTTCGGACACCCCATGCATTTGTGAAATATTGCATTAAGAATCACTCTTAGGTCTTCAAGTGCAATTTCTTTTAGTACAGTCACAGCCAAAATACTAAATAATCCTAAAAAAGCCATTAAGAACTTAAAATTGATTGGTTCCATAAAAATACATAAGAAATTTTGAGTATTGGGTCATTTTGGTACCAGTGATGAAGGTCGTTCTTTTTATTAAAAGACACAATTTTTGTTGCCAAGCTTCGTGTCTACATAAAGCCAGCACATTTGAAAGTTCTTCAGGAAAGGTACAGCTGCCGCCAGATAGCCAGGAAGTGCAGATGCAGTCTTTCAGCAGTTGGATACACTCTGCAGAAATACAGACGAACCAACAGCTTGGAAGACAAACCAAGATCTGGGCGTCCAAGGGTTTCTTCAGCAAGAAATGACCGCATCCTGATCCGCATGTGCAGGCAAAACCGCTGAATGACATCACAGGAGCTTCAGCAGCAGTGGTCAAACCAAACTGGTGCCCAGTGTTCCACCCGCACTGTACGTGGCTGACTTTTAGATCATGGCTTAAGGTCCTACAAGGCTATCAAGAAGCCCCTGATCAATGAGAGACAGAGGTTAGCCCGGCGTCATTGGGCCCAGGCATACAAGAACTGGACAGCCAGGAATTGAAAGAAGATTTTGTGGTCAGATGAGTCCAGTTTCCAGCTTTATCTTCCTCCTACTAATGTGAGGGTACGCAGAAGGCCAGGCGAAGCATTATCTCCAGCATGTACACAGTACCTACTGTCAATCATGGTGGAGGCAGTATCATGGTTTGGGGATGCATGAGTGCTGCTGGTGTTGGTCATCTCACTGTCTGTGATGGCACATTGAACTCTACCAAGTATTGTACCATTCTCGAAACCCACATGCTCCCTTCTGCGCGTGCACTGTTCCGTTGAGGTAAAAACTGGATGTTTCAACAAGATAATGCCTCTTGCCACACATCCAAGGCCAGTAGAACTTGGCTGCAGGAGCACAGTATCCAGGTCTTAGAGTGGCCAGCTCAATCCCCGGACATGAGCCCCATTGAAAATCTGTGGTGGATTATCAAAAGGTCTGTTTCAAAGCATAAACCAAAGAATTTAGAAGAATTAAAAGCAGTAATTCAAGAAGAATGGGACAAGATTACCCCTCAACAGTGTGAAAGGCTCGTGGGGAACATACCAGCCAGGATTAGAGCTCTACTAGGTGCCAATGGCAGGACTACTAAATATTAATTTGATGATGTGATGGTTTATTTATTTTTTGTTCATTTTTGAACACATTCTCTGTTATTTGTTGACTTTGATACCGACAATGTTGAGAACTGACATATTGAAACTGTCAAGAATTTAGTTTTGTTAGTTTTTCTTGTAAACAATAAACAAAAAAATATAATTTGTATTTGTTTGTATCTGTCTAATGCAGCCACACCTTTTGAAACACAAAAAAGATTTTTCCACAAATATTTCATGATAATATTTGAGATTGTGTACAATTTTAAGGGTGTCCGAAAACTTTTTTCCACCACTGTATATGTCCATTGTCTGTTTCAGAACTGAGGACATTACAACAGAATAAAGCTCAATTGGCTATAAAAAAAAAAAAAAACCAAACATTCTGCAGGTCCACAAAATCAGTCTCCCATTCATTGCCTGTGGAACAGCTCCAGACTTTATACCTGACGACATCACAAGTTTGAGACTTACTTCTCTGATGTCTGGTTTTGAGGGAGAGTAGCTCATGTTCACAAACACTGATCGGACTTTCCTATGCCATGGAAGTAACTTATTGCAGTTCTTAATTTAGGTGGTGTTCCTCTTCAGTGGATGGATTTGATGGTATATGCCTTCAACAGACATATTTTTATGGCACAAAGTAGGAGCCGCATGTGTTAACCTCACAGCCCAACATTAATGTGCTAAATACATGGCTAACATCTGCCCCAGCTTTTCTCTATCCATGACAAACACAATCACATGGTTTCATAAGAGTGGGGAGTCAGTGAACAGCAGACAGTCTGGGCTGAGCTGTCTGTGTAATGTCTGCATTCAGCTGATTTTGTCTGAACTGTCAAAATAAAGCCATACAAAGATCTGTACTGATTGGAATGGTTTACAATTCAAGGCAACTACTGCACATACAGAAATCTCACAATACTGGAAACACTGGAGGTTTGGTATACATCATCCCTTGGAGCAATGTAGAACTTGCAAACTTCTGCTCTGAAGGCCTTTTCGCCTCGTTTTTGGCTGCTACTGTACATAGACCAGAAACGAGATATTGGCAAAGAAAATGCTAATTTGTTGGCAACTTGTTACAAAAAGTGCTTTGATTCCTCGCTGTAAAAACAGCAAGAAAAAACTGCTTATGTCGTCAGGAAAGTGACCGGGAACGTTAGGCAGCTATGACACACTGAGTTCCCATTATCCCACTGAACAGCATTAAATACTATCTGAATGCTTGGGCAGGATTGTGGTGCTGAAATGCTTGCAAACGTCACCTGAGATCATCCTTTGGTGCTCACACACAAGTGTTTGCAGTAAAACAGATGAAAAAAGGTTTGGAATACTTGTGATATGAAAGGAAAAGTAACTGAGTCAAACAACTGATTATTAACATTAAGTCTGATAGAGAATGTCATACCACACACATTCTGATTGATTGCATTTGCCTCTGTTGGATCCTACTTTCCTGGGAAAAAAAAAAAAATCTTTCCCCAGTCTCCTATGACTTCACACTGCCTTTAAAGCAGGATACCTTACTGTACGTGCAAGGCTACTCGTGACTTGGTGCGGCCATTCTCCAGTCTCCAGCGAGCCCTCAGCATCAACGAGCACCATATGTCGAAACAAAATAGTCAGATAGATAAATGATAGCTTAATTGTGCAAAAATACAAAACTGTGAAATACATAAAGATTCAACATTCATAATAAAAGTTAAGGATGAATAATAACACATTTATACCATGCAATCAAAAATAGTGTCATAGCAAAGTGGGGTAAGAGAGAGAAGAGAAGGGGGAGGGGGCGGGGTTGAAAAGGGTGGAATGAGAAACAGCCTCTGCTGGTGATGGTGGTGTTCAGATGGTTGGGAAGTGGCCTGAGGGAGAGTGCTGGTCGCTCACTCGGTCTCTACTGCTGCATCTTGCGGATGATGTCAGTAGAGATGGGTGGGTGGAAGTTGATGGTATGGTGGCGGAGACCCTGAGACGTTTTGTAGCTCTTCCCACACCGGCACTTGAAGGGCTTGCGCACCCTTATCTGGGTTCGGTGGCCGTTCTTGGCGTGATATTTGATCCCGTTCACATTCTGCAATGATGATGCAAAAAATATGACACTCAACCATTACTTAACATGGAAGTTAACATGTACAACTGTGCTTCCACAACCATGTACATACATCATCAGCAAGGCCCAGGACGCCCACTCCAGTTGCGTGCTCAGTACTTCCCAAACACATGCATTGTTGCGAAAACACATAGGTTACAGTCTCATGGAGGGCACGCTTCTCATGGCAGCACGTGTTTGGGAAGTAGTGAGCATATGACTGGATAAATGAGACTTGGGTTAAACTCAAGCAGCAACCTCAGGCTGAAAAATAAAGCCAAATCGGAGATACCAAAAGCAGTTTCATGAATGACCACTTAAGGCTGGCTCCAGATCCTCATAGACCCCCTTATTAAAATGCCCAACTTTACAGCAGAAATAAACATGTTTAAAAAAAAAAACAGTTTTGGTCTTGATAGCTAATTTTCATAACAGCTGTATGGGAGGTGAATTTTTATATATCTCACCTGTTTGCATTTTATTCTGGCTTAAAGTTACGCATATTTAAGGGCTGATCAAGTGAAAGGTGGTCTGCAAGGTTTCACTACAGTCTATGAGTCACAGCTCCACCATCTCATTCAAACAGGGTCACTTCTGGCTGAAAAAAACAAGATGGCAACGGCCAAAATTCTAACCTTAAGGCTTCAAAACAGTTGTCCACAAACCAATGGGGGACGTCATGGTAGCTACATTTATTATGTTATACGATCTATAATTATACTGCACGAGTTGTGTGAGAGTTTGTGTTTTGATATAGCTTTGCTGTCATTAAATGTGGTCCCCAATGACTTTAATTCATGAAGAATGTTTGCCTTTTTGGATTCTTCATTTATTCTGGAGGCATGCAAAGTTTTCTTCATGATTTCTACATAAGACACAGTGAGTAACTGACATACAAATAGCCATTTTGAAGGTAAAGTATTATTTTTAAGGCATATCTCTGGATCTATATCAATGTACATTGCATTTTCTTTTATGCCTAATACTGTGAACCTTTGCACATCACCAAGAACAGTGTGGGGCAAGTCAAAATCTCAAGGCACACCTTTATTTATACCTGTGCAAAATAGCTTCTTAACGTGTTATCATTCTTACCACGATGTAAGACAATGAAACAAGAAAAAATAAGACAGGTAGCTTACTGATACTGTCAATTACTTTTTCTCTTTTCTTTCGGTCGTAGGTCGTCTTCGCTGGTGCTTTGTTGTAATTTGCTTTGTACAATAAGGTGATCCATTGTCCCACTCACAGCTTTCTCCTTTTGTCATCATCCTGTACATTGGCTGCCAATCAGGGCGTTTGATGTGTCACACACTTTTCTCATGCTCAAACGGGACAAATTGGTTCCCCATGACGGTTTGTCGATCAAATCAAATTAAATTACATTTTTAGCTACAGTTTGCCTCTTTATTGGGAAATGAGTGTGCACAACATGCTGATACAGTCAATTAAAAATTAATTAATAACTCTTTGTGCAAGCCAAGTTAAATATTGCAATAATAATGTGTGGTTGTCACAAACTCCCATGGCACACCTGGATTAGCAGCACGGCACACCATTTGAGAACCACTGCCCTAGAAAATATGTTTGCACATTCCCTCCTAGCTCATTTGTTTAACAAAATAACATTGTAGAAATTTTTAAATAGTATTTCTTAATGTTTTATTGTAATGTATTGTCTATTCTATATTTGTTTCTTGTCAATGCATCAAAACACCAAAGATTTGTGTGTGTGTGTGTGTGTGTGTGTGTGTGTGTGTGTGTGTGTGTGTGTGTGTGTGTGTGTGTGTGTGTGAAAACCTACTTGGCAGTAAACCAGATTCTGATTCTGATTCACACATATATATATAAAGGAGGATGCATGCTGACAGTAGGCTATAGAGAGGGGAAATAAAATGCGTTCTTCAATCTTGTTCTGCCCCTAAACAGATGCCTAATGGTGCCTGCTGCCTCAGACTAAGTCATCGCCCATAACCCTGTCATTCACGTCAGCAATGCAATTTTCTCAAGCTGCACATAATTTATCAAAACCACACACGCCAGATGTGAACGGAAAATCCTGTAAAACTCCACATCACTGAAGTGGACTAGATGTATGCATCTATGTTGACAAGCAGTAATGCCCAGCTAAGAACTGATTTTCCATTGTCAACAGTGGGGAGTCACTTTTAATTTTACATGAGCAAATAAAATCACAAATCTCACAACACAAATATCTCAGATTTTTATTTGGTCTCTCCCTGGGCATGGTAAAATAATTTGCACCATTGCTTTTTGTTTTATTTAAAGTGTGTATTCTAAGAGGAGATGCTGAGTGAAACCTACCTTGTATCTCTTTTTACAGCCTGGCACAGGGCAGGCAAAAGGCTTCTCATCTGCTCCATTCATGCACATAGAACTGAGGATGGACTCGGAGCTGATGGCGCTCTCCGTGGTCCACGATTCGTCACTATCAGACTCCTCAAAGTCTACCTCCTCCTCATCACACTCACTACCTGTGGGAGGGGGAGAGACAGAAAGTCAAACAGTAATTGACTCAGGGTATCATGACGAGACATGCGATCATACGAGCTGGAGCTCTGATTAATGGACACTTCATGACTAATCAGTGGCGATGAAATCCTGGCCTTTGAGCCTTCAGGCTCACAAGCATGGACCGTTCTCAACATGTGCTCTGGGGCAGTGTTCCTGTAATCTCTACTTCATGTGTTACAGTGCCCAAGTTTCCGGAAAGACTGAAATATGCCAATCGTGGGAAAGAATGTTTGCATTTTACTAAGGTCTTGGGATCGGAAATTTTTATCGATTAATTACAGATGTTATGCCAGAAGAAAAACCACAAGAGCTAAAAACAAGACAGAGCGTTCAAGACTATACACTCTACAAAACAACTACATGAGTACATGGGAAAACATGACAGGGGAAAGAACCTAAAGTTTTTCTCTGTTACGTAATGTACACAGGAATAAATTAGACCAGTGGTTCTCAACCTTTTCATGTCAAGGAACCCTAAATTGATACACATTACGTCACAAAGCATTTTGTTTCAGGAACCTTTCGGTTGTCTGATACGATTACGACCATTCTATAGTTGTCAATTACAGTTGAAGAGATAACCGTGGAGGAAGAGAAAGCTATTATCAGAAAAGTCATTGTTATGGTCTGTAGTGAATTAAGTGAGTATAAACAATTCCCCATTTTTCTGAGTAACCCAGGGATCCTTGAGGGAGTTCCAGGGATCTAGGGAGTCTCTCTCTGCCTCTGATTGGCTTAGCCTGGCATTCTCACCCTAACCCTAACCAATCTCATGCCTTTTGCCTAAACCTAACCACTTCAACCAATGAAGGCAACAAGCACGAGCCAGTCAGAGGGAGAGTGGGAGAGTAGGGCATATCATGCCTTCACTTTCCTAGGGAACCCAAATTCGCCCCCTGGGGCCCATGGTTAAGAACCACTGAATCAGACAAATCAGCTGAACTATGAAAGCTGTGTCTCGTTCTCTGTGGCTTGAATATGAGTTTTATTAAAGACTGTCTCCTAAGCTCTCCTGCTGATGCTTTTACTTAGAGGATAATAACTGGAGTCATAACTGCTGAGTCCATCAACCAAGTAATGGGAAACATTCAGATCTAACAACAATTTAACAGTGAAAATATCACACAAGTGGGATGAAGAATTATCAACAAGTGACACGTAATCATATCATTTCAGTTTTAATCAGCCATTTAAGTGATTACAACTGACAATTGAATCTCTTATCATTTGAAAAGTGAATAAAGGGTGAAAATACACAATGCCCTCTGCCAGTATCTTGACATTAATATCAGCTGCTACAGCTGCTTTTCTAAGTGAGTGAGCCATTGGTTTTATCCTATATGATACTTCATTAGAAGCCTATAAGATTATTGTTTTATCCCTTAAAAGCACATTGACTCTTCGCCTTGTTGCCCTACTCATAAGAAGTAACTAAGTAAGCTGGCAGAGATTCAGACACATTTCAGCTGGGTGGATGCCTGCCTTCCTAATGTCTTGAAAACAGACCTCCTGGTTGAAGGTCTCCTTGACTGCTTCACCACTCTGCTGCTAGCTTAATAAACAATGCATAACATGTATTTCACTGCGAACAGTCACTACATTCTGTACATCTTACTAGAGATGTGAGTGTGTTAAAGGGTGACTTCATCTGCGTTCTTTTACCTGTTTTTCGAATGGAAGCCAAAAGCAGTGATGTAGATTAGACCAATGATAAGTGAAAGGGACAGTTCGTATTTATTTGAAGTGGGGTTGTATGAATTACTTATCTAGTCAATGTAGTAGATGTTGATGAGTACACCCCCAGTTTGATGAAGAAGACAGGAGTACCACCATGGAAGCTAAGCAATGTACCGCTGTGGACGGGGGCAGCAGCAACATGTATTTTAGCCACCCCAAAAAATCAATATGAGTGTAAGTGTACGCTATATTTAGAATATTTTCACCACTTTACATTGCAGTCAGACAACCCTCGTTTGAGGACTTGGCTCAGATTCCGGAGTTACTCCTTAAGGAATCTGGTCCCGTTTGATTTGGCGGTGGAAACCTCTGGTGACCACATGCCTTTGCTGACCTAGACCCCAGCGGGTTTTGAGCCCTAGACCTTCTGCATGGAAGACGAGTGCTCTAACCACTACACGAGGGCCCTTTCTGGCCTTTCA
Source organism: Epinephelus fuscoguttatus (assembly GCF_011397635.1). Lineage (NCBI taxonomy): Eukaryota > Metazoa > Chordata > Actinopteri > Perciformes > Serranidae > Epinephelus > Epinephelus fuscoguttatus. Next base: position 23,131,041 of record NC_064759.1, read on the forward strand.
AGCCAGACTACTTTGACAAAAGCAGTAATTTTACCTCACAGAACACGGGAGTTGATGGTCCACCAGCTAACATGGCGTCCACAGCAGTACATTGCTTAGCTTCCATGCTGATTTGGGGGTTAGAGGAATATAGTTTATTTGGTAAACTGATGGCACAGAATTCTTAAAAAGGCTCGTCTTAGTCACAAAGTGGCAAATTAGGCAGGCTATGTGTAGCAAAGTCATCATGCAGAAACCTACGTCTGGTCACATGGGGAAATGTTTTTAGAAGGGCTTGGGAAAATTGCCATTTTGACACTAAAACATACGCACAAATTTGAATAAATAAAGAATATTGCTGGGAAGCTACAAAATGATATATGCACCTCAAAGTAAATAAATGAATAAATAATGGACATGCCCTTTAAAAATGATTGTGTACCTGTAGGCGTATTGCTGCGGAAGGAAGAGGAAGGGGTGATGGGTGGGGTGACTGGAGGGGTGAGGTTTCCACTGGTGTGGCGAGGCGGAGTGGAAACACTGCTGCGAGACAGACTGCCTGACAGAGACAGAGACAACTTGGGCTGCACCTTCTTCTTCAAAGTTTCATGTTCTCGCCGCGCAGCATCTGTCATGAACCTGGCATTGAAGGATGTAAGACCAGTCAGGGTTTGCAGTCTGTCTTATGAAAAGAGGGTCATGTCGTTCAATGTACAATGAGCAGCTTGCTACTGTAGGACTCCCCTGATGTTTACAAAGTTCTGCTATTAAAGGTTTGCTACTGTAACACACAGTTAGAAAAAAACAACATATAATTGGCTCTATTCCCATCAAAACAAACCTTAAGCTGGGTTTATGATGGATAGTAAAGTCTTTGGTAAACGCGTATCATAAAAATGAAATGTTAACATAGACATTGTTAAAGCAAAAGTGGAATTAACAAATTAAGCAATAACCACATCAAGATGTGTTTGTGAAGGCAGGGAGACAGCGGCAGACCTTCTTGTATGCTGGCTTGTTGCATAAGACTTTTAAAACCACTATTTAAGCACCATATCAAAGACGACTGGGATGACTCTGGTGCAATAAAAAAACAAAACAGCTACTAAATACTGAAGTAATACATATAAGCAATCCACCAGATGACATTTGAAACTGCTGGTCGTTGCTTATAAGAGCTCATAGGACACAGCGGTAATACTCACTGATGCAGAGGACGTCTGAAGATAAATCTTTACGGGCCAAATGTCATAATTGTATCAGATTTAGAAGGCAGATTTACTTATAATTGAATACAAACGCTGCTGTTTTTTTCTCGATAATTGTTCATACATTTCTTTACCTGTTGATGTAGCTGAGGGCAACATATGTCGGCTGCTGCTGCTCCTGCTTCTCCAGCTGACGGGGGTCTGTATCTGAGCAGGCGAGAGAGGGATAGAGGTTAAATCTTGTCATATAAGGCAATACTGAGAATAGCAGTGTGCTTGTTCTCTAGGTTTTTTTTTACAGTGCCGTTTTCTGTTTTTCTCCCTATGTGGGATGGCTGGTTCATCCTGCACTGCAGTCTTTGCTTCACTGGGGGAGGTTTGCACAATCCAATCCATCTTCAAACAATAATCCTGACCAACCAGAAGTTAATAGTGCAGTGACAAGGTTTCTTCACTGGCTTCTCACTTACAAGTTCTCCCAGTTGTTTTAAATGAATTATACTGCGGTGCCTTGAATATCCTCGCACTGCCCAGACACAAGAGGAAAGGTCCAGGGCTGGTGTACACTATATTGACTTTACTGATTTTTAAAGGTATTGCAATTAAAATCCAGATTTTAGTTCAGATGTAAAACATGGGTCATCAATGTAGAAACACATTGACACAGTGGAAACATAATCAGTACAAACTTTTCAGCTAGATTTACAGCAGTTATTGTACATCTATGAAAATGAACTTTTCAGTACAAATGTTGAATTTGTTTTATCTTTTGAATGATAAAGATCAGAGAGTCCCCCCTGAGCAGTGCATTTAGTGGCAAACAGTAGCAGACAGTGGTTGAATTGGGTGAGTCTCAGGTATAAATGTGTGTGCATGAAAGTCAGGAGTTGGGCTGTCAAAGACCATACACGCTCAGCTGACTCGACGAATACAGGCCTATAAAAACTACTTAGCAAAAATAATCAAAATGCAGGATATTGTGCAGTGTGTAGTACAATTAGTTTGAACATGATGTCACACACCACTGTCTAGACTACAGTCATTGTTTAGTTAAGTATTGCTGGAGAAGCGCCACAGTTTCCATGCTGATGCTGGTTACTTGACTTATTTCATCTTGCCTTATGTACACTGTTTTTCATTTTTTGAAGTTAGTTTATTTAGTCATTTATTTTATACAAGTTACTCTACGCTCCACGATTAGGCTACTTAACTGTTGGTAAAATGCAGGGTCCAGGCAGTCTGAAGCTATATTCTGCAACACTACTTTTAATTAAAATATACAAGGAAAAAGTAACATCTCAAGTGCCTCCACTTTTGAATTTCCATGGCCATTTTGAAAAGCTGCACAGCAGACGCCACATTGCTCATACATGACCACACTTGACACATACTGCGTTTTCCCATGCTGTGCTCCAGACATTCATCTTGCTCAGCAGTGCTAAATGTACAACAATAGCCAATCTCCACACCCTGAGGTGAAGCGGGCCTGACTTCAAACGCTCTTCCCGCTGCCGTCCATGTGGGAGAAGAGATGCCCCATAAAACAACAGTGTCTACCACTTACCAGCTGAGCCTCCCTGTCTGCCTCTGACAGAGCTGTGAAAGACTGCCACCCCCATGTGGTTAAATCTATTGCTTGTTTCCATCCACAAGCTCATTTATGCACAACACTTACACCTAAGGCTATTTGTAACATTAAACTTTCAAATTATGCTTTTGTAAGGCACTTTGATGACAGTGCAGCTTTAACAGAATCTGCATATTCAGCAAACAAAAAACTGAACTGCACAGTCTCAGTTGATATGATTTAAAAATGCCAATGATATAAAACATATGGAAATAGTGTAATTAAAACTGTCTTGGTTAAAGGAAAAAGCAACACCTTTGTGAGGCTGTAATAAAACCCTGAGTCATACTCAATTATTGCTTCCACGATGTTGGGCTTTTCCTCCTGTTTGTTTGTTTGGAACAAAACACCTAAAACAGATTTCCATTAAATGTCTGCTGGACAGAAAGACACAGTGCCAGAGAAGAAGTGATTAAACTTTGGTGGTTCTCTCTTATATAGGGCTCCACCATTCGGTGATGTTTTGTTTTCACTGAGATGGGGACAGAAATTTGACTCCAAACTCTCACGGTGTGTCTGAAGGGGCAAGACTACGGGTTAAAGGCTTGGGCGGTATCTATTTTTTCTTACCTTATTGTCATTGTCATTGTAGCATGTATGACATTGTCTAGCCTAGTATGATTTATTTCTAATATGCAATTAGCTACTTAGACAAGTCTTACTGAGTTTAGATACTTATGGCCCATAGAACAGGCTAATGAATGAATGAATGCTGTGGTGGATACTGACACATTAGTGGGCACAACTGAGATGATGTGTTGAATAAAATCATGTGGCTACTAAACTGCTTTTGTGGTCGCAAGAAGTTGTGTCAAGATAAAGTTATATGTGGCAATATTTCCAGAGAGGGCCAGAGGTACTGTTCTTTTTTTACCACTCCTGTAACGTTATCCCCACCACTCACAGTCACCATCTTTCTCAGTTCAACTGCCTGTTCCATTACCAGAGACTGACTTCTGGTGGCAGAAACTGTACACTACAATACATTGCCTAAATGCAGCATCTCTGTATCAGTTTAATAGAGAGACAGTTTTGACAGTATTGGAGAAAAAAAAAACCCTGATAAAGAATACCAACTGGGTATCCGCACCATCAGTTATCAATAACTGTCAAGTTTTGGAAATTGGCATTAAATGTATGGTCATAAATTGATCTTGTTTACCTGTGATTCAATAACAAATTTTCTGAACTGAAACAGGAAGCTAATTTTAAACTGTATTTTAGTTAAGAAAAATTGTTATATAAAGACTGTGTGTATTTTCTTAAATGGGAAAAAAGATTGAGTAAAAACACATGTTTATAAGGTATCCAAAGAGTATTATTTAAGTCACTGACTGGCATTCGTTTGGAGAATGTCGAGGCAAGACATAATTGCAAATCGGATATTTGTTGATGTTCTCTGCATTATTACTTCAGGTACTGTCTGACCTGGTAATCACTCAAAATGAGCTCTTGAAGTATTATTACCTTCATTCAACTTCTCTTTGGTTGGAGTTTATCACTAATGCTGCATTCACATGCTCTTCGGATGGTCCCACTCCCCACTTCAACTTCAGCGTGTTCATGAGCTTTGAAGTCGTAATGTGTAAACAACATGAACGCTACAGAGAAAATGTGTTGTATTTTATTGTTCAGAGCATTTAACGTCCCAGTGAAGATTCATGTTGCTCTCCAAGTAAGGTGAAACAGTTTGAAGCTTTCTATTGCAAAGTGATTTTGTCCTAGACTTGTTGCTGCACCCCAAAACCACTAAATATTGCTTTACCTGGCTTGCTATCAGGGTTATTGCTAAAAAATAATTTTCTAACGAATCTAGGTGGACAAGAACTCAAAGATACAACCTAATACTATATTAGAAATTACATGTGAGCAAAAATAATATTCAATATGTGAATTAATAAAAAGTTTCTTAACATCAAGCAAACACTTACTTCGTCCAGCATGTTTCTGTGTAATACAACGTCAACCCGGCAAGTCGTGTACCAACATTTTTGCAGACTTTCCGAGTTGTTGTTCCAACTTAAGGGGCGTTCTGTGAACTTTACCAGTGGGAACTAATTTTTCCAATTATTCCAACACCTCATGAATGCAGGGTAATCCTCATCCTGTCATCCAGAAGCCATATTGAGACATCTATGCACATGGACCAACACTAAAACAGAAGACTACCAACACGGTGTATAAATTGAAAGTACAGACACACCATCTACCACCATCTATAAAGGAAACACACAGCACAGACTGCACTCTCTGCTTTAACAGTGTAAGCTACTGGCTTAATTCTGTCATGAGGGTGGAAGTTGATGTTGACCAGAAGAACTCGACCCAAACCACATTTAAGTATACGTGAGAAAGTTCCTGTTTTAGAGGTCTAACAGGAATCTAAATCAACAAACCGATGTCAGTCTTATTGAAAAGTAGACATGGGCGATGAAAGACGCAGAGCATCATCCACTCAGTGATTACAGCCAAGCCACTTGGTTGACGATGAAATAGTGGCAAAGTTTTATGATACTGGCAGGTAGGCTGTAAGAACAGCTTAAACCTCAGCGCCTACGGCTCAGGAGGGTTCTCTCAAGGCCTCAGTCGTAAGCAAGTGTTTCATTAACAGTGGCTTTATCCCCAGTGAGAAGGACAGCACACCTCTCTACTCTCCAGCCAAAGTCATGGAAACGCAGAGTAGGACAGACACAGTCATAATGGCACTAGTCCCCCTGCCAAAAGCCGGAGGCAGTGCAGAGACTTTTCTGAGTGCTCTGAGTTGGTATGTGTGTGTGTGTGAGTGCACAAGAAATCCCTCCTAAGATCCCTAATGAGACTCAGGGAGTGGAATGGCAGCCTGCTTGCAGACCGCTCAAACAGCAGTGGATCAATCTGTTCCCACACACTGTAAATCACACACACCTCAGGTGGGGACTGGGGTGAGGGAGGCCTGCAGGGGCCAGTTCCCCCGCAGCCTCTGCTATTCTTTTGGGGCCACCAGCAGTCAAGGACCGGGACGAAGGCGCCTCAGTTAGAGATGAGAACCCCTCTAATCAAACTACACAGGTGGTCCACCTTGGTGGCCGACTATTAAGAAACCTAGTCGGAAACAAAAACTGTGCTTATTCACCATCGCTAATTCCAGAGGCAAACAATCCAGTTCCTATAAGGCCCAGTGATTGTTTATGTATGAGTGGAAGTCAGGTGTGGGATAAAGAAGAGAATGTAAGATGAAAACAGTTTGAAAACATTTAATAGAGTTTCATAATGAGGCTCTTCATTTTTTTATGCTGTGATTTTTTAAAAGATGTAGCTTAAACATTTTTTTTTATTTCAAAAAAATCAAAAACACAAGTTTCCCACTTTACGCATATTTCGTTTTCTGCAATTGCAGTTCACAGCAAGCAGATTTCTCTCTTGGCAAAGCAAAGAAAAAAATCTGGATAAAATATAAGAAAGCTGCTGATTGTCTTGCAGGTCTGGAAAAACCCTTATAGTAATTAAAAAAACATTTAGTGAAACAACACCCAGTCTTAGAAATACAGCAAATTTCCAACCAGAGTTTTGCATTAGATTTTTAAATGCATTTCTTAGCTATTTTTTTTAAATAGTCAAACACCCTGATATATTTTCCTGAAAAAAAAACAGCAAAACTAATATACCCTACATATTTCTAATTTCATCAAACCTGTTTCATGCTTACTGCGACAGGTTCCTCACAAACCTCTTCTTTTGAAGTATTCACTATGCCTGTTGTTAGTGTCTATATGTGAAGTATGTGTATGGGAGCATAAACTGACTGAGTCAGTGTATGAGTGCAGAAAACATGATGCAATAACATGTTCTCATTAGGGCCCCTGTGACGGCCTGCAACAGGAAACCAACGGACGATCACACAACAAACCTTCCTAAGGCAACGGCAATGCTTGCTGCCCTCTTGTAACGCCCTCCACGACCCTCTCCCTCCCACACACACACACACACACACACACACACACACACACCAGACGCACAGCTCCCTCTCTCATTTCCACCAGTGTCTGGCTCTTCCATCCACCCTCATGGCCAAATGCGCTGTGGGGTACAGCAGAGTGGTGAGCATTATGGTGACATGTTTATGGCGGCTGTGAGCAGCGGGGGACATTACCAGGAGTGGTGGCACAGGTAATTCATTACGATGTGACCTCTGAGGAGGAAATGAAACAGAGTCAAGCTCCATGTGCAAGCTGCCTTTGCAGGTTACTGAAAAAAAAATACACGGGGACGTTAAAATGAACTATTATAAATACGTATAGCACAGACGGCAGCTTAAACATTCATGTGCACAAAGTCATACACACACAAAGACACATTTGTACAAACACACAGGCAAAACACAAAGGGAAACACACAAAAACACACACTTTCATCGCTGCTCATTGCAGACATATGGTAGTTGGAATTGTGATGTTCATTCGAGCCACAACTAATGACTATATTCATTTTTGATAAATCTGGCGATTATGTTCTTGATTGATTGTCTTGTCTGATCAACAGTTCAAAGATACTCAGTTTACGATGATATAAAATTGAGAAAAGCTGCAAATCAATACCAAGGAAGAGCGGTAACTATATATACATGAACTGAATATTTGCCATTTTTGCTTTCAAGCTGACAAGAGCACTGAATCCACTGACAAAATAGTTGCAGACACATTTCCTGTAAATAGAATAATTGAACAGCTGACGGATTATTTCAGCTCTAATGTGTGTTTTTCAACACAGATGCCAGTGGTTTTAGACTGATATCCAGCATTTGCAATCACTCAGTCAAACTGCATGTTTGGTAAACTGGAAAAGCAAAGTGACACAAGCAGGTTTGCTTAAATCCATAGGTGGATTATAAGATGAGAGGCCCCGTGGGCACAAATAAACAAAGGGCCCCACCATATCTCCTACGCAGGAGCAAGACACACAAACTATGTTGTGGTTTTTGTGTCTTTTTGTAGTTGTTTGGGTCTCTGTAAAGTAATTTTGTGTCTTTTTGGTCATTTTATGTCACTTTGTAGTCATTTTGTGTCTCCTTGTGGTTGTTTTGCATCTCTGTCATCATTTTAAGCCTCTTCGACATCAGTACATGTTAATTTCAATGACATTTTGCAGGTAAAGGCCAGGGGGGCCCTGACACTTTAGGCCCATGCCTATGCCCGGCAGGTTCATTCAGTAATCCATCCATGCTTAAATCCATAATATTGGGTGGGCTATCAGCTCTCAGAACTACACTTATATACAAAGGTCAGAGAATTTCAGAGACATTCTAGGTTACTGTAATTTGCAAATCAAGGCATGAAAAATAAAAATGAACAGAAAAGTTTTAGGTTCAATTTCACTTTTACACTCTAATTTATGTCAATGTAGGAGGAACCTTCATATCTACAGCATTTGAAATAGGAAAATATAACATGTGTTTAACATGATCCGTTGAAATATTGAAAAAAATCTCATAAGAAATGTAACAAATTTCCGCAAATATATTATTCTGGTCTGCACTGAACTGCCCGTCTGTGTTGTGTGATGTCCGCACAGGCCGTACATCATCTCCTCTGAAGAATGTTTTATCGGGTACAGGAGCCCCTCATGTCGCAGTCACCGCACAGGAACAGGAGCACTGCTGTCGGGGGATGGGGAAATGTAATTAGGCCCACCAGGTGCACAGATCAGGGAACCAGTTACTGCTTCCCAAATTTATTACTTCCGCACAGATTTTGGGGGTGCATACCAAAAAAATCTACTAAATGAGCCTCCAGTGAGAATTGGCAACAAACAGACTCATTGTTGCTAAGCCTGGACACTTCAGGCCATCAGTGTGCCAGGCCTCAGCAGCACACACATACTCACAGATCTGAATAACACGGTCGCTATTTCTTTCTGCTCTACAGTGGCCTGGTCGCTCAGTGATAAAGTAAACATTTCACTGACTTAGTGCGTGATGTTTTTTCATGCTGCACAAGAATACCAGACCATTGAGGAGATCTTTCGAGCTTAACATGACTTAGGCTCAGTGTTAAAACTGTCCTCTGGTCTTAGTGGTGTTTTCTGCAGCTCATTAGCAATCATGTCCTTTAACATTACCTGAATTTGTTCACAAAGGTCTGAGCGGACCAACCAACATTCATATTAAATGTGCTGTCACAGTGGTGGACAAACAGTAACAGATCCATTTTGTGTTTGTTTTATCATATTTGATGTGGAATGGAAATTATTCTGTGTAAATTATTATTATGTATTAAATTTGATTGATGATTTGATATTTGTTTTTTGAGATTGTAATTTAAGTTCTTCAGGACAGTCCTTTTCCACATGACTGTATGTGTTTGTGTGTATATTAAGATCAAAATCTTATAGCATGGAGCTTTTAAACTGTGCATCATCAGCTTTTAACAATGATGTCTTTGGGGCTTCATATATTTCAAAGTTAGTGTAATAATCTCCTTCAAGTACAGTGATTTAATGGTACAAAACTACTCTGGAAGGATTATGATGTATCAAGTATGAGGATTATTTAAATTACCAATTATTTCTCTCTGTAATTTGCCAATTATGATTTTCAATATGCTTTCATTTACTGAAGATTGGCCCTTTGAGCTGGTTACTGTATGACACATTACGCTGCGTTGTTAAATGAGTCTAGCAAGAAAGTTTTGGCCTATAATATCCACCATAAGCTTTTACTGTACAGACCAAGGTCTGAGGAAAAGCCTCTCAACCAGTAGCAGAGCAGCGCCACCTCTTGTTCACAGACCCAACCAGCAGGCTGGCTGGGGAAAATGGGGACAAGAATGTGTGCTTGTTTTCCAGGCGCCTAATTATAAAGGAGAATGTGCTTTAAGCAGCAGGCCACCAGATGAGGAGGAAGACAGGCCAAATCAAGCACTCTCTCTGTAATTATGCTTCACAGGCACTTGGCACAACGCGCAAGATTTCGCACTTCTCAGAGTGGGCACAGGCCAGCGGACAAAGGAGGGGGGGCAGCAAAGTTTTTCCACTCCGAGCCAACTAATTGCCTCATTATTCCCCAATAAGTCATTTGGAAGCATTTTTTTCTGACGCTAACACCTCAGACACATGCACGGCTCACAATCGGAGGGCAGAGGATATTAGAGCCAGTCAAGCAACAAACAAGAACAACAGAGACAGCTGGGCCTTGTCAGCTTCAATAATACGAGTCTGAAATATTAGATTGGGAAACAGATGTAGGAACTAAGAGAGTGTCAAACTGTGAGGAGGGGAATTCACTTTGTAGACTCGACTTCAAATATAAATGCTCTAGCACATCACAAAACTGTTCACAGTATAATGTAAAAGGTATGTGAGATAAAACTAAATGAATTAGTAGTTTCTGACCCTTTTTTAAATACACTTTTATGCACTCTATTTTTTTATGTATTCTATTAAACACATGGATGTAGCAAAGAAGTATGGAGGACCAAAACATAGAATAAATATAAAATAATGAATAAATAATTAAATGTGTATGTATTTAATAATAAAGTGAATTAATTCTATAAGTAAATCGGACTGTGGCACATAACACAACCACCTGGGAATTAGATAAAAACCCTGATGAAGATGAAATTCTCATATAAACTCAGGACCATACTTTTATTTTTACAAATTAGGCTACTTAAGTAAAATTAAAGCATAACTTTTCACCTGTACACAAAGGTGACTTTGACCAATATAAAGCCCTTTGGAAGCACATACATTTGTACATTTTTTCTATACAGTAAAGATAAGATAATTTCATTAAACACACAAGTTAATGATGCTCTGATTAAATGGGCACCATCTGGAATTGGCCATCAATCACACAAATAACTCAAACAAAAGTCCGAAATTTCATCAATAAGAAAAATCTATCATAAAGTAACCTAGGCAAATAAATATTTTAATAGCTTAATCCATAATGTAATGTTTGACTTTCCAGTAAGCACACACAGGGAGTCATTGTTATTGTCTTGCCTCACATGAACTACAGGAGGCGCTGTTGATTATGGTGGGACTTGAAGTGCAGTCGGCAGGGCAGCATTTGAGCTGCTGTTTAGTGTTCACTGATTGTGATGTTAAGGATGCTATGAATTGATGGTGCTGTGTACTCTAGACCAGAGTTCAGGTGGGACTGGATATGATTCCAATTCAATGAAATAAAGGATAATAAAATTGTATATTTTTTCAGACCATGATACAGTTGTTACAATCACAGTCATGAAGCCAAGTCAAAGTCCAAATTTTTACATCACCATGGCAACACAGTCTCTAATAAACTGCTGCAGGAGTGCATGCAATTATTTATTCTAGCCAGTTCCACATGTCTGCCTTAAAAATGTATTTGTTTTTTACTTTTTCCGACGGTCGGACTTGGGGTGGCCTATCCTTTAAAATCACATGATGACAACTGATTTAAAAAAAACAACAACATATAAATGAGTATAAAAAGTTGTACAAAGTTGTAAGAGTTGTGGACTTGTGATCAACACCGATGACATCATGCACTCTCAAGAGAGATTTTTTAATCAAATGAATACTACAACTTGTGGCCTTTCACACAAGTGTGCATAACCCATAGTTTGTCACTCAGTGGACAAACTGTCACAGCAAAAGCTGAACATGATTACTAACTAACTATTTTCTTTTCAGAAACCAATACAGTATCTGAGTTTTTCCCACCTACAGTATCAGCTGACAGACACCATATCTGGTTAAAGGTGATAGCTATAGGCTACCGATATGGATATGGAACTAGATATACCCATATACTGTAAAACTCCAATTAAAAGTCCCAGTTAAACGCCCAGTCCCTTTGTCTAGTCTGGTGTGGCTGCACATTTTGACAAATAAACACCTGTCTCAATAAGACACCTGGTCTCATTTCCAAGCAGCAATTTTTTCTTTGGATGTATAAAAGTGGGTTGTTGGCTACCTCAAATGATGTGTCCATTCCTTGATTAGGGTTGTAAGAGTCCTCAGATCAAAAGAATCAAAAGGATTTTTCATAAAAATTAATCCAAGTTGTGAGTATTGTTTAAACAGGATAAAGTGATGTTGTGTCGGTATGGCGGGTGCTGTAATCCTCGAGTGCCATAACTCACCCTCTATCTGATGCACTGTCTGTCGGAGCTAGATCAAATAAATGATTCATAATTGATTTATTATCTGAAGTCTAATTTTTAAACAAGTGATATTCATACTGGTTGAAACAAACAATTTGGTTGTATTTCCCAATCTTTGCTGAGCAACAGTTTTGTGCGAAAGAAATTCAAGGCCTTTCTCATATAGATGCCTGTCCCAAATATAAGCCTGTTGATTTTGGTGATTTAAGCAAATAATAGCCCAGGCTATTAATTGTTAAAAGTTTTATGGTATGTCTAAGGCACTTATTATTGTCATTTACTCTCACTCATTGTAATTACTTAGCATGTGAGAAATATGAGAATATGACACATTTCATGAGAATTTATTTATGCTAATGCCAGTATAGACAGATAGACAGATAGATAGATAGATAGATAGATAGATAGATAGATAGATAGAATGCATCTCTACATCCACCCTGTCAGAAACACTCTCTGACCAGACCAAAATGCAACATCTGCTTGGAGAAAACAGTGTCAGCACCATAGATACAGCAAGATATGTAGTTATGTAGTGCATGTCATGCCTAAGAGACAACCAACACAGCAACATTATAGTTCATCTCATCATAGATCTCACTTTGCCTTTTTATTTACTCCTTCATTTAAAACGTTTTTCTCCTTTAAAATGAATGCCTATGCATTTGAAATAATACATTGTCTGTCTTAATGTGTAATTGTGATTTGGCAACACAATGTCATGCCAGTAAAGCTTATTGAGTTGAATTGAACTGAACACAAATCAAATAACTGAAATATGCAACAATATTTGCAAAGACATAGCTAATAATATGATAAAGAAACTTAACGCTTCTTAAAGTGATAAAAAAACAAATAAGACATGTTGAACAGTGACTTGGTTAAAGAGTGCATCCTGAGCTCCAGCAGGTGATATAACTGTTCTACACTGTCAGGCGGACTGAAACAAGCTGATAAGTAAGTAATGTATCTACGGTGGCTCGTGCAGGCTGCAAGTTAACTCACAGCGCTTCCAATGCAGCGCTGCGCGCGGGCCTCGATCTGCAATAATTTTGCACGAGCGACTCGACGGAACGTAAAGAAACGGTCTCCTACTTCAGTGCCGCTCTGCCGCTGTTACAGCTGTCTTATCACTGACAGGGCGTCGATACAGAAATACAGGTGGCGGACAGGAACTGTTATATCTACACAAAAACATCAACAGCCACCACACCTAGCAACAGGGTTGTCAGGACGCAGGAAGTAACTTGCTAGCTCGCTAACTTAGCCACTTATGCTAGCTGCAAACCTCGGCCATTGCTAGCTGCGACGCTCAGTACTTATCGGCTCTTACCGATGTGGTTATCCTCGATGTGCACGATGAGCTCGGCCAGAGAGTCGAAGTGAAGTCCGCAGCCCCCGAACCTGCAAGCGTTGGAAAAGAAAGAAGCAGCGGCGATGCCTGTCATGGTCGCTGCTGCATTGGAAATGAGGGCAGGCGGCAGCAGCAGCGAGCAGCGGGGAGACAGCAGGCGGACAGCGGTGGGAACAGCTGGAGCGACAGGGGCGGTGCGGTGACTTCTCCGAGCTGCGTCAAACCAACTGGAGACAGACAACCAGACCGGAAGTAAGGCGGTGTGACTTTCATTCATGCTTTCATTACAAGAGCATACACTGTCTTTAAAGATACCGGTAGTCAATAATCATTCATCATCATTTTGAGTCTCTTTGTAGAAGTTTTGCATGTGTTTGTTGTCATTTTGTGTCTCTGTGGATGTTTTGCCCCTTTTTCGTACACATTGTAAGGCTCTTTGTGTCTCTTTGCAGCTGTTTTGCATCTCTTTTTGTAGTTGTCTTGTGTCTGTTTGTGGTCATGTTGAGTCTCTTCCTGGTCAGATGTTTGTCATTGGGTGACATTTTGCAGATGGAGGCCAAGGGGGAAGGCTCCTGATACTTTGGCATCCTGGGCCTGTGCCCTGTTGGTCTGTTCAGTAATCCATCCACGAGGAACACAATTGAAATAAATTCATTTTAAGGATGATCTAATCAACTTATCAATTAAACTAGTACATTATAAACAAATCAACTGACTTAATATCGCCACTAAAGAAGTCTAAGAGCCTAGTCTAAACTAAATATAGAATATTGTTTATATTTTTTAACACGTCAGGTAATTGTATTGTCTCTCAGGGTGTAATTCTCAAATAAATTAGTGGATTTGTATATTCGTATATTATATTGTTACTATTATGTTATGACCCATAGTAATAATAAAATAGAAGATTCATTACAATGTCAGCAAAGGCACAGTTTGCCCATGTAAAAATTATGCAACTCTGACGCAGTTATTTGTAATGATAAAATACTGAGGAAAGGTTTTTTTTTTTGTTTGTTTTTGTTTTGTCTTACTTGGCACATGTAGTTTGTGTAGTCAGTACAGTTGGCAGGATTCAGGAGACCAAGGGACTTTCAGTAGTGAATCAGCACCCTTACTACAAACTACTTGCTGAATCTTTACAGTTTTTCAGTCTGTCTCCTGGTGCATCGCCTTCTCAAAAGGTGCTGCTTTAACAAACTGTCAAGTGTTTGTGTCCATGTATATCCACACTAAAATGATCTAATAATTATTCCATTATATTATAATATATATTATTATATTATTGTTATTATTATTCTTATTATTATTTATATTATACAGTTGTGACATGGATTACACACTGGAGCAACAAGTAGGTGCAATACATAATATAGCCACAAGATGGCAGTGTTGATCAGTAGATTAAAAAATGAGTCACGTCTATTCTTTGTGTTTAGTAATTTAGGGGATCTTCTACAATTATCCCAAACTTTGCCAACAGTGTTGTTACATGTATGATGCTAATAAGTACTGAAAGAGAGCAGAGTCAAATACATTTAAAATACAAGTTGCTTCAAGCTTCTGTTTGATGTTATCACGACGTGTTTAGCACCATCGAGATCACTTGATGCATCATGTGCTGTGAGGTAATTGTATTCATTTAGTTGTTTGAGATAGAGACGAGCTAGAAAAGAACACATGTTGCCATTTTGATGTATTAAAAAGTGGCCAGTTTCCGAAAGATTCAGTTATGTATGAAATCCATTTTCAGGTTACAGAAAGCAAACAACTACTGCTTGTGTGTGCAAATTTTTGAATTTTTGTCAGTGTAACAGATATAAAAGATTTTGTGTCTTGTTAAAAAAAATGTACTTTGTTTCTTTTGATCTGTTTTCAGGGGAAGCAAGGGAGTGATGCAATCACCTGCAAGACATAACTGGATGTCTGCACAATGTACACGTAAGAATACATAACACTGGTATATAGACAGAGAATATTAACCTTGTTTGTGCACAAAAATGCAGATCTGCTGCAAATTGGCAAGAAATCAGTTTTGAAAATGTCAAATTACAGAAATTATATTTACTAAAAATGTACTTTTTACATTGCGGTAACTTTAAGTCTGTGCTTGGTAGTCTTGTAGTGGGTCATAAGTGTGTCCAGTGTTTTCAGATTAGGCACCGCAGTGATGTTAAAACTATTTTTCCACTTAAGCTTGAGTGGGATTTTACTTTGAAAAGCATTATATCACATGCAGCCTCTTGTTTGAGGAAGCTCATGGCTTTTCCTGTAAGATTCTGGCATTGTGTCACTTATTGATGGTTGTGTTTGATGAGCATAGCTGCATCTAATCATTACTCTTCAACTTGTTACAGCCCATAAATGTAGATGATGTAACAGATGTGTTTGTGATTTTCTGCACTAGAGATTTACTGAATAGGTTGTTTGATTGAAATGTAGAAACACATGCAGGGGAAGGCACTTATCATAGCTGCTGGTCACTAACTAAACTCTGATAGTTATTTGCACTTCCACTTAAATTCTCCTGGTTTGCACAATTTGACTCCTGGGAGAGATCTTTTCCAACCTATATGTCATTTTAAATCTAGATTTGCAGGCCAAAGTACATTTTGGAGGGAATAACACAACTGCAAACTGCTGCACAAATTAATCCAAAATATAATCCGTGCAATGTAGTAATATAAATAAAGTCTTAAAAATGAAAGATATAAAGTTAGAGTTATCATCCATTTATATGACACTTCTTTAAAACCCAGCCAGAGAACATTATAAATGGTTTTACAAATGACTTTAATAATGCAGTATGAGCGCACACAGAAGCCTAAATTAGATGTCAAAAGAGTGATGTACTTAGCCACAAAAACTGAGCACAGAGGACATCACCCTACACTGTGATAAATCTAAAGACTCATCGCACAGGCAGCACCATTCACCAGCCACCTAATGTAAATGTTACAGGGTTGAGTGTTTGAGTGCGGGAATGTCACTGGGGTTATCTACTGGGAACCTCCCAGCACATATGTTTTGTTGAATTAGGCTCTCAGTTCCACCATAACGTACTACAGTGATGTTTGGTGTCTCTCCCGCAGCAGGGGAGTTAACTTTAACTATATGTTAAAGTTAAATGCCCACACCCCTACACAGAGTTTTAGTTACTGTACAGCTGTTTTGTAGTGCAGTAAATAGACTTTCATAGATGCTATGTCATTGACACCATAGAGCAGAGCATGACAAATTACTTAAGATTCTCTTTTCAGGACACATAAATATTTCTTTGCAGTCCACCCCAGGGTTTGATAAACAATGTCAACAATGTCACACTTTGGCAGTACTGTTTACAAGTCCTGAGGTCTGACTCATTATTCAATATTTCCTGATTTTTAATCACAACAGCTAACACATCCTTCTTAGGAGTTTGGAGACTAAATTATATCAACAATTACAGCCTACAAGTCTGGTTGAGAAGAATTAAAATGGAACCTGGCCTACATCCATTGGTAAAGCAAGCTTGAAAGTCAGCCACTTTGCATCTATGAGTCTCTTGTAGTCTTTTTTTGCATCTCTAATTAGTAATTTTGCATCCCTTGTAGTGATTATGTGTCTCTTTGTAGTCATTTTGCATCTCTTTGTAGTTGTTTTGTGTCTCTTGCAGTTACTTTGCATCTCTTTGTAGTCATTTTGTGTCTCTTTGTAGTTGTTTTTTTGTCTCTGTAATTATTTTGCATCTCTTTAAATTCATTTTGCATCTCTTTGTAGTCATTTTGCATCTCTTTTTAGAAATGTTGCATCCCTTGTAGTGATTGTCTCTTTGTAGTCATTTTGCATCTCTTTTGTAGTTGTTTTGTGTCTCCTTCAGTAACTTTGCATCTCTTTGTAGTAATTGTTTGTCTCTTTGTAGTTGTTTTTGTCTCTTTCTAATTATTTTGCATCATTTTGCATCTTTTTGTAGTTATTTTACGTTTCTTAGTAATAATTTTGAATCTCTGTGGTAATTTTGTACCTCTTTGTAGCTGTTTTGTGTCTCTTTGTGCTAATTTTGCATCTCTTTGTCATCATTTTGCACCAATTTATATTCATTTTGCATCTCATTGTAGTAATTTTGTGACTCTTTGTAGTAAATTTGTGTCTGTAGAAATTTTACATCTCTTTTTAGCTGTTTTTATGTCTCTTTGTAGTCATTTTGCATCTCTTTGTAGTAGTTGTGTGTCTCTTTTTTAAATTTTTTGTCTCTTTGTAGTCATTTTGCGTCCCTTAATAGTTGTTTTGTGTCTCTTTGTAGTCATTTTACATCCCTTAATAGTTGTTTAGTGTCTCTTTGTAGTCATTTTTGCATCTTTTGCAGTTTTCAGGGCCCTTTTAATTCTGGGGCCTTGTTCATTTAGTAATACAGGTGACAGTTTTCATATTTCACATCCTTTGCATCATTTGCGTCATTTTGTGTCTCTTTGTAGTTGTTTAGTGTCTCTAAGTGGTCTTTTATGTCCCTTTGTGGTTGTTTTGCTGGTGGTTGTCTGTTTAGTCATTTTGTGTTTCTCTGTAATCATTTTTAATCTCCTCCAGGTCGCTACATATCTCTTTGAGTGACATTTTGCGAGTAAAAGCCAGGGGGGGCCCTGACACTTTGGGCCCCTGTGTCGTGCCTGGGAGGCCTGTTCAGTAATCCAGCAATGCTTAAAATGGGCAATATAGAAATGTACCTGTAGTTTACAAAGGGCAAAGAATTTAATAGATGAACTTATAGTATTTAATTAGAATACCCTTTAAAGACTTTTTGCAGTACAATATATGTGCTTGTTTGCCATATTTTATGTAACGTTACACCGTGGATAACCAAAGATATTTTTTAGAACTGAAGATAACATGAAACTGAATGTACAATCTGCCATGGCACTTGTCTTCCGGAGGTGTTGTAATGTGGAATGGCATGCAGATGCTCCAAGAGCCCAACATTTCCATCCCTGCAGGCACAACTCTCTCTGCTAAAGGTATGAAGGGCAGGAAACAATGTTTTACAGAAACATTCCATATGTTTGAACACCCACTTTCCATCTTTGATTGTTGCATGAAGTAAAATATTTATGAAGGTGTTTTATATTATTTTGCAAATTGAAATCCTAGATGACACTTTTGTTATTTAGCCTCCTTCACCTTTTGCACCTGCTGCAACAAAGCACGCTCGCTGGTGCTAATCTTTCCAAGGTGATCTTACTCAAAAGCATTGCACAAAGGCATAATAATAAAAGGTTTAGTATAATATAGATCAAATCTGCTTTAGTGTAGGTCACTGACCCGAACTGTATCGGCTCTTTCCAACCTTAATAGTCTGCTCCTCTGGGAGCATAATGTTTGGATTGGTTGGGAAATATATTGGCAATAAAGAGACAAAAGGATGTCATAAACGTTGATTAAAGCTCTGGTTAAAAGACAGAGGCGGAGAAGCTCTGAGTTATGAGGGCTTTTCAGACTGCGTTATTGTTTCAGTGACAGAGCTCTTAGTGCGTCTAGTGGAGTGGTCGCAGGCGAGTGGTAAACATTTCTCAATGTGCGAGGAGTCATTAATCCCTGCAGCCAAGGATGGCTTCACTACCGGTGTCTGTGGCCCAAGAAATCACAGCCAGTTGGCACCAGCAGGTCACACAGAGCTCCAACATAAATGCTTTGTACTCCAAAGCTGTTTAAATCTCCTCAAATGTGCTGTAGCTAAGGCACACATTTCAAAAAAAGGCAGTGTGGAACAACTAACAACGCTCAATTCATTTGCAAGTGAAGCTGTTGATGATGCATGTAAGGTCTGCCAGGTTATGGCCCCTTTGTGAGAGATACGCTTTGTTAAAGGTCCAGTGTGTAGGATTAGGGGGCATCTGTTGGCAGAAATGGAATATGATGATCATAATTACATTTTCATTAGAGTATAATCACCTGAAAATAAGAATTGCTGTGGTGTCATTAGCTTATAGTGAGCCCTCCATATCTACATAGGGAGCGGGTCCTCTTCCAGGGAGCTTGTCCTGTTGCACTGCCATGTTTGTACAGTAGCTCAGGATAAACACACTGGCTCTAAAGAGGGCATTTTGCATTTTTTTTTATAGTGATCTCAAGGCCACTGTAGATTCTCTGACGGGGAAAGGGAGGGGTGAGCAGAGGGGTATTCAGTTGGTTGCAATCTGCAACCTCACCACTAGATGCCACTAGATTAGACACACTGGACCTTTAAAAAGTAAAAATAAAAGTAAAAATAAGTTTGATTTGACCCTCAGAAAAGAAGGCAGTAGCAAAGGAAGTGAATTATTAGGGCCTTGAGAGTGACGCCATATATGTGACTTTGATGTGAAATATGAAAACTGTCACCTGTATTACTAAATGAACAAGGCCCCAGAATAAAAAGGGCCCTGAAAACTCCATGTGCTAATTCAACTGAATGATAGGTAGGTCCTGGTATGGTTTCCAATCTTGCTGTCCTGTCTGAAAATGGTGGTTTTGACGTTTTCGGACCTTCCTTATCTAAGTTTTGTGCTTACCATTACATAGTACAAAACCAATTTATGTTTGATCAAATTACCACACAGCAAATCGGACACCAGGTAGTATTCCATCCTAGGAAAAACTGTACACATTCCCCAGAGGGAAGGCAAAATTGGGGGTTAATGGTGGCACAGCAGCTGATTTTTGCTGCAGGGTCCGGTAGCAGGTTAATCCAGCCATTACTGTCACCACATAATAGACAGCCACCTGGATACACAGGTGGCAAGTCATAATAGCTTAATACTGCATAACACTTGTGACATGAGTATCCTGGAGTGTAATTGTAGTTTAATTTCGCCCTGGGAAATATTGTGCACTGTTGTTTCTGTGTATTTGATTCATCCGAAAAGGGGTTTTCACAGAAGGCAGATTTCACAGTAAGAGAAACAGAGGTGCTGAATTCACACCCTTTTGGTCACACTTACTGGGACACTTTAACCTTAATTGTAACACCTGTGTTTTTATGGACAGGTCAAAATGTCTGAAGTAAAAATGCCTATTTTAAAGGAAAGTTTTCCGTTCTGAGTTGTTTCTTTATTTATCACTGACAAAGGAAAGAGAAGGGTGCAATATATATCAGCCTGTTAATGCAGGGCAAATTAATTATCGTAATGTTTCCAGTATGCTGCTTGAAATTTGTTACAGTATGTGAAGTCCCAAGTATTGTCTTTGAAGTGATGAAGTGTGTGACTGAAACTCATTTCACACTCAGTGAACTGATGTCACTCCGCTCATGGGACAGTTATCAGTGAAGACGCGGTGCAGCGCGCTCATTTGCATGCCTGATTGGTCAGTACTGGAGATCCAGCTTTGCACCACACCCACTCCAGGTCCAGCACTGTCCATCCATGCCTCTGGATGTGCATTTGCAAACTCCGCCCCGCTCGCGCCGCCTCCAAGCGGACCGCAATGATTTAGAAGTTCAGGAATCCCACGTGACGTCACCCGGGGGTGACGTTATGCTTCTCTAAATAGATCGTATTGTAATCTTTTCTCAGTCCAACGTGGTTTCTTCTGAGAGACTGCTTCACATTTTCTACACTTGTTTGGTAAGTTGAAAACCTCACGCCACCATGCAGAGGACCGTGCACGCGCCCCTGCAGGTTTGTTGTGTTTGTTAAAGACGATCCTTGTTACTTTTTCTCCTGCTTTTTCTCATGCAACAGCTTGTTTAGTTGTTCGCTTCGGTCGAGATGTTGTTTTTTTCCCTTTTGTTCTCAGCTCATTTGCGCGTGCAAGTGTGAGAGGAGACGGGTCATGTTAGTTTGGTGAGAGTAGGTGCATTGTCATCTCACTTCGGTGTCCGTGCGTCGGCCTATCTGTTGACTGTTGTTGAAGTTGAACGCGGAGACAAGTGCCGCTGCTGCTCGGTCTGTCAGGTAGCAGCGGAGGCAAGTCTGCAGGAATTCATCTCGTCTCCGACTGAAAACTAGGCTACAGTCCGGGTCATTGCAAAGGATGATTCTCGCTGCACTTCACACTAAGTTGGCACTTCTTCCATCTTTTGCTCCACAGCTCAAAGCTGCATCATTGCCATGCCTGTCCCATCTCGGGATACGCAGGGCCGGCGTTGGTCCGGGACTCTCTGCCTGCGTGCTGCTGCGGTTCACCAGTGATCGTCTGGAAAATGATAGCCTGGTGCTTTTTGCTGTCATGCCATTTACAAAAAGAAAAGAGTGATGCTCCTGTTCCCTTGAAATTTACGTTCCCCCTTTTTTCTTCTGAACGGCAATATGACCAACATTACGTCATTCTGCAGGCCAGTCGATATTTGATTAACCGCTGAGATGTTGAGGGTTACTTTCAGGAAGGTTGTGCTGACGAGGCGCGCTTAGTGGCTGCACGGCTCGAGAGAAAAAGGAGAGATGTTTTAATCATTTGATTACTCTCCTCTGACATTATGTTTATGTGACAACACTATCAATAACCACTTGTTTCTCATGCGCGCTGCTTTAGATTAATGTGGAGGCTTCCGGTTTTATTATGTGCCTTTTAAGTGGCTCTGTTAATAACACCTGATAATAAGGCATTTAAGTTTGATGATGATGGTGGTTAATTAAATTAATGCAGAGTGACATGGACTTTTATTTTTTAAAAGATGGTTTTGAGAACAGGCAGCTATTATAGGATACTTTTATAGAATAAAGTGACGTTTTATGAAAGCAACAGTTTGAGAAAAAGTTTGTCAGAAGAATGAGCTTCACAATTTCCTCTAATTTTTTGCAAGAAGAAAAAAAAAATCAATAATCTTTTAAGACTGAACAAAGTTAACAATTATGATTTAATAGTTATAACAACAATACATGATAAGTCAGTTTTTTAGTTGTACGAAATCTTATTCTACTGGAGTCTAAGGGTCCAGGGTTTCTTTTAATATGTGGGGGGTACATATGAAATGTAGATATGAGGGTCCTCGGGCAGAAAATGTCGAGCATCACACACTTAATTTCTTGCATTCTTGTGAATTTTTAAGCACCTCCTTATGCCTTTTCTGCTCCATTTTAGGGTGTTTTAATTGTGTGAAAATAAAAATACTGGGGGGGACAAATGCACATGTTCTAAATGCTGAAGTGAATGTTTCCCCTGCGTCCCCCCTGAAATCTTCACCTTTGCTGAAGTTAATAGCCAACTCAGGAAAATAAACACAAGAATATAATAATTACAGAAATTAATACGAAACAGAAAAGACTGTAAAGTCACTAACTGAACTTACTGGATAACTTGAGTTATTTAGTAACCTTGATGCAGATCCAATTCTTCAAATATTTTGCATAATGTTCAGCGTAATTGCAGTCCAGTGGCCCATTGCAGTAATGAAATGTGACCTTTATTTGTTGATGGTTGTTGCATGTGCTCAAGGTGAAACATTCCTGTGGTAATGATTGCACTAATGCAAGAAGGGGTCGAATAACAGCAATCAACAGTTTGGCCTCACCATAAGTGTCATTATACCTTAAAAAATCTGTTGCGCTTATTTTATTTTGTTTACGTGTTCATTTTTTAATCATTTCATTCTGGGACTTTTTGTGAGGATGATGTGAGTGCCCTACTTCTTTGTGCTTGTTATGAGTTTACATGTTGTGGAAGAGAGTGGTAATTGATAGGTCTCAAGGTTTACATCACAGCAGTCTTTTTTGTCATGCATTCACTTCGAGAGCAGAAGTTCAGGGCAGACATTGTCTAAGAAGGCCATGTTCCCCGCCTCAGGCTTCGTTGTGATTCCACCTTGAACTTGTGCTGTCAAAGGCCCAGGCTAAGGGGAGTTGGAGATTTGAATTGCTGTGCATGTTTGTGCTTGCTTTAACCCCATATGCCTTTGCACCCCAGCCCCTCTTTTCCTCACCATATTGTTCAAATTCTAATATGTGGCCTACCTGGAGAATTCCTCCCCAGCTCCTCTTGAAATTGAATGCTGGACCCTAATCCTTCCCCTCACACACATCAGGATATAGTTAATGTAAAGTGTAACCAAATTTCCTCCGCTAAACTAAAACATCTATATCAAATGAGAGCCAAGTGCCTCTTCCAAGGAAAGGGGCGTTGAGTACTGATAATTTTAAGTGTGAAAGCTATTGGATAATTCACAGAGGCATTCGCAGAATTAATGGTTAAAAGTTTTATGCATCATATGGTTCGAATTTCCTGGTAAATGTGATGAAATGACCAAGTCCCATTTTAGAAACAGGAAGGTGAAAGTAAAAGTTTTGCCTCTGCTTTCACAGTCATGGACACTCTTTCTTCTCCTATTCCTATTAGTGCTTTCGGTGATGTCAGTTTTGGGGATTTATTGTAGAGTCTTAGATTTGAATGAAGTGATTCAGAGTCATACAGGTGTTCAAGAGGAAAGCCTGGTGAGGGAATAGTGCAAACAGCTGAAAGTTTCATGTAACTGTATTTGAGATGAATGTGGTCTAAAATGTTGAGAATAATCAGCGACATGTCCACAGACTTTTCGAAGCACAGCTTCTTCAGTCATACTCGCCATCACCCTTTTTCTAGTTTTGGTTGAAGGCTAGGATCAGCAGTGTTAGTCGTGTTTGTTGTGTCAGAGGAAACCAGGTGAGTTTTTAGGGGCCCTGTAGAAGAGACCAAGTGCACTGGTGACAGAAAGAGAGACCAGGGCTCATTGCTCTCTGACAGAGAGACCCTGTCCAGACCCTGTTCTGCAGGCTTGCTCATGAAGTACAGCTTGTTAGGAAAACAGCACTGCTTAGCATAACACAATATTTGAGTGTTTTGACTGTGCTTGAGGAAATAGTCTGTAGCTCTGAAAAAGACACACATGTACATGGTGTATGAAGGTATTCATGCTCGACACGTGACATGTAGCAGTGACTTGAATTTTGGGTTTGTTTTCGTGAATTGATGATGGTGGCAGGTGAAAGTAGAGGAGTAAACTTTGTGTTGACAACAAGTTTGTGAATGACAACTGTTGGGTGCAGTGTCAGTTAAGTTGTTCCAGTCCTTGTCAAGAGCGCACATGATAAACAAACACTGAATGGTGATGATTAAAATATTGGCTTCTTAACAGACCCCTTTGAGTTGTTTTGATTGATTGTAGCAGGAGAAAAACAACAGAAAACAATGTTAACTTTAGCTTCTTAATCTACAATTTCTTCCATTAAGTTTTACTTCTGTGGTGCCAAATAAAGATGCACCATGTTTTTGTACACCTACGAGCTTTCCTACTTCACCTAGGCACAATTCAAATAGTTTATAAAGGCTTAATTTATCTTTTGGAGTACAAAATTGGTCTCTATAATCCTCAGCACCCTGGACATTCAAACATCACAGCACTTATGGGGCCTTCAGGTATGGAGTCTGAATATTTATTGCCTGTTTGCATGTCCCGTACCGTTAGACCTGTACGTGTCAGTGTAAAGAATCTTCTGTGGCTTAAAGATAAAGACGGTCTCCGGGTGCTGTGCTGTGGCTGGGGATTAGTAGAGACTACTTCAATACTTTTGTCCTCACTTAACATCTGTTAAAACATCTGTATCTTGGGCATCTGTAGAACTGGCATGTGGTGACTGCTCCAAGGTTGTTTGTCAGTGATGAGGATAGTTTACACAGCAACGATAAGACCCTGAAACAAGAAATGCACTGTGATGCAATAGCCAGCAGTCACTGAACATGAAGCCCAAAATAATACTTTTTCTATAACTCAATTTACTGAGTACAATTATTTAAAAAATAAGTTAGACTTGTATCTGTGTCAACACAAACATCCTAATGAGAAATGCTTAAATAAAATACAGAATTAATAAAACAATTATTTTAAAGAGGAAGTCACTGATTAAGGACTTAGTAAGATAAGTGCCAGCTGTTGGCACTTGGCAGCTTTAATACTCTTTGCAGTCCCTAAAATGTGTGTGGTTTTTATACCAGCTATACTTGTTGCATTGATTACTATTTCATATAAAAATATAAATATATTTCTACATTTTCTGCCTACAATAATTGAACAATATTGCTGTAGACACTGTTTCCAGGAACAAATATGTAAGCTGTTGCAAAAGTTGGTATAGATATTTAAATGTGTGAGAGGCATCACATGCATCAAATGCCACGATTGATTAAAGTGCACATCAGAGTTTTTAAATGCCATGTCATTGGTTTGATCTTGAGAAGTAATTAAAAATGCACCTGTTTATTCTCTGGTTTTTCTCTCTGACATCCTGTCATAAATATAATTAGGCTGTTTTCAATTTATTTTTAAAGCTGAATGCAGAATGCATCTTTATGTGCATGATTTAGTTTCTGTATTTTTTTTCTAGGTATTTACAGAATTTGTTGGCTTTTAATTTTAATGTGACTCTGGTTTCATTTTATTTTATTTTTTTAAAAGAGCTCCCCTCTGCCGGGAATGTTTGTCCTCTTTGGCGCTCTAAATTATTAAAGCATCTAAAACAATAACCAAAGCCATTGCACATTTGACATGATGCATTGCTTTGGCTGTAGTGTGCTGAACAATTACTCACAAAGCACAGATTTGGCAGTAGTTGCAAGTAAACAAATAATTTTAAAGTTGTGTTTAGAACAAATAAAGTGCCCCTTGTATGTATCCGTCAGGCAACGCTGCTCTGCCACCCCTCCCTTTCTTTTTCTCACAATGAGATGTCCACTAACTGAAAACCCTAATTAAATCCTAAAATGATGACTGCACGACTGAAATGTGAAAACAGAATGTAAGTTTAAAAAAAAGAAGGTATTTGATGTCTTTTTAGTGCCTTCCATTTAGAGTTCACTTCATCTCACTGCATTACTAAATTAGTGCAAATGGATTTTTTTACGCTACTAATGAGGAGAAATTGTAGTTTCCAGATCAGTGCCAGATGTGTTACACCAGACTGTGTCACTTTGTGGTGACAATAAACATTTAAAGACACCTTGCTGGAACTGTGGTTTCAGTATGGTGTTGGTGTTTGGTCAGACATTTCAAACATAGTTTATCGTGTCATTGTTTCCATCCAAATTGAATCTGAAACACATTTCTATTTTTCCTAGATGTGAATCTGTGCATCTGTTGGCCCAGCAGAAATGAATGTTAAATGAGTATAACAGTAAATTTAAGAGTGTCATAGAAGTACATCACTTTTTGTCGTTATTTCTGTTCATGACTGGCTTCAGAGCAGATAATAGTTGATATGATTATGTGTAATAAATACAAGAAAGTCCAGTGTTCACAGTCCTTTTATAACCCAGAGTCTTTGCCTGGATGTCATTTTAGTGGATCCTTTATTACTGTAGTGTGAGAAAGCTGTTTATTACTGAATATAACCACACAGCTGTTTCAGGTGCAATGGCAATTTTTTTGTGTAGCGTGACACAGTGAGTGTGTTTTTCCTCTTGGAAGCAGGCAGGGGAAACTCAAGTCATTCACTTCCTCTCTCCGCTTTCTCCTTTTGTCTTTGTTTTTGCAGTTTTATGAGAAGGTGGCCAGAGTGATGAACTCAGACCAGGAAAGGCCGTTCGTGTGCAACGCTCCTGGCTGTTCTCAGGTAAGTGTGTTGAGACCAACAACACAGCACAGTGTGTACGCGTGCATGTCTGCCTGTAATATGAAGAGGTGTACATTGAGGAGGCCTGAGGAGTGGGTTACTGCCTCACGCATGGGGGAGAAACAGAATAGCATGGAACTAAGTGCAACACAAAGTGTAAATAACGCTGCAGGTGTTAAAATACCTATAGAAAAAAGTGCTATTTGAAGTCAACACCAGGGTCTTTTAGGATAACGAAGAACAGCAGATGCTATTTTGGGTTAAAGCTTCAGTGTACAGGCGTATCTGTGTCAGAATGTTTTTTGTCTTCTACACACAGTTCTTACAATTCTACCTTTAAAAAAAATCAACAGCGATTCCCCACGGAGGATCATCTAATGATACATCGACACAAACATGAGATGACCCTTAAGTTCCCCTCCATAAAGAACGACAACATGTTATCAGGTGAGTTGCGGCTGCATCAATACAGACGCACACCCACTACCTCAGCAGGGCTCACAAGAAACTCGTAGCTCATTTGCAGGTGTGTGCCTCAGTGACTCATCCTCAGACTCACTTGTCTATCATCAGAAAACTTCACGGCATGTCTATACCAGTTGTTTACAGTAATGTAAATCATACGACACACATCACCTCGCAGCTCAGCTTTACTCCGTCTATACCACTTACACGCACTTCAGGAGACGCTGACGTATGACTATAGTCTTCATCACGTTAAGCTACAGTGTGATTAGTGTTTGCCTATCATCAGAGGTGTCCTGATCTTACTATAGAAGGAGTGGGAGATGGTTTACAGAGGTTTTATGGATGCTGCCTCAGGTGACATACTGACGGGCACATTAATCTACAGTTCAAAGAAACACCAAATCATAGATTATGTACTGAATACACAAGTGTCAACCCAAGGCCAATCCATAAGTATAGATCTCCGTTCCTAGAAACGGCCAGGCCACACTAGATGACAGCACCAGCCACGCCGCAGAGATTGTGTCTTCTTTATTATTTACACTCAGCGGACAGCGGGATCGGATTTTCTAGGCCGGGTGTTCTTATCGTCTGAGTTACAGCTCTGACCATTTCTCTCATTGAGACCTTGAACTCAGGATGAAATACTCAGTGCTTATATAGTGAGTTACAACTCATCCACACATGGTAACAAGCTCTAAGCTGGTCACCAAAACCGTCTTCTCTTTAACTTATAGTGCTATAATTGTTGCCCTAGAGTTAACCTCCTGCTCCACTGACTCATAAGTGTTATCCTCACCTAAAAACAGACATTACATGCTTTTTATTAATAGAACTTGAGTTCTCAGAAATGGAAAACGTGTATTTGTAGTAAAACTGTGTTTTGGGCACACAGGTCATGATGAAAGTTTGAGTCAATCTCCAGTCTAGCCAGAATGGATAAACAGACCATGAAGTATGCTTTTAGCCTTTGAAACAAGCCTGATCCTAAAATCACCTTCGACTGTCTGAAACCTGATCTCTGCGCACCCCCCACAACGTCAAGTTGAATACCACAGCTCAACAAATGAGACCCCCACTCAGTAGGTGGGATCTGTGCTTTATCAGCTGAAATGGGCTGTCAAGCGCAGTATCTCTCTCTCGCTAACAGAGTGGAGGTTATGTTTTCTTAAAATCATCTCAAATATGTAACAACAATGTACATTCTTTACTCTTCAGTCTTTATGAACACCTCCACTGGCTTTCTTTAAGTCTTTAAGGTCTAACTGTTGCCCACATAAATAAATGAATAATAAGAAATAAACAGCTTTTTAACATTATGCTGAAACAATGGGGCTACAAAATACAAGACAAAGATCAGCGGACAAGAGAACTGATTTTGCAGATGAAAGGTTAAACATAGAAAATTACACAAGATACAGACACAAACTGTCAGATCTGGTAAATTCAGTGTGATATCTTTGCTTTTTAATTGGTCAAACATATACTGTACTTCTTTCTAACATGGAGTGAGTGTGTGAAATGCTGTTGTGTATAATTTTGTGTCATGTGTTTGTTTGTTTAGTGCTGAAAATGAGCTTTAAGCTAACTCTGGCTCAGTACTTAAACTTAAACAGCATCTCCTGGCTAAACAGCTCTCCTTATCTAATAATATTTAGCTCGTAAGTAGATGATTTAAGTGTCATATACAGTCAAGAAGATCGTATAAAGCATATACTACAATGAGTGTTAAAAGTTAAATCATATGTTTTATTATCTAAGTGAGTCACTTTAATAGCGATGATGCTGTAGAATGATGGAAATACTATTTACAAACAGACTGTTGCAGGGATGATGTTTTTCTGTAGGCTGACATTGAGGATAGCATCGCCCTGTTCCCTTGTCAGAAAGCCTATGAAATTTTTCTGAACACCACTTTTATGATTTTTGAAGCATAAATGCAAACCCAAGAAATAAAAAGATAACATTAGGCTATAAACAGACTGCATCACGATCACATGACTTCACCGTCGCCACCACAACAAGGCTGTACAGCCGTGTTCAGTGTGATGACATTCTCTCGTCTCATGTAGCCACTTGTTAGCAACCACCTTTTTTAAGACACATGAAAGCTTCAAAATTCACAAGTTGAGTATTTACTGATGTATTTGATGTTGTAGAACAAAATGTGAAAGTCTCTTAAGCTTGTGTTAACCACAGACCTCATTTAAGGCATTTAACCAAAAACCCATTCAAAAAACCCACTGACTTGTAAGACAAAGGAACCTGGAGTGCTAAAATACTAACTCATTTCCAAGACTCATTCCTGCACCACTCTATACCATGATATTTTTCTAGCACCATGATGTAGGGGTTGTTTTTATTTTAGTTTATAATAGGTCATGGCCTACTCAATGACTACAACTCAATAATGAGACATTTTTAATTTTACCTCTCTCTACAGGACTTTTGGTTTAGATTTTCACCAACTAGAGCCGTGCCTGTGTGGTGTTGTCGTGTGTTTTGTATGTTTTTGTTGTTGATGTTGTTGTATTTGTGGTGGTGGGATGTTTTGTGTGAGTATGTACTGTCATGTGTATAATAGTGTGTTTGGTGTGGACCCCAGGGGAGAATAGCTGCTGCTTTGGCTACAGCTAATGGGGATACTAATAATTAAAATGAAATGAAACCTCAAATTGTAACATTTATGTTTCATATAATACACAGTCCCCATAATTAAGCATGCTGCTATATTCCTTGTCCTTTAGTGTTTTGTTGTCCATGATCAGAAGTTGAATTCAAAGCTAAAACTTAACAAACCTCTCCTTGACTTGCAGACCAGACACCCACGCCAACACGCTTCTTGAAGAACTGTGAGGAGGTGGGGTTGTTCAGTGAACTGGACTGCTCCATTGAGCAGGAGTTTTGCAAGGCCCAGGAAGAAGAGGACAGTAAACAGGTACTGCAGAGTAAAGAACAAAGCCTCAGGCTGAAAAAAATAACAGAAGTGAACCCAAAGCCGCAGCCACTCAAAGGGATTAGGTCAGATAGTTGTGATCTGTTATCTGGTGCTATCATCAGTCATGTCATTAACAGCAGCCCACACACTATGAGCTGATGCACACACTTTTAATAGATTCAAAACACCTAGACCTCATGTAACTGCACTCTGCGTGCTTGTTAAAAAGCTGATAACCACATCTATGTACACACCTCTGATATTTCTGCCACATTTCTCCTTTTCATCCAAAATGTTGTTTGTCCATACACCATGTCCTGAGATCCCTATCAGTCTTGTTGACAGTGACAAACAGGGCGAGCAGGTGGAGATTTGTCATTCATCACAGATGAGGAGAAAAGAGATCAGGTTCTCCACCTGTAACTTCAAACAGCTCTCTGTGCATCTCTCAGGGAGGGAGTCTTATTTCTTCCCAGACGTACAGACAGACCCCTGAGACAACTTTTGTGGCAGCAATAAAAGACCTGGCCAGACATTCTCAGATTTGACAAAAGACGTGGTCATTTATGCATTATAGATCTACCTTGAGGCACCTTCACCTGAAACATGGGTGCTAGTCAGATCACCACAAGACAGACTGCTTATCTCATGTCTGGAGAGATGTGCAGTGCACACTGCAGCTAAGCTGTCGTCTGGGTGGTTTGGCTCTAGAGCTCGTCTGTGCTCAGGTCAGCCTTGTCTAGCCTCCCCAGCCTGTGTGGTTTATGATGGGAGGCTCTGCTAAGTCAGCAGGAGGCGAGTCGGAGCAAGACTGTCCGTGAGTGCATCGCACAATAAGCAGGGATTGAAAGCTTCAGGAAAACAGCAATGAAATATTAATTTACAGAAACAATATGAAGAGAAGTGGTTGATTTAGTTCATTCGTAAACCTTTAATTTCCTCCACTGCGGCATGTATATCTTAAGGTCAATACATGTTGTCAGGTAAACTGTTTCTAAAATGTGACCGCCTGTATTCTCTTTTCTATATTTGATAATTGCCAGCAGCTGTTTCACATTTGACTTCATGCAAAGTACTTCAACTTGCTGTTTGTTTTATGCCAAGATATGTGCATTGAGCTTATAGATATATTTTTAATTGCGGTACAGGCTTATTTTGGAACGTATATGTGGTTTACATGTAATAGATGTAAAACAAACAAACTGTCCTGCTGTGTAAACAACAATAAGTAAACCTGGTCTTCATTAGACTTTCAAAGTTTCCTCAACTCAGAAAAAGCCTGTGGATGATAGTTTACATAGTTCCTCATTACTCATTCAAACAGTTGTAATGCTTGAGTTGTGCTTTAAATGCAACCTGCTATGAAGAATGTGACACTCTTGACAGATTTCTAATCTTGTGTACTCGTTTGCTTTTCTTCCTCGCTGCAGAACATCTCACTGCACGGCCAGGCAGGCCAAGGCCAGCACCAGCAGTCCCACTCACGGATGGGCAACCATGATACCAGCATAGTGATCCAGCAGGCCCTGCCCTCTCCTCAGTCCAGCTCCGTCATCACTCAGGCTCCATCCACCAACAGACAGATAGGGTGAGTAGGCCAAGCAGTCCAAGAATCCAGCAGAACACCAGAAAGTAACAGAGAATTTATCAGACATGGAAGAGCAAGAGAAGTTTTTGTGTTTTCAGTTGTGTGAGTTTCGTCTTTGTGTTGAATGAACTGCTGACAGACTCAAAATCACGCTCTGATAGGAGTGAATCCTCTCACCTCAAGTGTGCCCCTGATATAGCGACAGCCTTAGGCTCGGCCTGGTCCTTTTGTGTCCTTGCTGATTGTCATCCCTCCGTAGTCTCTGAGGTAATGTCAGGGTTTTGTTACATTTGGAGCAGTATGTGTGTGGGGGGCTGGCGATTCATGTTTTGCTGCTCATTCAGTATTGTCCCATAGCAGAGCATGCCAAAGAGGGTCCCAGAGGACAAGATGAGGTCATTGTTGAAGCCTTAGCTGTGACTGCTTTTACAGCGGTTTAGCATTTCATGCTCTAAAATAGTTCCTTTCACTGTATGGGAATGTCAGCCACAGCCTAGGAGCTCTGTTTCTCTGATACCTTTTCGCTGCCATGCTACAGGTGTGTAAGATATAAATAACTGCAGTCTGTGTGCTGCGCTGCTTCATTGTTTGCCTGCAACGTTTCATGGTCAAGGTGCTGCATACTGTTTGTAGTGAGGCTGTGTGATTTTATAAACTCTACGTACTGTCTCGGGTCTTTTAGGGTAAAGTCTTTCCCTCAACTGACTTTTTGTCTTTATATATCAGGAACATAATCATTACCACACAAAGATTTACACACACTTTTTCCTTATGAAGACACTCCACTGACCTCATTCATTCCAAATCCCTTAACCTCAACCACCTTCAAACTTGTGCCAGGGCTTTGTTACTGTAAACCAGACCCGTGGCAAGCAAGTTAGACATTGAGATGGCTCAGTGTTAGGCCCTCGCTGTGTCGAGGTTGTCCTGTGTAGATTTACAGCTTGAGGAGCTAGTGAATATTGGATGGGAGGCCCATCACTAAGCCTGACTGACACCCCGTCAGGCTCTTTGTCGAGGACCAGGATGGAATTTCACCCCCTTGGAGGAGCAGCAATCACTGCCAGTAACAGAGACTTTGCTGGGCCTGCTTCACCTGAGTTTACCTGTCATTAAAAACTCATCAGAGCCAGTGTGGCGGTGGTTTTCGGCCACAGAGTGGCACATAAGTCTCATCTACAGTTATCTGAAGCACATTATTTGAGGCATTCCCAAATAGGGATGGGTATCTAGAACTGGTGCTAAATCGGTTTCTGATTTGTCGGCACCAAAATATCGATATGCTCCTGGACAAACTTTGCTGCCATCAGTATTCTGTAATGTTTATTCATTCTAACAGGGCTGCTCCAAATACCAGTTTGGGGGCATTGAAAAATAATTGCAATTCATCAAAGCTTTGACAGCACCTTAAATAACTTGACTATTAGCTACTTTGTTAGCATGCAGATCGTACATTAGCCATGATAGCTAGAAAAAAAAGAATTCTTTGCAAGACAGCTGAGCTGCTACTTCTAGTTTTCAGGTGTTTGGCCAAGCTCGTTGTGTATTTGTGACATACCAGTTCTTTTGGTATATCTGGGGTCCTCTTTGCAAACTTTGAAACTATACCAGCTCTGTAAGCCTGTCACATATGGTCAAACTGACCCAGTTTCAGTCGTGCTGAACTGCTAGTGATTGACATTTAATGAGAGCAAGTCTGAGTCATAAAAGTATCACTAAGTTCAAATGACCTTGTCTGAGAAACACTAAATAATTATAAGTGTTGATGCATAATGAATAATGTTGGATAACCTCATTTTAATTCATGGGATTTTTGGAGTGATGCATTTATATAAATGTATTAAAAAATAGAGCAATTGAATACTGATTTTGACATTGATTACCATGGCAGCAAAGCTTCAAAGCATTCGGGTCAGCCTTGTATTCTAATCTATCATATTTAAAATTCATTACTGCCCCGAATGATGACAAAGCTACAAGTGAGGTGATTACTTTAGACAATGCATAACTGTGTGTTACCATTCTGCACTCTCCAAGCATGGCTGACAGGGCAAAACATTCAAAAATGTGGGCTCACTTTATGAACGTCAGTTGTTTTCTATAATATTGTTTAAGTTTAGTTTCTGGTAGTGAAGCAGCATTATGGCACATCAGCACCAGGAATTTGTTCACCCAACCTTGTAGCAATTGCTCCTCACTCATTACATTTACAGGAAACTCAGAAAACAACTTGACTTGTTATTTCTGCAAAAAAAAACCCAAAAAAACAGTAATAATGAAATAACTTTTGAATCTTTTCGTGTCTATTTTTTTCACCAGAGTTTGGAGAGTAGTATCAATAAGAGCATCGATAAGTATTCGTACAGAGAACAGTTTCAATAGAATTCTAACGATACCCATCCCTATCAAGAGACACTGATATGTGCTAAAACTGCATAGGCGTCACTTGTTTACTAGGACAGTGGAATCCTCACACATGAATAGGATGAGTACATTTACACAAGAGGAATCTGGAAATGTTCACATCAGCAGGAAAATGGGTTGAGGAAACCCCTCCATTGAGAAGCAGTGCTTCCACAGGAAGCCATTAGGGCCAACCAAAGGCTCTGTGCACAGGGTCTCTCCACAGGAACTTCCCACACACAGAACAAGCCGGACACTTCACAGGCAAGCTGTGCTCTGTCGAGAGTTAGGGAGCCTACTGAAGGTCAGATCAGGGGTTCCCCTGTGGTCCTCTCAAGCGACCTAAACTGTAATCTCCAGTATATTTTGATTTCACATCCCTTTGTGAAGTGAAGGCAGTCAAAACTTGTTAATCCACAGTGCATTAAATCTTCACTGTGCAAATGTTTATGCTTAGTTTTAACCATACTAATGTCAGAGACAATTAGGAAAAAGTTATCCTCGTCAATTAATCTGCTTTGTTAGTGTGTGTGATCATTGCAGGCCTGTAAAGCTTTTAATCTTGACACACTTTATGGAGCTCTGTGGTGAATGTATCTCTGAATGAGAAAAATTCACCAAACAAAATCAGTTTAATCTCAACTCCATCTGCTTCCTTCGTTCTCGGCTGTGCTGAACGCGCAGCGTGAGCATCCAATGAATTAGGATAACAAGTCATTTTCATTGCTCCACAATGTTTACTAAAGAGCTTTGAGGCTTGGAATCAATTAGGATTGGCTTTCCTCAAGTCCATTTACTTTAGGGTTGAGCTGGGCCTGCAGCTGTGAAACCTGAGGACCTCTCTCTTTTTCTCTCTCTCTCTCCTTCTGCTCCGAGTCCCTATACAAGGTCTTTGGGGAGCTGCACTGACACAAACCAGTGTTAAAACCAGGCATAAGAAACAGCCAGCAGATCTTAATGTCACGGCTATCATTATCATACAAAGCGAAGCGGCGTCCAACAGATTTGAATGCTTTCTGCTTTTCAATTATAAACATCTGGTGCTGAGTTATGTCAGAGTTAAATGCGTTGGACATTACTAGTCAACCATGTGAGATACAACATTCTGTGGAAACCTCAACCTTTTGACTCGTAAGAGGAGATGTGCGGGTGTGGGTGTGGGCATGGGGCACTAAAAATGACATTCCTCCTTTCAGTAGAGGAACTCAGTCCAGCGTTTCCATCACAAAGCACAATCAACCTGACTGCAGCTGGTTGTAGTGAGGAGTGATTACAATCCAGATGTGGTAAAATATCTGCTCAGTTTATGATGATGTGGTATTTGAATACTTATTTTCATTTTGGCTGCGTATAAAAACAGGTGCTTATATTAAATGTGGACAGTTAGCTTAAATGAGTAATTATAGAGAACACTGAGAATTGTGTGAACCTAAAAGGTGCCATCCTCAAAACCACAGACTGTTGATGTCAGTGGTTTTGGTTTGTCACCATCATCAAATTGATTTTAAAAAATATCAAAAGAGAAGTTTGTATCGTTTTATTCTTATGCAAATGTGACATAGACAGTTTATTTTACGTTAAAGTATTCCACCATACCTGAGTTATTTTTCTTTCAGTTTTCTTCATGGAGCATTTATCTCTAAGCTTAAATGCGTCTTGCTGGTGATGTCCCACCCTGGGCATACAACTTTAAATTTGGCTGCATGATCACTGTGCAGAGCTCTGGAGGAAGTCGGTGTGCGGTTTGATTTCCCATGCTGCTTTAAATGCACAATATTTTCACACCTCAGAGCCACCAGCCACTTGTGTTCCTTCTTTTTGCCTTTAAGGGAAGTAGCAAAAATAGATGCTGATCTGCGTGCCTGCTGAGCAGCGGGGTGTCATGCAAAGCTCAAAGTGTTGGGTGACACATTTTCTGAGAACTTCCTGTGTTTTCTCAAGAGGATTTGGTGATATGCTGATTGATTATTAAAGACCAACGACTTAAAGATCTTAATTTGATAACTGCCATGCTCTCTGTTCTCTTCACTTTCAAATATTTTTTTTTAAAAAAAGCACATTTCTCTTTGCTTGATATACAGTTTTAGATAATAGCTTGCACTTTCTACAAAACGTAAAGCTAAGGGTCACATCTGGATAGCAAATAAAATTTGATTAATGTGCAAATGCAATTTGTGCATGGTCTGTCACATACAGTATAGTTTGATCCTGATGTAATATATTTAGTAGTTCTCTAAGTTGTTTACATACTACTTCTGCTGTTACAGTACAGTAAGTTAATGGTAGTGTCTTGGTGCTGATAGTCTTCATAATTTTGATTCTAGGATGCGTTGCATATCACTTTTTTATACATTGCGTAACACTTTTTCCAGTGTGTGTGATTAAAAAACTGTGCTGATTTCAACACCCATTGTGCCAGTGCCAGAACAGAGAAAGTCTCCACACCTCTGCAGAGAGTTATGGGCTTTCCACGGACAAACTTTGACCTCATGAACTTCGCAATTTAAACAAAACTTCCTTTATTATTGTTTATGATGAGATTGCATTGAGAAAGTGGTGATAAGGAGGGAGGTCTGCCCTGAGTGCAGGAGCGCGGACCTCTACAATATGCCTGAGATGCCCTCATACTCTGACTTGGCAAATGCCCCTCTCCACGGGCAACTGTGGGCAATTGTCTCAACCGTGTGTAAACTGTAGGGCTAACACACACAGAGTAGTAGCAGGCAGGGAGAAGAGAAGAGAACATAAACAAAGGTATAGAAAAACAAAGGTGTACAGTGTAATCAATTACAAAAAAGGAAGAAGAGAAAAAAGAAAGAGAGAGAATGCAGGATGTACATCTGACCTGAATTAAGATGAGCTCATTGTGTACTGCAGTGGGTTTAATAGTGCGTTTGTAGAGGAACGCCCAGACTCTGTTCCCTCTCATTCCAGCGGGGCTGTGTCATCCCTGCCCCGGGGCCACCACACATGCAGGCTCCTGCACAAGCAACTCACACACAGGGACATGCCTCACAGCTCTGGGGAGCGCAGGGATCACAATGCCGGGAAGTGTGGAAAAGGGGGATCAGAGGTGGACAGAGGAGAGGAAGAAAGGGATCAGAGGTGGATGGAGGAGAGGAAGAAGGGGATAGGAGGTAGATGGAGGGGAGGAAATGAAGGATCAGGAGGGTGGAGGAGAGAGAGAGGAGAGAGGCATTAGATGTGAGAGGACGTGGGGTTTTCTAGCAGGATGGTGGCTAGCCGGGTGGAGGAGAGGATAGAAGACATGCCTGCACAAGGAAAGGAAAAGACAAATCATGTTTTGATGAAAGTATGGACAAATCAGAGGAATGAAGGTGTGAGAAAAATGCAGTGAGATTATGAAAGGAAAGTGAAGATGGAAAACTGAATGAGAAACAGCAGGATGAGACTGACAGGCATCAGGTGGCTGCATGAGAGGAAGAGAAGTTGGTTAAGGAGCAGAGGGACAAACAGGTTAATTGATAGTGGCATTTTAGTGGATGAAGAGGGAGAAGGATGAAGTATCATTACAAGTGAAACGGGCGGTGTAAGCCAAACGTTACGACATCAGTCAGGTGCTGCTGACAGATGCCAGGTTAGCTTGTAACAGCTTATGACACAGTTTTTTCCCGGTTCACTGGTGATAGGAATGTACTGACATGCTTTTTATTCTCGTTGAAGCTGAAAGACAACCCGTCTTCACTCAGCTACAGTAAATGGCATCTAATGAATCAAAACAATATCATATTTGGTGAATAAATACCACAACACTCATGCTAATTTGCTCCAGAGTATCATCCACCACCATTTCTCAACTGTGCTTTGGCACAGCTTAACTCAGCTTGAGGCTCCCTAATATGAGGACACCCCATCCCAGATCCATCCCAGTGCAGCACCCTCCCAACAACCATCCCTCCTCTAGCCCGCTAATAAAAGTCAGCCTGTGTCGTAACCCATTAGGGCTGATTTATTTGATCAGATTCGTATTATTTCCTCAGTCCAAACCCCATGGCACTCTCCTCCCACCAGTGATTAAAGGCAGTAAATCAGGGGCAGGTCCTGTGTAGTGTTTACTCAGAGAGCCAGGCAGCTGCAAGCTGTTTGAGGCCCTTGTTTCTCCCTCTGTTTACCTCCGTTCCCATGGCGACTGCACCACCGTCTCCCGAACGTCTGGAACTTGGCCCTGGGCTGTTTTGGTTACGTTCGAAAGTTTTTAGCTGCTGTGTCTACCCAGAGCTCGCAGTGACTTCACCCAGAGAGGAGTGAGCGCAGAGATGTTGGACGAGTCGAGGAGGGAAAGAGAGGGAAAAGCGAGAGGAGGAGAGGAGGGAGGGACGAAATCTGGGGGTGGGCAGGGTGGGGGGAGGGCGAAAAGCCAAGAGCATTACATCATTGCTGGAGCAGAGTCAGAAAGGGAAGGATATGAGTCAGTGGACTGACTGCACCTCTCTCTCCCTCTTTCTCCCCACGTTCGCTCCTCTTGGACAGCAGCCAAGCCCCTTGTGTTTAAGTCTCCCAGTGCTTGAGTTGGAGTTGGGACTGTGGGGATTGGGACAGTAAAGCTTAGTGTGTGTACAGACTGCAGGATTTGTAGGTTAGAGCAAGCAAATCCAGAGGGGTTTGAGTTGAGGTGTGGGCACCCTGAGGGGTCCAGAAGAGAGTTATAGAGGATTAACTGAACAATGAGAGGAGGGGGAAACAGGAGGGAAAATAGCAGGATAACTTAGAGAAATAGACTATGGAACAAGATTTAAAAAGCAAAAGAAGGGACTCAGGGAGAGAAGAAGGTCTAGCAGTGATGTCATGGTGGAAGAGAAGGTGGGCGGGGGGGTGGAGGGGTGGTGCGGTGGTGGTTCTTGGGCGGGGATTGTGGAGGAGAGCTGGGCTGAGAGTGAGGCACTCAGTAATGTGAGAGTGCAGGGTCAGGACTGCAGAGTGTCTACCTGCTCTCCCCTGGGGCCCACAGCCCAGGCTATTATCAATCCCCTCAGTGGAGCCACAGCCTGTCATTATTCACTCACATACACACATGTTCACACACACATGCACACACAGCTGCGTGAACATGCACACACTGGCACATGCACTTATTCACACACAGACACTCAGAACATGAGTCTACTAATCCACTGCACAGTCTGGTGCATCATGTATTGACAGATGTAAACATAGAGAGCAGCAGAGAATTAAAAGAAGAAACACCTCGATTAGAAATCTTTTTTCATGCATATGGAAACCCTGCATCACAAGCTAAAGCTGAAATGATGCATTTCAATAAAGTAGGTTGATATTTAGGGCTGAAACTGACATTTATTACCTCACCAAAAAGGCTATGGTTTGTTTGTTTGTCAGCAGGATTACAATACAATACTACCGGCCCTATTATCATGAGGCCTGGTGGAAGGGTGTAGCACGGGCCAAGGAAGAACCCATTAAACTTTGGAGTGGATCCGAATCACGGGGCGGATACGCAAATTATTTTTCAATTTCATTAACATTGCAAGAAAGGGCATTTGGCCTTGGCAGAGGTCTGTGCTCCCTGAGTGCCCTTCTAATGTTGGATTACTGATTAATGAATTAATACTTTGTCAATTAATCATTTCATTAAAGAAATACATAGCCAAACACAGATTTTATAATATGGTAACAGAAAAGAAAACGTACCTCAAGTGCTCTTAAGCAGAGCAAAGAAAATAAGTTATATTAAAGAACTTTTCAGGAATATTAGTTGAAAAAACTCTGATGGATCTCTATCAGGGCAGAAATAATAAAAAAGACAGAAAACAATTAGTTTATAAAATGTCTGACAATAGTGAAAATGCCCACAAGAAGTTCCCAGAACCAAATATGACATCTTCAAATATATTGTTTGTTCCAGCCAAAAATTTTAACCCACAAAGATCCAATTCATCATCGTCATAGAAGACAAACTAAAGCAGGAAATAATTTGAAAAAGAACTTGGCAAATCAATTAATCAACTAATGTGTCATGTACCAATAAGTGAGGAAATGGACACTTTCTAACAACTTATATTCATAGTGTCTTTCTGCCTCCAGTTTGCCTCTAAAATGTCTTCATTTATCAGCAGAGTCAGCACAAAGCTGAGTTAATCCCCAGAGGAAGTACTCTCACATGTGAGTGTTGTTTTTCCACCCTCTGGACAAGCAGGTTGTGTTTGGTGTGTGTGCGGTGGTGACCGACACGGTGTTCTTCCTCCCCCTGCTCTGCTGCAGGTGACGAGCGCAGCAGTACAACCTGTACGAGCTTCAAAGAAGCCTTTCTTCTCTAGAAATCGAGAGCCTGACCTGCAACAGCCAGTGACCTGTGTGTGCGGTGTGTCGACCTCTGTCACAGTGTAACCCTGTGTCAGTGTATTTCACTGTCTTGTCTTAAATGAATGAAGAGCACATATCAGCATCTTAAAGCACTCATTTGATCTGTTAGTAATGAATTTAGAAAGTTTTTAAATTGTTACTCTCAGTCACTTTTCAGTACCCAGTTTTAACATTTTCTCATATTCTTACTCCTCAGCTTTCTGGTTGATTTCCCATAAAAGTTGCTGTGGCAATCTGCCTAGCTGGGAATATGTAACATTACTCTAAGTGTGAATGAAAGGTACAACATGCAGGCATTGTTGGCTACCGTTGGTGAGCAGTATCACCAGCGAGCCAACCACAGATTCACTCTGGCACTGTGATCATGATTTTTGTAGCTTCCTCTCATAGGATTGCTGCTTACAGTTGGCTCCTGGTCTCTACCTTTCTATAAAGTCTCAATCTCACCTGATCGCTGTGCCTAGAAAGGTCCCGAACACAGCAAAATAAGAGGAAGATGAGAAACTGCAGGCAAAGGGCAGAGTCTATGCAGATATATACACAGCCACACATTTCTAGTGGATTATAAGTGACGATTGAGAGAGATATTTTTGTATATATGTATTTTTTTCCTGCATAGCATACCTTTACATCAGAATTATTAGTATACTGTATAAAATATGTACAAGGTTATGATGGGCTTGGACATATACTGTACATTTATGAATTTGTGCATATTATACAGTTTGGTCTGCTATATAAAGATACGCAAAGGACAATACTGAAATGTCTTCAATTGTTGGATATCTAGATATATTAAATAAGCCACTTTTGAAACAAAATACTATGAATGAGGCAATTTCAAGTTGTTAAAGAGATGTAAACAAAGATTTTACAGTATAATTTTAAAAATATGTTCTCCAAAAGTTTTTCCTCTTGGCTTCTGGCAAAGAAATTGCATTAGAAATCTCATTCCACATCTGCAGTGCGAAAAAACTTCATCATGGAGTCATCATACCGAATTAAAATCCGGCAAAACAGTTTTTATGTACAAAATCAACAGCGTGTCCCTTCCAGTGCCTCGTGACTGTTATTTCATCCTATTGGATGCTGGCAGAGTCTAAACACAGAGGGGAAACTGTGTTGATGTAGCGCGCAGCTACACTGCATACCTCATTGTACTTTCATGACTTTTCCCATGTGGAAATGTTCGCAGTGTTGCTCAGATGTCATACGTGCTGTTAAATGAGTGTGATTGTGATAAATTGGGATGTTAGACGGGAATGACACACAGTCGGGATGGTAATGGTCCTGTGTGTGTGTGGAGCAATCTAAAATGTCTGGAGCGTAAATGCACATATTTAGGTCTGGAAAAATACAGGTATTTATTCAGGTGGGGGAGCATTTGCTCTGGTGCACCCCCCTCGCCCCATTTGGCCATCACTCCCTCACTACTCACTATTACGGTAATCCAGGCTATGATGCGGTCAGTTGATTATGTTAACATGTTGAAAACAGCCAACCTAAATGTTCATGGAAATGATGCTTTATTGACCAGCGTTCACCCTGATGATACTGATAACTTGATTTACTGATTCTTTTGATACAGGATATTTAAGAATCAAGTAGTGAATGCTGTTTGTTTAAGCTGTAGAGACTGAGCAGTTGCTGTATGCATGAAGGTGTAGCAGCACCCTGCAGCTGGGAATCAGTGTTCTTACAAGCAGGGGTTTGGTGGCAGTTGTATAAATGATGTCACCGCGTGCAGATGGAGTGGTCTGGCTGTTTGGACGGCTGCAGCCCTGAGCCAGTGACTGTGACAAGACTGCTGTCAATAGTTTAAGCTCAGCCCGGGCCTCATCTGTACATGTGATTTATCGATGTGGCCGTGAGTGTGGATAGGCCTGTTGGTCCGCACACGCTTTTGTGGTCACCAAGGAGGATTTTTTTCCCCACAAGGCTCCCACCACTGTAGCAGTTTCTAAAAATGATTCCCGTCATGCACGTCTTGTGGTTGTTATGACAAATATTATTCATTCATCATCTCCGTCGTCGTTATTCATCCATTGTACTACATGAAGT
The DNA here is from genome assembly GCF_011397635.1 of Epinephelus fuscoguttatus. NCBI lineage: Eukaryota > Metazoa > Chordata > Actinopteri > Perciformes > Serranidae > Epinephelus > Epinephelus fuscoguttatus. The sequence goes on from NC_064759.1 coordinate 23,173,663, forward strand.
GGGCTTGTTTAAAGTGCATCCAAAAACTCCCAAGATGCCTCAGCTTTCAACTCTAGCATGAATACGCAGCCACACACACACTCTTTTTTTCCATTCTGACTTTGTAGCCACAGAAACAAGTGGAAACTAAAAAGGAAAGAAGTTGGGGAAAACATTTGCTCTGAAATAACGCAGATGTGAAATGAATAAATGATGCAAATAAAAGATGCAAGAGCAGCGTGGTGATCTAACACCGTAGAATTAAATAGTCCCAGGGTTCTTTTCGGGTTAAAGCATTTTGTAAACCTCTGATAAACCTGGTTGTAAAAACACATATATACTTACACATAATAACATACAGTAATACTTTATTTTAACCCTTTAATATTTATGAGCATAGACTAAACAGGGAACGAAATGTTTATAACACATTGTACTGTATAGTTGTAAGCCAATATATGGGGTATTTATTGATGCATATGTCAACAATTATAACTCCTCCTGTGAAGATCAATGATTGAATGAACATAACACAATTAATCATATAAATATATATTTATTCTATTAACTTAAAGTATTTATTTATTTATTCATATCATCCATAGCAAAGTATTAATTAGTTCTGCACTGCTCTTACTGTCAACCACAATTTTGTGCTACCTTCATAAGCATCTATCTATCTATCTATCTATCTATCTATCTATCTATCTATCTATCTATCTATCTGTGAGGGTGTTTGATGTGTGTGACCACATATTTTTAGATATGTTTACGGCTTCATTCACAAGCAGTCACTATGTTTTTCTACACCACTTGCAGATGCTTCACAAGAGAAGTTATACAGCTAACACCCTAGAGGAGGTGTTGTTTTGGTTCGATGTTGTTACATGATAAAACCCAGAATAACAATATTAGTAATCTGTAACAGTGCAAAACCTGAAGTTTTCTCAGTGTCTGTATCTCTGTGTCCTCTCAGGCCTGTCCCCGGCTCTCTGTCCTCACTGCTGCACCTACGAAACAGACAGAGACAGCCTCTGCCTGCCTCCATGCCTGGAACTCTGCCAGACCCGACCATGCCTGGCTCCTCTGCTGTGCTGATGCCTGTGAGTACAACAACAGCGCACAGAGCACAGTCACTCACGGACGCACGAACACATGCAGTCACTCACTCATATGGGACAGCAGTGTCAGTTCAGACTGCACATAAGCTAGGTATTAGTCTTGGATGTTTTCTATCAGCATTAAAATGATTTGCAACAGTTATAAGGAAGGATTCCTCCTCTGTGTTTAGAAGAAAGACTTCATTGTAATTAAGCCAAAAACCTAGAGGACCCACATTGGGAAGCGAGGAATGATAACAACCCAGAAAAACTCCTCCTATCAGGATTCTAATGATACAACATATGTTCTCATTGTAACACAAGACAGCCTGTGTTTATGGTATGGAGAAAAAAAACCTCCCATGTTTATTAAATTAAGAGCTAAGCGATTTTGGGGAAGATTGACGGTTCAGGAAAGGGGTGCAGGTTTGGGTGATATTTTTACACAAAACACACTTAGCGCAATTAAGGCTGTGTGTCAGGTTCTAGGCCTGAGTCTCTGTGGACAAGGGGGAGAGCGGGGGTCAGGCAAAAGGGGGGAGGAGAGGGGCCGTTTCTCCATGGAGACCACCAGCTGGGAGGCCGCAGCAGCTCACACACGTGTGCGCGCGGACACTCACACAAAAGGTTTCTTCTTGCCTGCGTATACTGCTCACATCATCGCCCTGCACAAGTGACCTCTCACCCTCGTCAGCGTAACCAGCTGATTTCCTCTCATTCAGGTCTCAGCTGTGACACATGACCACATTGACCAGGGTCACTAAGAGGCAGGCTGTAACCACCACACACATGAATACAGTTTCTAATGCAATCATACAACTAGCTCACACCTACACACATCTCGTTCACCTTATTAACACAACCTGCACCTAGAGAGGCCAGGGGTTTGATGTGTTAGTCAGACTGACACTCACCACACTATTATCAGAAACACACACACCCTTGTTGCACCAGCTTCCTGTGTTAAGTCCCTCCGTGCTGGCTTCCTGTTTTGGGTCAGCTCCAGTTATCATCACACAGAGCTGTGCACAGGGCAGCCTGTCATGTGAAATCAGGCTCTCATGCTGTTTCATCTCACCCCCCTCAGCCTACTGTGAAGGAAGATGAGTCTCATGCTGTAAATGCTAACACATCTATTGTGTGAACAGTGATAGCATCTTGTTAAGACATAAAAAATAGAATAAATCATCAGACTTCTTTATTGATTCATCTTGTTAAAAAGTTTTATGGTACTGGATGTGTCCACACTTATGAGTAAGACTGTTATCATGGTGTTGCATCTTCAGATGGAGAGACAAATGTCCATGGGCTCCAATATGATGGGTATGCAAGGACCCACCCACAGCAGCTCCTGCTCTTCCACTCACATTCCCTCCATGCACTCAGAAGCCAAACTGGTGAGTATATGCGTGTATTCTCATGGATACGTACAATTTTGTGCACACAAGTGCACACACTCAAGCTCAAAGTGTTGCAACTTTCTTTTCCACTGGGCTGTGCCAGCAAAGCTGTGCTCTTAGGTCTGTGTGGATTTCATCATTTGGTGTGTAATCAAAGCTGTGTCTGAACCTGCCAGTGCAGCACTGGAGACTCTGGCTGGAATAAAGGGCCCTTTATGTGGTTGTGGCTGAGCTGCCCACCGACTGCCTGATGTATATCTTAATGTACAGAACATGTTCTGTAGGTCCTGCAACTTGTTAGCACTAGTTTAACACAGAGGGGAAAAAATCAAATGACCTCATCCTTCACAAAGCAGGCAGTTAGAGCTGTGGGAATGAGACGTAGCTGAGAGAGGAGAGAGACAGAACAGAGAATAAGTACAGAAAGACTAAAAAACTGAAGGGAGAGAAACCTTCCACTCAGTTTCGGCTTTGCATGTTAGCACTGCTAACACTGACGCCAGTGACTGACAGTGTACGTCTGATTGATGTCAGTTACACTCTAAGTGATATGAACTGATTAATACTGTAGCAACGTGACCACCAGCCAACCTTTGTTTTCAAAACAAATAACTCTGAAAATGGAAAAGGCTCCATAAAAATAAGAGCAAGTGTCACGACTTGGATATCAAAAACTCACAAGCGGTAATGAAAAGCATTGGCCGCTCTTTGTGTTTGGAAAGGTTTACTGATAGCTGATTTTGCTGGACAGAAACATCTTGTGGAGAGGGAGCGAGAGGAGAGAGAGAGAGAGAGAGAGAGAGAGAGAGAGAGAGAGAGAGAGGAGGTAGCAGAGGTCATTAGAAGAGTTATTGCTCTGATAGAGGAGAGCGGGAGCATTCCCAGGGCATTTAATTCTCCCTCTTCCTCCTGCTCTCTCAAGATTGATCGTCTTTGTAGTCTTTTGAATCTCCTCAACTGTTCCTATGGTAACACGCTGGGGTAACACAATATTAGTGTATTAGGCTTATCTCTCCCCTGGCCATCATCCAGACACATCTTACTCTTTTTTCCCTCCTCCTATCTATGTAATTGAATTGTAAATGCTCTGTTAGGCCTCCCATAAACATATGCAGTCACTAAATGGCTACAGGCCCCTCAACCATGCAACTTTCTGGTTAGTTGGCCATTCAGACACGGGGCACGGTAACCAAATGTGGATCAATTGAGATTCTGCTCCCTGATGTCTGAACGCAACTGATGGAATTCCATGATTGTGGACAGAAAGTGAGAGACTAATTATGTTATCAGGGTGCGATCTCCAGCGTGGGTTTCATAAGCATAGACGGGGGTCTCTAATGTCTGTAATATCCGCGCCTGGGCCACGTCGATAAATACGGCCTCGCTATCGGATAACTGGGCCATGATCAGGCCCATGTGTCCCCTGCGACGTTCTCAATCCGGCTCTAATCGCATTACCCCAACCATGTTGACTTTCCGCCAATGGGAAATCTCCGCACTGTAACCCCACACCCCCGAGGCACGGACCTGGATGCACTCTTTCTGCTCAGCGTTTACATTGCGAGAGCGGAGAAGGGGATTGAGTGGGACTTTGATAGACATGAAGGAAACAGATAGACAGGGAGAGTGAGCAGGGGAGTTGAAAGGCGAGAGACACTATCAATATTCTGCGTGTGAGAAATAGGAGGAATTCTTTGTGAGTGACATGAAAAGACTTCTGCTCGGCCTAGTTTCCTTTGCCCCGCTGTATGTGTGCATGCATGTACGCTCATATGTGTGTGATTGTTTGATATTTTGTGGTAACTGGAGGCCTCTGTAGCAGAATTAACCCTCCCCTGTCAGAGAAATGCCCAGAGCCTGGACTAATGAAGGCTAATTGATTTTTGTGGTGGGCCAGAGCAGCAGGGAGGCCTGTCTCTGGTGTAAATAGTTAATGAGCCGAAGGACTGCTGTGGCCCCTTGGGGACTCATATCTTGCTCTAAGCTCTCTGTTTGTGCTCTCTCGGCCAAAGACTGTATCTGCATCAGTGCCCATCTTTGTTCTCTTCTATCTCTGATTTTCTCCTTAAGTGCCATCGTTTAAGTGGTACAGCAAAGCCCGACGGTGCACTAACTGACTTGTATGTTTTCCCTTTTTGCTTTTAGCTGGTTGTCTGGGAGTGTTGCTGAGATCAGAGTGTTTTATTAGTTTTGGTTCAAGTGTTTTTTTTTTTCTTCTTCTTGCAAAGGACTGGGTGCTCATGGTGCCGGGTGTGGTTGTGTTCTGCTCTGTTGTGGTCTGGGGAATAGAATGGTGCGTGTTGTGCGCTGGAGGTTGTGGGATAGTTGACCCTCGCAGCGTAGAGGAAACGCTGCAGAGAGGAGGCCAAGTTCCACAGCACGCCGGCCAAAGCATTACGTCAACGCTCAGAGCCAGTTCTCCACAGGGCCTTGCGAACGGTCGCACACACACTCACATGCTCGCTGACTGCTCCAGCTCTGTGTCATCCTCCTCGCACGGTGTCACATACTTAGACAGCCACAGACATTCACACACACACACACACACACACATACAGTCAGGTACTTCAAAAACAACAGCAAATGACACACACACATGCACAGAGCACATGCATATGCGTGGAGATGCACACACACAGTACCGTATAAACACACGTGCATATGTGCGCTGCATTTTCCTATGCATACTCCCTGTCCTCCTCAGATGGTTTGTTATCTTTGTTTGCATGATGAAAGACGTTCATTATCACTCCTCATCTGTAACAAGGGGAGCCCAAACAGCCCTTATCAAGCTGTTTCCAAATAACATCTGCGAGTGCAGACTATGGGACTTGTCTCAGCTCATGTCACTGGTGGAATTCAGCATTGTTTTTGTGTCCCTTTTAAATGAGCTCCATGCTTTCCACACATCCTTCCTGCCTGCTAATTTCAGACAGAGGGGCCTTGAAGCAGTTTGGTGCAGTTGTATGAAAATGTGTTATTTATTATCTCCCAATTATCTATTGTTTACATTGTTACTAAGGACAATAAATTTGTCACTAAGCATCGGGCTAGGTGCTGAGTTTTTTATGAGGTAAACAATACTATATGTTCCTTCACTGCAGCTCTCTTGGCTGTGGAGCTGGCACTGGATGGGTGGATGACATAATTCCTGGCATGCTCTAAATGTACTCCTTTTTACTTGAGGAGGGGAAAAAAACAGTGCGTCTCTTAAAGAAACATTTCATAGGACACAGGAGGACCAATAATCAAAGTGTTTCTAGCACGCTAATGTAGCTTTTTACATTTCATTTACACAACCCTCGCTGTTCTTATGTTTCAGTGTGGTTACAGAATTTTAACAGGCATTTGGGTTAATGGGCTTAAAGTTCAAGTTTTGCCCTGTGCAGAGAACAAGTGAAAAATGAGAAAGTTACATATATATTCTGTTGAGAAATTTCAAGAAAAGGAAACTTGTGAAGCAGTTTTCAAGTCTGCTATGCTGTGATTGATTGAGCGATTAGCTCAGTCTGAAGTCATTTGTAAGCAGTTAAAACTATTAGCGTACATGGTAACCCTATTACGTGTTCCATTCATTTCCCTCCACCATAGTAGGGGAGCACCTCTGGCTAAACCTCTTGTTGTGAGGAGGAGCAGCACACACAATAGGAGTCTGACTCCAGGTTTTGTAAGCAACATCTGTATGAATGGTGGCATTGTCAGGGTATGATGTCATTGGAGAGGGACGGTGAGCTAAGAGCACAGCTGAATCTGCACGCTGCTTCACTGAGTTCTTGAATATGTGCATCTGCACTGTATATGTTTGTGTGCATGCTCATGATGGTTTGCTTTCAGAGAGTTGACATCCTCTCTGGCTATCACTGTCCTTGGAGTCAAAACACATCTGTGGACGACGTGGGCTAAAACAAACCGTAAAGTTAAAGTTTGTGGATTTGATACAGATTTGTTATGTACATATGTGTGGTTAGTTAAGTAAATGTGAGGATGTGTGGTAAACTGAAGTCAAACAAGGACACAAGACACATGGCAAGATATGCTGAGACAGAGTTGCAGTGTAGGGAGAGCAGCCAATGTCAGAGTGTTGGATGCAAAGAACGTTTTGTGGATGATAAACACATGATGTTTCTCTCTATTGCTATGGAGGCGAGTGGTTTAGTGGAGTGCGGTGCTGAGGAGCTGCTGGATCAATGCGTGTCTGCCAGTTTATCAGTGTTGGACACAGACCAGAGAGAGGCCCCTCTCTCACCGGCTCCACTGTGTTGTCAGTGCCAAAGTGTCTGAACCACATACACACCTTATGCTGTGATAATAAATCAAGGTAAATGGACATGCTGTGATTCATTTGAGAAGCTTTATTAGCACCAACAGGATTGCTGTCATAAGAAACAATGTGTTCACTCACAGTTGCACCATTTATACACACTGCCTCCCCAAGTTAAAGGAATATTTCACCCACAAAATGGTCACTTCTATATCAATTAAAAAAGGAACCTGTTATGTTGGATTCATGAAGAAAACTTTGTTTTTCTGGCATGCCTCCACAATGAACAAAAGATTCCAAAAACTGAGAAAATTCTTGATTAATTAAAGTCAGAGTATATTACATTTAACAACCGCAACACTATATCAAAACATCTGTCTACAAACTCTCACACAACTCATGCAGTATAATCCAAGTCTCATTTATCCAGTTGTATGCTCAGTACTTCCCAAACACATGTATTTTCTCTAAAAGCTTACCATGTAAGCACTTCCATATACGACTAGCGCCCCTGGGCAAGCATGAGTGTTTGAATCCTCCTTGAGCACAGTTCAAATGCCCAGGTGTGCTACTCATTTGTATGTGAGACTGTTTATGCAGAAGTGTTTCAAATAATAATGTTTTAGTGAAAATACATGTGTTTGGGAAATACTGAGCATACGACTGGATAATTGACACTTGGGTTTTATTGCACGAGTTGTGTGAGAATTTTTAAATGGATGTTTTGGTACAGTTTTGCTGTAATTAAACACAGATGCCTTTTACTCCAAGTCATCAAGAATTTTCTCAATTTTTGGATTCTTTATTTCCCGTGGAGGCATGTGAGAAAAACAAAACTTTCTTTACAAATTCAACAGAACATGGGGTGAGTAATGCATTTCAAATGATCATGTGGGTGAAGTATTCCTTTAATTTATGCCATTAACACAAAACTGTGGCCTCTGTTTCTAGTTACTTTCATATCACTGGTGAACCATTGCATAATAATAACCATTCCACACATATCTTTGCTAAACACAATGGGCAAGATGCTACATTTTTCACATTAGAGTGTCGACCTGGCACAAGGTAAGCAATGTAATTTATGAGACTTATTTTTCTGCATTATTTAACAAAACGTAATACAATGACCGACACTATGTGATCAAGTTCAAGTAACTGAGACTTGAAAAAGATGAATTAATGATGGGAAAGGCTAGAGGCCTCTGACGTTGTCTACTATTAAATTATTTTAAAAAACTGTAATAATTCTATAGTAACCGGATAGTAGACAACTGTGTCACATACCCTTTTTACTATTTCTTACATTAGTGTTAACCCCTCATCAGGAACAGGGGTTTTTATGCTGCTTTGACCCATTCAGTTCAAAGTTTATCCAACATCACTGCATCAGTCTCAAAGGGATTTAACGTCAGTGCCTTAATCCACATGAAATTTACAATAATTTAATGTATTAAAAATGTGAACAAAATCCTGTGAGAACTTCTTGGTCGAAATAGATTTAGATCTGACCTAAGCAGTGAGTGCACTGCAGGTAAAAGATTCTGTTATATGTAGTTTGATAAAAAGCAGACCAACTTTACAGCTGAGAGTTCAAGGTTGACATTGTAAAGCTACTATACAGCAAGGTCTTTTAAGGACTGTGTATATTTGAGTAACCCTCTGCATGTCTGTGTGTGACTGTGTGTGTGTGTGTGTGTGTGTGTGTAGGTGGGTGGGGGGGTTTGGACGAGAGGATGGCAGTTGTGGCGCAGAGTGTCGCATCTGTTTGTCTTTGGATGACTGCGTGTTGTTTTAGCTGTGCTGATGGGAGGTGTATGTGAAGGCCATTTGGTCATGGTTCAGGGCCCGTGAATGGGACGGGGCTCCGGTAGAGCCAAGCTTGGGTAAACCAGCTGCCATCACCACACGGGCCAGACTGAACTGGTCCAGCCACCATGAGCCCCCCTGGAGCCTGGGCAGTGAGCGAGATCACTCACTGGACTCCAAAATAACCACCCAGACACTGGAGGGGGCGATTGGAACAAGTCTGTTGTGTCAGAGATTTTCTGTCTGATAAAGTGTGGTCAATATTGACATGTTAGGCCACTACCTCATCTCTCAAACTTAGTCTATACTTACATGTTAGAGCCACTTCTGTTTGCTTCATGGTGCTCAAAACTAACAGCCTTCTTCTATCATATTTCTTGTCTTTGCTGCTCAGTTGTTTTGACATGTTGGAGCACAAGATCTAGTGCCTGTGGTTGTCTCAGCAATGTGTAATCCCAATGCAAATGTTAATAGATTTAATATGTTGATAGAATATTTATAAATAGTGAGTGGGAAGTTAAGGGTTTTGTTTCAGCCAAAATACACACGCATATGAGTTCAGTTATTTTAAGCATCTTTGAAATGATGTTTGATTCATCCAGTTACTTTTATTAGCACGATGACACATAATTTGCCCGTCGCTTGTAATGCAGAAAATTAAGACATATGTTCGTGTTTATTGTTGTATTCATGCTCCGTGTGTCTCCCTCTCTCTGAGGCATTCTCTGTATTCAAGATTGTGGCAGTGGGTGTAGTGATAACCATGTAGGCTGCGCTGGAGCAGGGCTTTACAAGAGAGGGAACAGTGGGGATATACAGACTGGAGTCAGAGGCCCATCCATTAACTTGACAGGGTGGAGAAGCTGCCAAGAGTATGAGTGCATGCTTTGGAGCATGCTCCTTAGTGGGTGTGTGTCTCGCTGCGCCCATACCGCCACGGTTCCTCTGAGCACCACCAGAGTGCCGGGCCCTGGCAGAACAGCCGGTCTGTGTCCATCTCCCCGTCTGCGTCTGGAACCACAGGGAGGGTCTGTTCGGCCCCGGCTCTGATCAGCTTGGCCCAGAACCTGGGAGAGGAGAGAGGGGGCGACATTACAGCCCTCCCATCAGACTGTCTGCCTCTCCATTCCCTGAGGAAATCAGTTTAACAGTCCCCAGCTCTTGGCAAGCAGAGGGAGAGTGGGTGGAGGAACAGGGAAGAGGTGTGTGTGAAGGAGAGAGAGAAGGGGGGGACGTTACTGCCTCTCTGGGCGAAGAGGGAAATCTAATAAAATTGAACTAATGGGGGTGTGGAGTTTTAGGGCACAGAGAGTGGGTTTTGCAGACAGGCACTGGTGGGTAGTGGTGGTGGAGATGAGGAGGATGGAATTAGATCCTCTGAGTGCTTGGCAAAGCAGCAGAGCCAAACTCTGGCTTTCAACTGCAGATGGTGAACCCATGTTGGGTTTAGAGAGCGAGTAAGGGGGTGAAAAATACCGCCAGGAAAGTTACAGCTATGATGTATTATGCAATTAGAAATACTGTGTGCTTACACATGATCACTGCGCTTGTTTGGTGTTAACAAAAGGCTGACAGAGACAGACAGAAGCTTTAATTTTCCTCTGTGGACTCTTTAATGCAAAGCAGAAGATCTCCATTTGAAACTGTGATCTTTTAAACAATGACTCCACAGACTGGTTAAATCTTTCTAACCTGCTGTAAGGCGCCAGAGGGCCACAGGTCCCCTGATAGTACACTGCTCCACTTTTAAGGGGAATAAAAGTGCTCACCCTGACCTCACTGGGTGTGATTTACCCATCTGAGGCGGGCGTGGTCTCCTCCTTTTGTACCTGCTCCGTGCTCTTGCTTTCCTCCTCCCAGGGTTAATAGATATGAAGTCATCTGGCGAGGAGAAACCTGAGTGTGTTCTCAGGATGTGCCCAGAGCACTCACGGCGACATCACTCAAAGCCCCCAGTGTCAGAGAGGAAGCAGCCATTAATAAATATCATTAATGGGTGATCACCTGGTATCCCTGAAACCACATAAATGAGAAAGGCCTAAAAAAAAGGTGTGGGAGTGGAGAGGTCAGGGGGCAAAGGTCTGAGAGGAGACAGCTCCCCTCTGGGCAAAAGATGGTTCAACCGGAGATGGTGTTTTAACAATGGAAAATCAATAGACATACTACTTTAAGTACACTTACAGAATACATAAAATGTAGTGTCAAGCGGTTGTGATTACATATATAGGCTGGTAGTTTATAGATTTATCCTGGTAGGAGCTGACATGTCTTTATGGCTACAGTGGTCGGAGGAAGTGCTGCTTGGCTCAGATGGCCCGACAGGTGCTCTTTGTTGGGGCGGGGAAAAGTACAGAAAACAAGATCCCGGTAGTATCAAATTTATTCAGACAACATAAAAAAACAATGCACTCCATCTTCAGATTAAATGATACCATATATTTATTCTTGATGAGGACCCAAAGACAGCACGTGTTGGTCTGTTTGATTGCCTTTGCTTGAAGATAAATATATGAGTTTATTTCACTGGCAGACGGAGTGCCTTTTTTTCCATTGTTGTCTTCATTAATTTGAGACTTCCAAGATCTTGTTTTTTATGTCTCTCTGGTGTCATGGACTGCTCATCCTCTTTGCTGTGTTTTCCCAATTCTCAACAACAGCAGGGCAGACAGTGGCAGCACAGACTGTGTGCCATCCCATCTGTGAGCGCCCTGTGCCGCCGCAGGCTAACACCTGCACTGATTTAATGACTGTTTTCTGTAGCGGCCATGTTGCTGCAGGAGAAATGTATATGTATGTGTGTGTTATTAAGAGCAAAATGAATGTGGTGGTTAAGTTCTTGTGCTTAGCGCAGTCTGGGGGAAATACAACCGTGTGTTAAAGAGTCATTAGGGAGCTGATGAAGGTGTTTGAGAATCACAGCCTGCTCATCATCGCTCTGCTAACGTCCCGTAGTTGCGTCACTGTGGTTCTGGATACAAAGACTTAAGTTTTTGGCAGAGGTAGGGTTTAACTGGAGAGCTGGAGCAGTAGTGGGCACTTGTGCAGAGATAGCCTCAGGAAAAAGTTTCTATCACGGTAAGGGTTTTCTCTTTTGACACAGTATGAAAAAATATATATATATTTAAGTACTACACCTGCCATTTAATTAAGCGTTTGTTGTCTTTTCTTGCTTTATATTTCTTTATTGCTCAGATCTATTTGTGTGGGATAGGTTTCGTGTCAGATATGTTGTCTTGGTTCAACAATGTAAATATTAAAGGGACAGTTCGCCCCCTAAATCTAAAATACATGTTTTCCTCTTACCTGTAGTGCTATTTATCAATCTGTATTGTTTTTGTGTGAGTTGCACAGTGTTGGAGAGTTTGGCCGTAGAGATGTCTGCCTTCTCTCAAATATAATTGAACTAGATGGCACTCTGTGTGTGGTGCTCAAGGCGTCCAAAAAATACATTTGAAAAACTCATCAGCTATGTCTCTTTCCAGAAATCATGACCTGGTTACCCAAGATAATCCACAGACCTTGTTGTGAGCAGTTTCATGTAGGAACTATTTTCTTTGTACTGAACTGCACCCGCAAACTGTATCATGGTACAGAAGGAAAGGTGCACCTACTGCTAGCACTGCTAAGCTAGCCAACGCTAACAGCTCACCCGAGGAGGACACCAGCAATCTTTACAACATGCAGTATGCTGTGATGCAGTTGGTGGGTGTAGTTCAGTAGTAGTATCTACATAAAAACTGCGCACAACACGGTCTGTGGATTATCTTGAGTAACCAGGTCATGATTTCTGGGAAAAGACATTGCTAATAAAATTTTCAAATGTTTTTAATTAGTATTTTGAGCACCACAAGTAGAGTTCCATCTTGTTCTATCATATTAAAGAGAAGGCGGACATCTCTGCGGCAAATATCTCCAACCCTCTGCAGATCTCACAAAACATGTAAGTATGTATTTTTTATTTTGTGGTGAACTGTTCCTTTAACTTGTGTTTGGTGAAACTGGTGTGATGTTATAGTCATGCACGGTCCTTCTCTTTTGTACTTTGTCTCAATCCGGTTTGTAACCATCCCCGCTAAGGTTTTTGGAGTGGCCCCTCAGCTGTTTGACCTGCCTCTGTACTCTGACACACTTAGGCCTCTTTGGATGCACGCTAATTCAATTAATAAACAGATAGCACTGCGCTGCCAGCTGGACAGCTCTCAGAGACACTGATAAATGAGCACTAGCTGTCTTGTGCTGATGTGTGTGGGGAGGAGACACTAGAAGCCATCTAATCTCCCCCCCACCCCAAGTCTCTGTCTCTCCCACTGCTCCCCTTCACCTCCCTTTTACCCTCTCCGTCCTTCTCCCCTGGCGCCTGGTTGGCAGGGAGTCAGATGAGCATCCTAACCACTCACAGACAACTTTACTATAGCCTTAAAAACACAGCACAGAGGTAGAGAGGCAGCCAGCAGCTTCCCTTGGCTCTTGTCCATTCAGGTGACTGCCTGCTCTGTGAATAAGTGGCAGGAAGGAGATAGTCATACTCTGATTGGTTTTCTCCTTCACAAGAGGGGTGGGCCTCACCTCTGTGGTGCTGACTGACAAGCAGAAGGCTGGAGGGAAGTTGTTTAGTGTGGGCTGTCAGCCTCAGAATTCATCCTGTGACACACGGAAGATGTCCTTGTCAACACTGGTGACTATGATTGATATCTGTAAGCTTGTTTAAATCCATTTTCGGTTTAAGGTGCTTGTTTGTTATCTCTGCATGTTTAAACAAAGAAAGATATTCAGTACAAAAAGTTAGAGCATGTACATACTGGAATTTATACTATTGATAATTACAATATATAACAGTAAGCCAGAGCCTTCTCCCTGCCTTTTTGTTACCCTCAGTGGGTCTCAGTATGACTGTGATGCTGTGGACAGCTGCAGGACTGTGGCCGCTCGCTGTGTGTTAGTGTACACATTCTGTGGTTTTTTAACCCCTGTCAGGGACTTTGGGCCCTGAGAGTTGTGTTGCTGAGGCTGTGGTGAGTGTGGCTATCAGGGGTTAGGGTGTGATCAGATGGGGATAAACATTAAGAGAGGAAATTTAAAATAACGCTCACAACAAGGGTTAACTGATGAAATCATGCAGCTCCAGAAATGTAGTGCTGTTTCACTATGTCAGGCATCCCTTGATCTGACAAGCAGAAACTATACTCAGCCAAAACAGGCTTGGCAAGGTCATAATTTCACTGTGCTGGTTTCATGTACAGTTCTCTACATCAGGAAGCTATGGATGAAAAGTCAAGTTAAGATTATGAGACTACTAGTAAATCCTTTTATTAATACATATATGCAATTTGTAAATATAATACAAACCAGGAGGCTCATTTTTGTCCTACTTCTAAGGTGATTTATTTGACTGTGTCTCCTCCCTCCCTGGTAAAAAGCTTTCCACTCATGAACAGTGTGAGAGAGGAGTGGAGGGCTGATGTTGTGCTCTGGTCATGTCTCAGCGTTGTGATCCAGACCAGCTGGATGCCATTCCCTATGGGAATCATGAATGTGAAGGTTGTTAAAAGATATGGAGCCCTGGACACAGCGTGGACTCTCTGACAGCAGCTGGGAGAAGGGGGAAGGGAGCAGAGAGAGGAAAGAGAGCACTGGGAAAGAGAATAGAAAACTTTGTGGAATTCACAACAGTAGCCTTGGAATGAATGCCTTTGTTTACAGTCTATGGTTTTCAGTTGTGTTGCTAAAGTTTTGTTGAAAGTGACAAGTAGGCAAATTATAGACGGGATATATGACTGGACTTTAGCGTTTGTTCAAGTTTATTAAAGTATTTAGTAACATTAGCAGTGCACTTGGTTAAAAGATATGCATAATTCAAACAGGGTTATTGCAGATCCTTAAAAAGTCTTATAAGGCTTATGATTTATTAATCTAAAAATAAGGCCTTAGTTGGTATTAAAATGTCTTAAACCAATTTTTCATGAGTCTTAAAAATGCTCAGACATATGAAGTAGGATTTTATTAATCTTTTTTTCTGATGTTGCGTTGTAAAATCTCAAAATAATTGGTAACAACTGTTTTCTTAAAATGATTTACTGATTACCTCTTGCATTAACATCATGCACATCAGGACAGTGGAACCAACAACTGCTAGCTAGCTGTCACTGTACTCTGGTCAACATGGTGAAGTACAAATTCAATGAAAACTGGCTATTTAACTAAGATTTTGTGCCATGGTTAAAATAGAACTAAGCAATGTATACACGGCTCAGTGTATTTTATGCAAAAACTATTTGTTTTCGAACTTGGCATGACGGAAGTCAGGCTGTGGAATCCCACATGCACAAAACTGTAAAGCAGGACTCAACAACAAACGCCAGCAATTTCCCAGTTCTGTTCTACCCTTGTCTCCAAACATTTTGGCCAAATTAATGATGTTGGTTAATGTTTTTTTTCTTCAGTTTTGGTTATCGTAAAATTGGTCTTAAATTTAATTCCAAACGGCATTAAAAAGTCTTAAATCTAAGTCACTTTAAGCTGTAGGAACCCTGATCAAAGTCCAGCCGTCTCAACACTCTCTCAAGCTGTTATTCTAAAAGTGGTTCAAATGTAAATAGGTCATTTAGGAGTTCAGACATGGATTGTTTTATTTTGTCTAGGTTTGTGTACAACCGATGAAGTCTGATGACATATTTTGGCACTTACATGTTTTGGTTAGGATTTTTTTTTTCCTGGTCTTGCGGTTGTCTTTATGTGATGCCCATAAAAACAGACTCCTGAGGAGAGAAGCATTCGGTAAACACAAGGAACACAAGCGCACCTTTAGAGAGCCTCTCTCTAGTCTCGCTCCCAGGCCGTGCTGAGACACCAGTGCAGTCAGGACTAAGTAGACCACACGGTTAAAGCAACAAACCTCCTGCTGGGTCAACAGGAAGGGAGCAGTCTGAGACTCACACCTTGCCAGCAAGCTCATCTCATAGGCAGACATCCAGACACACACACACACATGTGCACGGAGGAGAGAGAGGCTATTAGGGATATGAGGAGGAGGGACTGGTGGGATGGCAATCACAGAAGGTAAAGCAGGAGAGTGACAAGACTGAAGGAGAGACAGAGGACAGCCTAAGTGGCTTTGATTTGTTCTTCTGACATATGGATTTATGGAGTCATTCATCATCTCCTAGTCAGCACATGAACCTGCTCTGTAACTGTTGATAATCAGCATGCCAATAGATGAGAGCGTGTGCAGAGTTTTTAAATATATTTTTTACAGAAAATTATGTTAAACATTGTGCTTGCTGTCCAATTTTATCCACTCAGAGGCTGAAGGCTGCACTTTCACACCACCCGGGTGCCATCGCCAACGGCAACATGAACTCCATGGGCCACATGATGGAGATGATGTCATCGCGGCAGGAGCAGGGCGCCCACCATCACATGCACTCGCACCCGCACCAGCACCTGCAAGCCCCTCCCCATGCGTACCAGCACCACAGCCACCACCACCACAGCCAGGGCCACGGCCAGGGTGGACACCACCACCCACAGGGACACAACCCCCATCACAACTCCCACAATCCTCACCTCCATCCTGGGCACCCACACCAGACCTCACCGCACCCTCCAATGCACTCTGCTTCACATGTAAGCAAAACACACTCCCTGGAGAGCCGAGGCTTTTAGACAGTCGAAAGGCTTCGCCGCAAGTTCAATAACACATTAACTACACTGCACATTTAAACCTCTCATAAGCCACTGTATATCATATATGTTGTGGCCAAAACACACAGGCAGCACTTTAGTAGACCTGTGAGCAGTTTTGAAGTCAGTTATTAGTGGTGCAGTTTATCACAGTACAGTAAAGCTAAAATTAAGCTTTAAAGTGCAAGTAAAGCAAAAATAATATGTGTTATGAGTTTGTCACACCACAGAAAAATGTGTCACTAGCAAAATTTTAATTCTTGAATAGAAAAAATAGTGAAGTATGTGAAATTAGGTTTGAATATCATGGAAAAAGGAGCAGTATTCTCTGCTCTGAGACGCTGGGGGTGTGTTCGCTGAAGGAACTGAGCTAAAGAACAAGCCACTGTGAACCAACAGACTCTCGCTAGCAGCTAACAGCATCAAAAAGTTCTCGTTCAGCAGCTAACCAAGTAGCACAAAGCACACCCACTCTCTGAGCCAAAGAACGAACTGCTGTGCAACGACAGCCTCTAGTTCAGGAGCTAATGTTAGCACAATGCGCACACCTACAGCGGTGATCAGTAACTGCTGGCAGGCTGGGTAGCTGATTTAGGCTAAAAGACAGAAATATACGCTAGTGACAGCTTTTTTTTGCTTGTGTTTATATGATTGTAGCATTAAACAGATGTATTTATTCACAAATTTATTAGACTAAGGGGGGTTAGCCAGGAGAGCTTGTTGAACGTAACGAACTCTCTGCTCACACACAAGGGAAGCATGTGATGACACTGATGCCATGCGCTCTATAACGTTGGATGGTTCCAGTGCATCATTGAGCCATGATTTTGGCCTTGCCCAAAAAATCCTGGACACAGAAACTGTGAAAAACAGTGTCTAACACTACAATTCAGTACTGTATCATTCACAGTCTTTTCACATTTCTTCAGTTAGTATTTCCTAGCATGTATAATGTGTTTAGAAAGAAATCTCTTATTTTACTTTACCTGGACTCTAAATTCACAGCAAGTCAGTGGATGAACACATTTTCCCTTGCTGCAGTCATAATGCCAAGTAGTTTCCTGGCAACCGTCTCAAAGGTAATTTTGTCCTTTGAGGTTGGTCAGCTGCAGGTCAGTGTCGGATGCCTGCCATGGAGGGAAAGGGTCAGAAAGAGGCCATAAAGTGGCCATTATAAAAGATTCTCAGTACTGTCTCTTAAACTGTGCTCCACGCCTTCCGGCACTGCCAAGCTGCCATTATGTGGCCACAACATTCTCCAGGTGCAGAAGAGTTTTATAAATGCTGGACCTGACGATGACCAGACAGCCTTGGCTAATAGTCCTGGAACATCTTAGCTGTGGATATATTTTAGTTTTATTCTAATTGAAAGTTTGAAAGTATTGCTCACAGCAATAAAAATAACATGATGTGGGACACTTTGTCCTTGCATTGTCTAACGGCCTCTGCAATGCCGAGTATTTTGGATGAAGGACATCAAGAAATGCAATTCACTGTATGTTCCAAATGTATCATTAAGGCATTAAAACAACACTCTCTGTATGCACAGAGGCCATTAAAGCAGCTTGTATTTTCCATGGTTCTCATAAAAATGGTAATGATCTGAAGACTGAAAACACTTGACCTTGCCAAGTTTATGTCAAGATCTGTCAGTGCACGTAGGGTTTTAGAAATAAGTCTTTTGACTGTGTCTGGTGGTGTTAGTCTGAGTGGAAGTGGGCGGTGGAAAACTGCCTCCTGACACCTCTTTAACAAGGTGGGCAGGCGGGTGAATCAGCCCAGTCACTCACTCACTCTGTCACCCCTGACGCCCACAGCCCGGCTCCCAGGGCACGTGGCACAACCAGATGTTGTTTTTGGGGAAGTTGCCAGACATGGAATAGCTGCAGGAGGTAATGTATAGATGCTTGTTTTGAGGCTTTGAGGGCAGCAGACAGGTGGCTGGCTGTTTTCCAGGTGTGTCAGAATAGTTACATGTCTGGTTGAGTGGTGGCAGACAGACACGCTCTCATCAGTGATGCTGATATCTTTCCCGCCCCATGTTTCAGATGTCGCCTGCCACCCAGCAAATGCAGCCCACGCAGACGATGCAGTCTCCGCCACCCAGTGGCGGACGGCGCAGGCGAGTAGTGGACGAAGATCCGGATGAACGCCGGCGGAAGTTTCTGGAGCGGAATAGAGCGGCAGCAACAAGATGCAGACAGAAGAGAAAAGTCTGGGTGATGTCATTAGAGAAGAAAGCAGAAGAGCTCACTCAGACCAACATGCAGCTTCAGGTACACTATGAACTTAAGATGTTAAAAAAACTGCAATAACTCTTGTCCATAACTTGTCCATGTATGAACCATACCACTCACAACAGTCAGCATGTATTTTTGACTTGAAATCCATATCAAGAACTTTATCATGTTATCTTGTTTTGCACCAGAGATAATGGCAGTAAGATGGATTGGTATGAGTATAAATATGTGTCCAACACTGACAGGGTCAGCTGGTAAAAATCAAAGCTGCACATCTCCAAAAACATATATATATATATATATATATATATATATATATCTCCAGTGCATATGCAAGAGGAGAGAGATGAGTCTTGGGTCTATTTTATGGACCTGACAAATCTAGTAATTAAAATTGGTACTAAATAGCTACTCTGTTGCTAAAAATATTCATCATGTTGGAAACAAAATACTTTTCTGACCCATCTTACTGTGTATAATGTTTGATAATATTGCAGACGTCTGTTTTTATCTTATTTTATTGTCCTCTATTGACAGTTATTTTTTGTTGTTGTGATGTTAGCTGCTGTAACTCTTAAATTTTCCCAGCTCAGTATCAATATTTCCTTCGCTTTGCCTCCAACAATGTTTTTTCATCTTAGGTCAGCCTAATCATCTCAAAAGTTACACACACAAGCCGCTTATCATGGCTCTTCTCGGATCCACTCGCATATGACACTTAATGATAAACAGACCGGGGACCCAACTTGGACCCGACTCACCATAATAAAACATGGCCCCAACCCTGTACAGTTCCCAGCCCAGACCTCAGGTCCTAGGGTCCGGGTGAACCCAAGAAAACTTCTACTCCACGTTGCAAATTTGCAGCACAGGTTTTCATTTAAGAACTGAAGCCCAATGCAAGATATTGATAAAAACCTTGTGTTGTGATAGGAATACACTGTTTGTTGTTCATACAAGTGATGAAGGGTAAAAGTAAAGCTTTAATTGTGGATTCAGTGGATGATGTCTTTTGTTTTTCCTGCATTTCAGAATGAAGTGACCATGCTAAAGAACGAGGTGACCCAACTCAAGCAGCTTCTCCTCACACACAAGGACTGTCCCATCACCACTATGCAGAAAGAGTCCCAAGGTTACCTCAGTGAGTAGCTCAGACATAAACACAGACACACACACACTTGGGAATTTGACCAAAAACACACCTTCATCTC
Source organism: Epinephelus fuscoguttatus (assembly GCF_011397635.1). Lineage (NCBI taxonomy): Eukaryota > Metazoa > Chordata > Actinopteri > Perciformes > Serranidae > Epinephelus > Epinephelus fuscoguttatus. The sequence goes on from NC_064759.1 coordinate 23,193,343, forward strand.
TGTGCCTTAGCCCGACAGTGCGGATAGCACTGCGGGGAAACATTAATTGTCTTGCCAGAGGAAAGATTTAAACCCTACAGACTGAACTGTGATGGACACAGAGTGACTGCCAAGACTCTTCGCTCCTATGTGCTGGTATCCAGCTCCCACACTTGCAGCAGGACTCTTCCTTTCACATATGGGTGTTGCACACTCTGGTAGTCAGCCTGGACTGGGAGTTGGTAGTCTGAATCCCGAATGAGACCTGTTTTTCCATCTGACTGCACCTCTGCGCACAGAGGCAGCCGAGACTCAACGTGAGAAAGACGTCACAGGCTGCACATTGGCATCCAAGCTCTCACGGATGCCCCAAAATCTCACTGATTACCGGACTGTGCCTCGGCTCAGCCGGGCATGACATCAGAGCCCCACCCTTTGATACGGATACAAGTGACATTTCCATGTAATTAGGATAAGGCACCTCCCAGTGTGGCTTTAGTGCAGGAAAATAAGGCTCACATCCCCGTTGGCTGAATGGTTCTTTTATACAGAGGAGAGCCAACTCCCAGACTGGGCTGGGAGAGACTTTCATCAATGAGTCTAGCTTGTGTACAGATGTCACCTTCACTGTGTCCAAAATTCATCAGGCGTGTTTATGGAGTTGAGTGATTCACTTTTCCATTTTTGTGCTATCCATTTATGGTCTATTTTGGGATGACAGGTGACACTTTAGGTGTGAATTTAGTGTGTGATTGTGTTTGAAATCTATCTGCTAATAAAGCTTTTTTTTTTTTTACAATGAAATATGGTCTGTGTTTATTTTGATATTATTTATTTCATGATATTATATTTAGAAGCCTCTGCGTAGAGTTTGAAGGTCACAGTATTTACACTACTCTGCACACATGTTGTCCGTCCTCACTGATGTCTCTGCTGTCTCCTCAGGTCCAGACAGCAGTCCGGCGGGCAGTCCAGCGCCAGCATGCTCACAGCAGCAGGTCATTCAGCACAACACCATCACCACCTCCACCACAACCGTAGGGGGCAGCAATGTGCACGGGCAAACCAATCACCGCACAGACATTAACCCCATCCACTAGGGACAAGAGAGACTATAACCCCAGCCCAAACTCCCCCTACTACCCCTGCTTTCTGAGGGTCGCCAGCTGCACATGCTGACCCCCCTCTCCCTCCATCATGAAAGACCTCAAAGGCCTGTGAGGCTGCTCTTTATACAGTAGCTACAGTATGTATTTTTATAGACCAACCCTATTAACGCATTAATGTTCTATGGTTTGTTCTTCTTTCTTTTCTTTTTTTTTTTTTTTAAATCTGTTTTATCTTTGCTTTTAGTGAAAATGGAGTTTTTGCTAATCTCATGCAGCATTTAAGTGACTTTTTCTGTTGTGTAATGGTACAAAATGGACCATGATGGTCATGGAACCAGAGGACAGTGAAAAAAGCCTCAGCCTGTCATCTCTTTTAGCAGACCTTACATCTCTGTATGCCTAATGGACTGAAAAATGAGTCACATCATTCTCTGAATATCGCATGTGGGCAGTGTGTTGAGTGCATGCAACAGGCACTAAGTGATTGGGATGTTGCTGCCTTTAAGTTTGAACGTCAAACTGTCACTATGATGTCTTGAAGACAGGAATATGCAAGCAGGCGTAATGATCCGTGTATGACTGTTAACCTTTTTCCCTGTCAGCGGTATTCTTAAAGTGTGTCATAAAATACAGCACGGCAGTGAAAACATGATCAAATGGAAGCAATACATCGCAGTATTGATCATCTTCTCTACTGTATGTCCACACTGTGACCAGCACGGCCAAGCCACTCTGGTCCCAAGGACATACGATGCTGTTACAGCCACAGAACTGTACACTGTGATACCAGTGAGGCAGCTCGGGAGTTGAAACAAACTCCTCCGCTCTCCAGGACCAACTGAAGCTTTAATTATTGAGGCCTCTTTTTTTGTGTGTTTGTGCGGATTTTAGGATCCATAGTTTTGAGTATGCGTGTGACTTATGTATATTATGTTTTTTTCCCTTCTTTCCTCTGCAGAACAAAGTTCAGCAGGTGCGTAAAGAAAGCAAAACAAAAAAAGTGTGTGAGAAAGTGACAATGAGCATCATTTATTTTTATTTTTTGTTGTTGACTGGCATCACAGAACTGGCAAAGTGTTTTAAAGAGGAGCAGTTTACGCCTGTGCTTTCCAAAATGTCACAATGTGCCTGAATATTTCCTAAAAATATCTTACGTTGGCTTTCTGTACACAGCAACTCTTTGTCTTCAAACAATCAAAACCATCGTCAGTGTATTATTAATGATTTTTCTCTGTTGTTTTGTCATGGATGTGTCTGCTGCATGTAAGCGCTAAACCAGCTGACCAAGGAGAAAAACACCCGCTTTCCATTTGACCTCTGACCTCTTCATCAGTTTCTCTTCTTCTCTTTCTCAGGCCTCCTCTGCAGAGCGATGGATGTACTAATAGTGACCTTGTTTTTTTTTATCTCCCTTCCAGCCTTGAAACTTCACCTCTTTCTCATATTGACCACGACTCCTCTTTCCTTCTTTTCCTATGACCAGGAATGTCGACTCATTAGCATGATGACCATAATGCACTGTGTTTTACAGTAGGATGGATGAAATACATTCCACTGACAGGTGGAGCGATCGCAGAGCTGTCTATGCACTTTGTCCTCTGTCGCGCCAGAGGGTAGAATAGCCATATTAAGGTCCGAGTAATTCTCAGTGACCCCACCCCCCCCACCCCCTTATTCACACACCAGCGAGAAACTTAACTGTGTTTGGCTTTATGGAGAGACTGTGCCTGGCATGCATCACATGTCTGTAGATAAAAGAAGGGAACCTAGAGCTCTTGTAGTAGGATGAGGCTCAGTTAAGGACCCTGTTAAGATGGTGCCCTTTTTATTCTGGAAAATAAAGATGAAGGATGTGAACTGAAGATCTTTATCCCCATAACAAGTTCAAGTTTTGTTGAGGCATTTGGACTGTTTGTGTCACGTGTTAACCCTGGAGACTGTGTGCAGTTTGATACGTGTGTCAATGAGATGGAGAAGTTGATTCTCTTGAAAAGGGCTTTGTCGTACCATCCCTTTGAACTGAAGCTTGCCTTATTTTAGGTTGTTTTTGAAACCATATTTAGATTGTTAAACCATTCCAAATTAACCTCTTGCATGTGAACATTATGGCAATGACTTCAAAATACTTTCAACTGGAATCATTTGGAGGATGTTGCTGTTTTAAAGTTGGATACGAGAATCTCTAGTTTCATTTTTGACAGTGGGTCCAGGTTCAGAAAAAGACATTTGTTACTGCAGAGGCAGACGAAATATAAAAAAAAGGACAGATGGAAGTGCAGTGTGAGTGCGTCTGTGTGGATCTGTGTGAGGTGGAGAACAATTCTTACGTATTAATGATGTTATAATTGTATTATTTTAAATCTAAAACTATAAATATTGTACATAATGTCATTAATTTCTGTAACCCTGTACATGTAATGCAACCACCTTTCTTTTTGAAGGGAGTAAACGTGTGGTACATGTTTGTAAATAATGTTCACATAGCACTTGTTGCCTTTGTTGTACGTCGAGGCTCATTTCAGCGCTTAAATACATTGTTTATATGTAATGAACTGATGAATCCATTCTTGCCTGCATAACTTTGTACATTTTCTTTGTGCTTGTAATGACATTGTCTCCGTTTTGTTTTTGTTTTTGCATTTGTACAGATGTTAAAGTATCACTGCAGTTACATTACGGTATGAAAATAAAGCACTTGTTCTGTAACATACAACTAACTGATGGGATGTGATGTCACAGCTACTTGTGATTGAAATCCAGGGTTGGGTAGGAATAGGTTACATGTCAGGATTATGTAATCAGATTACAAAAAAATAAGTGACTGTAATCAGCCCAGATTACATTTTAAAAAATGTGTAATTCGGTTATAGATACATCGTCGAGGATTACCTGACCACATGTTTAATTGTGTCTTTAAAATATGGCAGCATTTTGAGTGAGTGCTCCTCTTTCATTTCAAGAGCAAGGACCTCCATGTGACCTTTGAGTAAAAAAACTTGCCCAGAAGAAACAGCATCCATCATGTTGTAGAATATGAACAGTACATCTGTGGTTTGTGCCAGTACTGTTTTTGTAAAGGTCATCTGATTTGACCAACTGTAAATGCAGAATATGCAAAATACATTTTATTTGCCTTGGAAATGTTCTGAGATGTTTAAAGAGAAAAAAGAATAACTGTTATGGCTGCATCCTTAATTTTAGTGTAAGGTGCAATATTTGCAATGTTTGATTTTGACGTAATCCCAAAATATTCCAATTACATTTTTCTCCCAATACAATGTATAACATTATCTCTTACAAAAATTGCCATGTAATTAGTATTAAGTAGGTGAAAACATTTCAAAGTAACCTGACCCAACCCTGTGAAATCTAGTGACACGATTATATCCTGTGCAAATAACCAGAGTGAAAACAATAACGAAGACATCAATGTAATATTTACAGATATTTAAAGAATTAAACTTCTGTTCACCTAAAACTATCAACAGTACTTTCCCTGATGTTTGTCCTTGAGACATAACTGCTCATTAAATAGTTAAGTGCTTTAAAGGTTTAGAATACTCATTAATTATTAAACTGTCTAGACATCTTGATAGTTGCCCGATGAAATAACATGGCAGTTAACTTTAGTACACAAACAACTACGTGGCAATCGGTCAAAACAATAACCAACTAAAACTACAGCACACTGCAGCAGGTCAGATACATTTTTAAAGCCACAACAAAAGTCAAAAATAATGACATTAACAAGCTGTGAGTGTTGTTGCAACATGCAAAGCTGCCCCTAAACTTTAATCGAAGATATTGAGTACTTTAATATTGCTTTAAGGCCCTGAATTAAGATAATAAAAAATGTAATAGTATTAACTTTTTTATTACACTGAATGCCCACAGCAGTTTTGGGAGATGATACTGTTTCTAATTGCTTTGCAATGGAAGTTCTTTGTAGCACAGTGACCCCTGGTGGACATTTTGTTGACTAACCAATACTTGACAGCAGAAACCCCATTCAAGAACAGGTGCAGCCACACCTGTAAAACACTGCAACATAAGTCAATTTACAAAAGTTTTTTAGACTGTAAAATCATGGCAGCCTTCAGTGATCATTTAGACACTCAGATTTAGAAAAAAACATTTTATTTCATGACAATTCAGCTCCAGTTTCAAGGTGTTTCATTATCAAGCATGTTCTGACTGAATGACATATGAACTGTACTTCCCCCTTTCACACAATCAAACAAAAATGATGACATGAAATGATTTCCATAGCACTCAGGCCTGACAACAGGCTGAAGTGGTTGTTGTTTAATCTGTAATATTTGAGTTGCTCATGCGGACGGCGATCCGCAGATCTGGATCCAGGCTAAGAGAACGTATTTAATTTGCAGTGCATCAGAGCTCAGTCCAACCTATAAATCAGCTGCAAAGACATGTACAAATCCAACAACGTGCTGATTTACACTGGCTGAGACAATCAAACAGTCTCTAAAATCAACAGCCAATAATCAAAAATACGCTCTATAAAGAGGAAATGCTTTGATCATTTGTGTTGCAGCACCAAAACACTTCATATCCAGCCACGTGTTGACAGGAATCTGTCAATCATGTCAAAGGACCTCGCTGGTTGGTCATAAGGCAGAATGTGTCCTCCTCCTCGGATGATGACCTGCGTGACACGAGGACCGATGACAGAATTTAACACAAGTATTAATGGGGTACTTTTCATATTGTTTATCTGATGTTGTTCACGTCTGCTCACCTGGTAAAAATCTCTCACTTGTCTCACATAACCGGCCACCTCTGTGTCACTGGGCTGAAGCTTCCAGTGGAAGCGAGGGGCTGTTTTGTACTCAGCCGACCCAGTCCAGTTGACAGTGGGCAGGAACCTCTCAGTCAGCGGGGCTGCTACAATTACATCAAGCTGACCACTGTAGATTAAGACCTGGGTGTGTGTAGAAACAGAGCAAACAAGGAGAGACTGTTAGAGAGACTTTAGAGGGACTTTCCTCTGTTCAAGTGTAAGCAACATGCTACCACTGTACACCGAATAATCCTGCACCCCTCACCCTATAGTTGTCCATCAGCACCCCGAGCCACGGTTTGATGCTCTTCATGACATCTTGCAGAAGGTGCTTCTCCACCTGCGAGCCGTCATGGAACGTCAGGTTTCCCACATGGATGGCGCGTCGCACAGCTGGCAAGGTCACAAACTGGGAGAAGTACTCCTGATCTTCAGGCTCCTGTGGTGCATAAAATAATAGAATGTAGTGGCTTGTGTGTTGTTTTAAAGGGACAGTTCACCCCAAATCAACAATACATATTTTGCCTCTTGCCTGTAGTGCTATTTATCAATCTAGATTGTTTTGGTGTGAGTTGCTGAGTGTTGGAGATATCAGCTGTACAGATGTCTGCCTTCTCTCCAATATAATAGAACTAGATGGCACTCAGCTTGTGGTGCTCAAAGTGCCAAAAAAATACATTTGAAAAACTCAACAGCAATGTCTCTACTCATGAGGCTTGTGTCTGTGACAAAATGTAACCATTATTAGTGTCTTACTCGGCTGAGCTGTAACATTAGCTAGCTCAGTGGTGGTAGGTGAGCTTGCAGTGGATGCACACTTCCTTCTGCGCAGTGACACAGTTGATGGGTGTAGTTCAGTAGAGAGAGAATAGTTCCTACATGAAACTGCTCACGACAAGGTCTGTGGGTTATCTTAAGTAACTGGGTCATAATTTCTAGAAAGGGGCATTGCTGTTGAGTTCAAATTGATTTTTTGGCATTTTGAGCAACACAAGCTGAGCGCCATCTAGTCCCATTATATTAAAGAGAAGGCAGACATCTCTACAGCAGATATCTCGAACACTCAACAACTCACACCAAAACAATCTGGACTGACAAATACCACTACAGGTAAGAGAGAAAATGTGTATTTTCGATTTGGGCGTAAACTGTCCCTTTAAGTTATAAATAGGTTATTTGAACATGAAGTTTTGAATTTTTTGCTCCAGAAAGTCACACAGGAGGTGACCTACATACCTGACATGTCATGTAGTTGAAGTAGTTGGTGCAGCCGGTAGCATTTTGGAAGAAGGAGGGATATGGTGACACGTCACCATTCAGCAAGCTATCAAAAACCTGACATCAGACATTAACACAAAGATCACTGACATGTTTGATTTTAATTCACTGTTTTACAGTTTGTTAAATGTTGTGATAATAAAAATGGCATTTATTCACTGAACCATTAGAAATGATGATAAGTAACACTGACTTGTATTCTGACAAGAGAGAGGCATCTCTTACCTCAAAAGCTTCCACCCACTTCTCCTGCTGGATGAGTTTAACCCCGAGGTCTGTCTGCTGGACGACATACTGTCGTTGGAGCTCGTCTATCATGCCTGTTTGGTACATGAACTCACCATAACCACCCAGCATCTGAGATGGAAAAAATATAAAATAGTATCTCATTTCTACACGACACAGACACATTTGTAAGACATGATGATGTCGTTTAAAGACACTGTCAGATACGCACCAGTTCTGGATCACAGAGCCCATCACCAATAGCCATTCCCTTGAAGTTAATTTTCACTTTGGCGGTGGGGTTGTTTTTATGGATGTAGTAAGAAATGGCTGGAACATACTTCCCTGCATAAGACTGCACGGAGACAGAGAAGGTTTACATGGGTTAGCATGTAATGCTACTGCTATAAATTTCCACAGGGTTCATTTACAAAGCTTGAAAAGAAAACATACCTCCCCAGTTGCGTAAAACTCACTGGACTGATACTCTGGAAAGATCTGGAAGAACTGTGTTAAAGCACTTTTACAAGAAAGACATGGGAAAAATATCAGAGTTAGTAACAATCAAACAGCAGACTTATAGATCTAAGTCATAAGAACAGTATGTTAGAGTTGGATGGCAGTTTTTCTCACCTATACAGATCTCTGCCAACATCATCCTGGTCCTGAGCAAAACCTTTGTCATCATCAGTGAAGCTGAAACCTGTTCCAACCTAGAAGAACAAATAATTCCTTAAAGACTTGTAAATATTCACAGAGCATTACAAGGTCAGATGAGCTTAGAAACCTTGAATGAAAAATGTGTTTTATGTCTGAGGATAAATAATAATACCTACTGGATTGTCAATGTACAAAACTGAGTATCTCGTTGTCCAAGCGTATTCCCTCAAACCAACTGCAAAGACACAAAACATGAGCAGATCAGAAACAACGCTCCGACACAAACTACACATTGCATGTTTGAATATGCTGCTGATCAGTTCTTACCAGTCATGTTCTTATACACCACATATGGTCCGTGTTCCACAAAGAGACCGAACATGGAGGTGCCACCGGGCCCGCCTTGCAGCCAGAGCAGGACTGGAGCGTCATCTCGCTGTGCCTGTCAGTCAGGGCATCACAGAGAGGGTTGAGATCTCAGCACCACCCAGTGGTGACTTCAGATTATTGACAAAAACAAAAAAACTGAACGAACTACACTCCATTAGCAAATACCTTCTGTGTGTTATCATTCAACTTCCCAGCCAGTGATAGTAATACAGATTAAAATGGGGTCAGCTTTAGGTTTATCAGATTGTAAAAATGTGGCAAACAAGTCAAGGTAAAATGTCAAACATGTGTCTTTTGTCACCTAATATGGAATTATCAACTCTGGACTATCACATTTTGGTGGTTTTTGTCTGAAATTCAGGAACTTTTAGAGATTTTTAAAAGGAGACTCTGGTGTTTTTCAACCTGGACAGTTGTGCACTGTCAAAAAAAAGTGCTTGTTGTTATCCCTGACAGGCTTGTATTGTTATTATAAGTGTCTGACAACATTACAGAAAAGACGCCACAGAGAAGTGAAACTTTGTCTTTAGCTTTCACTGACCCAGTTTTTTGCTACTTCTCTCTTAAGGAGAAGTTTCTTTTTGAAATGTCATGAGAGGTGACCTTTATCAGGAAAAACAACAGTGAAAACATTAATGAGAGTTGGGGAGAGTAGAAGTGTTTGTTGTCTTGGAGTACAGAAAGCATATCTTATTCTTATCTAAAAGATTTTCAGTGACATGGCTGAAAATTCAGCTAATTTCGACAATGTAGAAAAGTCCACAAGATAAGCGAAAAGTAAGGAGAAACATTTGATTTCTCTGTGTCATCTTTTCCGTTAAATTATCGACCCACATAGAATAACAATCCGAGCCTGTCAGTGGCAAAAACAAGCACTTTTAATGGACATAAATCAACAGTGCAAAATTAATATGTAAATTTGATGCTTCTGCGTCTGGTGCTTTCTGGAGGACATGCAGAGAGGTGTTAGCTAATTATGTCGGTACATTCTGGACACGTCAAAAGCTTACGACCTATTGGGACAACATATATGTAACAGGATATTTTGGTACTGACTTGCCCAGGGACCCCATGGTAGTGCTACTCGGAGTAATACCAGATGACACTGAAGGGCAGGCACACACTTACATTCTCCAGATTCTATTAACTGCACCTATCAAATGTATCACTGTTCACGGGCTGGATCCAGAGACCCCCTACTCATGCAGTGTGGTTACAAAACCTATAGGAATTGTACTGTACGAAAAAGATCACTCATTACTTACACTTGCAGAAAGTAACATTTGATAAACAAGACGATAAGAGTATAATTATGCCTGATCCTATGCAATTATTGACCCATATATACTGTCTTCATCATTATTCTATTATTGTTGTTATTATTTGCCTCTATTATTTATTTTACTTTTCTTTTTTTTTAAACCCATTAAGTACAAGAAGATTATGTGAGCTGAATGTGGATGTGGGGAGCAGGAAGATGTGGGAGGGGAAGCGCTGTAGCTGCAGCTGTCTCTTAAGACTGGAACAGTTTCAAAAATTGTTGTCTCCATTAGTCGCTTAGACACAAAAAGATGGAAAGACAGGGTCTGCAACGACTCCTGTAACTTGTAGCTGTAACATACAGAAGCATCTGCACACACTGAACTGTAAGGCTGAACAAGAATCTCTCGGACTGAATGCAAAGTGAATTCTGTAGGAGATAAATAGTGACTGTCATGCACTATAATATGAGGTCCAAAAAAATTGAAAGAATATGTGTATCTTCAGGGCTGCAAGCTCAATCTTTCACTCAGTGCCATGAAAAGGTATGTGATATTGCTACACTGACATATGAAATACAGATAAGGGAATTGGTTACTGATTTATAGCTTTAACAACACAAAAAGCCCCTAAATACCTTATTTCCTTTTGGCCTCGGTTGATAAAACCTGACTTCTAACACAAAGCAGGGTCTACCACCATAGCTGACATTCCCACACTCACTGCAGCTGACTAAACACACAGGTGCACTTCCTTATCACAAACTGACTGAGGGGGCACAGTAAAAGCATCTGAAGTGTGATTCTTTTGAGTTCCAACAGATCAAGTGCGTGATTTACTATTTATATCAAAAATCCTTCCTCCTCCTTATGATCCTGTCCCAAACTGCAGCACTGACAATAATGAAACTGCGTAATGAGAAAAGCCCCTGCTGTAAAGAAGAAGTTTGAGCCTACCATCAGTGCAGGGAAGAACCAGAAGAAGAGGTTGCTGTTGTATTTCTTGTTGACAGTGAGGTACCCTGCATAGCTCTTGACGTTGGCACCTGGCAGGTCTCCTACCAGACTCAGTTTCCTGGCTGTAAGAAAAAGATGTGATCATTATAAAACTGTAAACATGAGTCCAGCTGACTGCAGTGTTTTAGTAGTGTTATGCAATGTGGGTGCACTTATACCTTCGTCTATGGCTCCCTTCTCCAGGTAGGGAGTGAGGAAGAGAGGAGACCCGGGGTCGACTCCATTCAGGCCGCTGACACGGTGAGATTTTCGGCAGAAAAACGAGGAGCAGCCTCGGGAGAGTGCGGAGTCCAGACAGGCCCACAGTAAGAGGACACCCAGAGTCCTCCTCCACAGCCTGCCCATAGTTACAAAACCCATATCAGACTACAGGACTCAGGTCTGCCCTCAGTGAACCTCAAACATCGCAAAGTCACTCACATTTCAAAACAGTCTGACCACAAGCACAGCGCGAGCCTGACAGCACCCGGAAGTAGGCGGAAAAAAAAAAACACATTTAATTTGTTAAAACTCACCTCATGTTCACCGTGGTTTCTATGGCAACGGGATAAATGTCAGCCCTTATTCAGAAAGACGACCAGAAGTTGGTCTGCTGTGGACTGAGTTATGCGTGAACATGATAAGATGAGTCACATGACCAGCTCTCCGTAGGCCATATGACATATTGCGTCACGTGGTCATAGTTCTTGCCGTCGGCGATATAAACCCTCAGCACGGTCTTGCAGGCAACGTCCTGCTTCTTGAAGTTGCCTAAAAGGAAAAAAATGAACGTTTTTTGTGCTAAAACAGCTGCTGAACACGGCCATATTTCAAAACAGGTTAGACTGACCTGGTGAATAAACTGTGAGTGCTGTTTTAAGACAGGTGCTGCTGAGTACAACGGCTAGACAAACAAATGGGACACGAAGCTAACAAGTAAGAAGCATAGACTGTAACGTTTTATAGTATTATTATGTATACTTATACAGTGTATGATTTAGAAGGATAGTTTTGACGGTAAATATGTATGTGTGTATATGTTCACCAAAGAAAATTGAAACATTAATTGAAACATTAAAGGTCCGCTGTGTAACATTAGCAGGTTTTAGTGGCATCTAGCGGTGAATTGCAGATTGCAACCAGCTGAAACATCTTCAAATTCCTTTAGTGTTCATTGCTCAGGACGATTTTACTGTGAGCTGAATTATCCGCAAGGGTCTCCTCTTCCCCAAAACAAATGGACCAATGATATAAACCTGTATAAACACCGACTAAAGTAGTTTAATGTTACAATTCAGTGTTTCATCTACAATGTTTGGTGTGTGTGAGACTGGGCACTAGCCTAGAACTTCCATACGAGTGCTCACCTTTTTTTCTCTGATAACAAAATGTGTGCTTACCTTATTTTTGGTCCAGATGTGTAGGGCATTTTTACTTTGATTCAAATTATCTGCAGAGGTATTCTCCTCTACAAAACAACCAGGGCAGGTAAATGAAACTAGTAAAAACAATGAATAAAGCAGTGTCACAATACAAGTCAGTGTTTCTCCTACAATGTTTGGTATGTTGGAGATGGGCCGCTTGCCCAGTGCCTGCTAATGTGTGCTCACCTTTTTACTCGGACAACTTAAGATCCAGACATTGAGGAGGTTTTTATCAGGAGCCGAATCATTGGCAGAGGTGATCTCCGTAGATGAGGACCTGCTCCATATGTGGATATAAACGGCTCATTCTAAGGTAACGAAAACGAAAAAAGGTGGTCATAAACAATATATATATTTATATATACATATATATACACACACACACTACTATTGTAATAAACGATATATTCCGTTTCTGCCAATATGTTCTCCCTAAATCCCACACACTGGACCTTTAAAAAATAAAATCACTTGCTTTCTCAGTGTCCCATATTGCAAGTGATACAACTGGAGAAAGTTAAATGAAAGTGTACAGCTCTGATGCTGGTGACAGTTCACAATACAGATAAATATAGTAATAAATCCTGAATGAATAAATTAGCCTTTTGTACAAATCTTTAAAATGTCATGTTTTAAATTGGACAGTTGTATTCATAGTTTAATTTAAGCACACACCTTGTATTATTTCCCCCTGAGCACAAAGTGTTAAAGTGGTGCCTGTGAACTCACTGCCAGAGTAATGCTCAGTCAGCATTTGAAAGCCCTCTGTACACTTTATACTGTATAATTAGGTAGCATAAAAACTGGGACACATGGTTTGGCTTTGCTTCTCACTGTCATCCTGAAACTAGAGAATAAACATTTGGGTAGGCTGTGATAGGCTGGGACACCCAAGCAAAAATACCCCAAAGTCGAATCTCCGCAACAGGAAAATGATTCTCAACACTGGCGCACATTTAAAGTTGCATTGTCTGCCCAGCACCAGATGACAGACAGAGGTTAACAACCAGCTAAGTACACAATGTACATATGTATTTTTCAGGAGTTGAGGAGACCAAATTGGAGCAAAAAGACCACTGACCAATGGGTTTGGATTCATCAGGTGGCCAGACACACGACTCCGGTGGGATGATAATGTCGCTCCATGTCTGCTGAATGTGTAAGTTGGTATTTTTGTTGCCAATATGTTAGCCAGAATGACTTATGTTGGTAATACTGAATGTTAGGGCTGTGTGTCAGTCAATTTGGTCACTGATGCAGCCTTAAAAACGCTACCATGTATACTAAAATCACTCTGAATTTCTTTTCTTTTTTTCTTTTTATTGTAAATGCTATTATATTAGTATTATTATAGGTCTTTTTCACAGACGATATTTTAACTTGTCATTGTAGGAAAAGCACATTAACAACATTAACAATGACTGCGGTTTGTCCCAGTAAGCTGTGACAGTGAGCCAGCATGCCATAAATTGAAGTAGCTCAATGGGATTCAACCATCATTCATTTATTCATTTGCTCCCGTGCTTTTCCTACTGTGCCATGTTAAAATGTCTTCTGTGAAAAACACCTATAAGCCAGCATACACAACAGAAACCTGCAACTGTGAGACACAAATAGAGACAACTCATTATAAATGTTAATACTATGTGTATGTCCTGCTATGAAGGTCAGAATGCTTGCCCTTAAAAAAGCCATTAGTGTCCACCAGCACCTAACTCAAACAGTGATTTTGGTATAAATGCTGGGATTTTTAAAGCTGCAGGTATTAATGTTTGGCCACTAGGGGGCAGAAGAGCTTCAATATTAGCTGAGTGTGGTGTTGACAGACACTTTTGTGTTACAATACAATGCACAGTGGATATGAAGCTACTCACAGCTGGGGAGAAGATTGTGGACTGTGATGTGACAGCACATGTGAACAGGTGAGGAGATGAAGGCTGCAGCACACTTGTCTGATGCTTACACAGCTGTGTATTAATAGGTGAATTCACTTTTTATTACGTCTGACTTGTTGGCAATTTAAAAAGTCTGGGAAGGCTTTAAAATAGGTATGTTTTGGGGCATATTTGATGGGCAATCACACTCAGTTACATTTTTGTAACCTATATTTGCTCAACAGTTTAGTTGCACACACTCTGATCTGGAAGCTGCCCACTACAACCACACAGTCCTATCTGTTGGCCACTGAACATCTGCACTGGAGCATTTGTGGCTTTAGTGTCTTTCTCAAGGGCATCTCAGCAGTGGTAATGATAGAGAAAGGAGTACCACGCTGTCAGTTAACTGCCCAGATTTATCCTGCACTCCAGTGATTAAACAAGCAACCTGTTGGTGACAAGCAAAATAAAACTGAGGGCAGCCAACCCAAGTTGTCCCTAAATACAAGAAGAAACAGTGAAAGTAGCAGAAAGGCATGAATAGGAAATTGAGGGGGCTTCAAACCCTCCCTTCAAAATCCGTAGTTAATACCACAGACACTACATCCATCTTTTTGTTTGTGGTCTTGGAGAAAAGTGGGGGAAGCAGCCCCACCAGATGGCGCAAAAAAACTGACATTCATTCTGGCTTTTTCAGCATAACATGACATAACATGACATCTAATGAAACTGTGCCAAAGCTGGAACAATGTGGTTCAGCCAGTTGGGCCTTTGCGTGAATGGCTTATAAACTCGAGGTTTCAACACAAAACTTAATGTGTGTTTTTGATTCTGAAATCAGAGCTGAAGTCTGCTGTTTTGGGTTTTTCTTTTGCATGTCGGGCTTGCTTACATCTGGCAGCCCTGCTCCAAACTTTCACTTTAAGAAGGCGCGTCTACGCTGCAGTGTTTATTACAACCCTTAAAGTGGCACATGGAAACCATAGCTGATTTCTGCATGGCACAAATCTAGACCTACAGATTCTGCGTGTCCGGTGTGGGGAAATGCTTTGGGCGAACTGATCCACGGAGTATATTCCTGTGGCTTGTCTGACTATTTTTATCCGTGGCGGCAGCACCTTCAGTGAATGCTGCAGCGCCAGCTCCTCACCGAGGCGCGCGGCGAGCCGAGGAGAAGGATCGGCAGATTCAGACAGACGGCTGGTGGGGCTCGGGACGAGACGAGACATGAAATAGTCCATCGGTAGAGCCGTCAAAGGTGAAGCACATTGGGACGCGAGTGAAATGGAGGCACCGCCGGGGACGAGCTGCTGTGAGCGCACCTTGGCCAAACGGGAATAACCGAGCCGTGAAACGGGCTGGGATGGCAGCATCCAGTAACTCAAGCCTCTCAGGTTCATCTGTGTCCTCTGGTAAGAGTTCACATAGCCCAGAGTCAAACTAGACACTAAAGGCTTTGCTCGTAAGCAATAATAATAATAATAATAATTATTATTATTATTATTATTATTATACTGATAATAATATTGTGGTATTTGTAATAGCGCTTGTCTGTGTGTTTTGAAATATCTGCCTTTATTTGGTTTAAATCAAACTTTTTTTTTTTTTTCATCATCTTGTCTAAAACACCTCTAACACATCCACCAGGAAATGTGACATCCTCTTTTTTCCTCCATCTGCATCTCACACGTGCTTGGTAATCATTAAACAAACATATAATTAAATAACCATCCAGTGGCTGCTGTGATTTAGGATTAACCATAAGTGAAAAGCATCTCCATGTGTTATATCTGGGTTCAGTGGTGGAAACACTTCAGGGAAAGGACACCTTTCATGTGCAAAGGGATTATAAGCTTGTGAGATGCAGTCAGTGTGAGGTTGGATTTGGATGTTATCATTAGATTGCCAATCATCTCTACAATTCCCTTATTGACTTTCCACTTGGCTGGCTTTAAGGATTATCTTTGGCCTGTGTAGTCTACCATTTTCTAAAACGCAGCACCAGGCTGGGACATTGTAAAAAAAATCCTAATATGCTATGGTCCAGTGACATAATACAGTTCATACTGCCACAGTGTGCACAAAACTTCAATCGAATCCCCATTGCATATAATGAGGTATAGCTCAGTGAGTGGTGGCCATTATATATTTGTAAAAATTTCAATTTCAGGGTTGAATTTTCACAGAATGAGAACAGAAAGTGGGTTAGCAGCTGTTCAAACAAACCCAGAATGAAATAGCCGCACCATGCTTGTCTCAGTGTATATCCCACTCAGTGTTGATAAGGCGCGTTGCTTGTGTTTGCCAGGGTATAAAGTACAAACTCCACTATCACAGTGCTGTTTGATGTAGAAGCCCCGCCAACAACCAGAGGCATGTGTGTGTGAGCAAGGGACAGTGTGTGTGAAGGGGAGGGAGAGGCCGTTTATAATGTCAGGCTCAGCACTTTGGATTTATGTTTGCCGTCTCCACCAATATTTTACATTTAACTGTGAGGAGTCCAGAAAATGTGTAGTGTACAGAAATGTTAACAGAATATTGCACGGCAAAGCTATCAGTTTATTACAGGGCGAGGACATCGTATAGTATACATAATGTTTGTTTTACTTTCTTACTCTCTCTGAATCCCAACCACACCACACAGCAGAGTCACATTTCCCCTAGGTACTGCCCAATGGGAGGGAAAGACGGTCGTTTCCAAGCTGATATAGCCTGTGGCAACCACATGCTTCACAGAGCATTATCTCATGTGTGCGTTTCAGAGAGCAGCGGATTTACTGTTTGACCACTGCTGCTTTAAGAGGAAAGTCTTTTCTCTCTGTGGCATTGGAGGGTTGTCATTACTTTTGGGCTCTCAATATAATTATCAGAGGTTACAAGCTGCGCTGCTGCCAGGGATAGAGTGGTTGTCACAAGGGTATTATTATTTTCATGCGGAGCTCTTTGGCAGTCAGACACAACATTTGAATAATCTAGTCTATGAGGCATATGACTCAAAAATGAATCTCGGCTCAATTTCTGCTCCATATTAGGTCGTCTGTTCTGGCTGCAAACAAAGTGCTCTTGGTGTAGTTATTTCAGCTGCTTCGGATGATGCTGCTATCTGGTAATCTTGTTTAGAAGCTGTTGTTTCGGGCAGAGTGTGTAAATAAAGTTTATCCAACTTGTGTGACTGGCAGCAGCTTGGTTTATGATTGTAGCAATGGTAATTACATTATGAGAGCCGACGCTGATTTATTTCTGCTGCTGCTTCCTGCAAATGATTGAAATTGAGGAACAATGGTATGTACACAGACCGCCTTGCAATGTATAGACTGGATTGTATATACACAATCTGTAACTGCAACCCTGACACACAGGTGAAAAATAGTCAATGAGGCTTGAC
Organism: Epinephelus fuscoguttatus; assembly: GCF_011397635.1. Taxonomy (NCBI): domain Eukaryota; kingdom Metazoa; phylum Chordata; class Actinopteri; order Perciformes; family Serranidae; genus Epinephelus; species Epinephelus fuscoguttatus. The sequence continues at coordinate 23,210,726 of NC_064759.1, forward strand.
ATAAAAAGATAATGACAAACTGAGAGGATTGCAACACGATTGCAGCATTCATGTTGCAATCTCTTCCTCTGCCTGGAAAGATATTTTCTGGCTATTCGTCTAGATCAGGGAGATTCCTACACATTCTTGGCACGGGTGGGCACTGAAGCATGTACTGTACCAGCAGCACACCATTTGCCAGACGGCTCCAGGAAATAAAGCTTTGAAAATAAATTGAGGGATAGAGCATGAAAGTATGCCTTCAGCTCCAGGCCTTAAATGACAAAATTGGTCAGGGAGGCAGAATTACAGCCATGTATTACAGAGAGGCTGTCTGTTCAACACAATTCTGCACATGTGTCTGCAGTTCACCTCCAAATCTTTCCACCACTCTACTTCTTGTCTTTGCCAGTGTAAATCACACAGGACTGCATTTGTGTCATCTATGCTGACTTACTGAAATGATCTGCATGTTTCACAGCATCAGTGAGTGGGGAGTTCGTCCCCCAGGTATTTAAATTCGGGTTGAACGTATCCCAGTCGTCAGTCCTGTGTTAATTACAACAACAGACTCTCTCAGTGGCAGACACGAGGCGATGCCAGAATCAGATCACTAAATCACACTTTTCCCTTTTAAACTCACCGACAATTCCTGTTAACAGAAAAAACATACAGTTTCTCTACTGGTGTACAGCCCAGTAGCACACAAACACGCTCCAGAGAGGCGCCCTCATACCTGTCACATATTATCTGGTCAGCACTAAAGCAGTGTTGAAATGCTTGTTTTGGATCAGTGTAATACACAGATGGTCTCCCTGCTGCAGCTCTGCTGCATCCCACTGACAAGACAGAGTGTGTGTGTGTGTGTGTGTGTGTGTGTGTGTGTGTGTGTGTGTGTGTGTGTGTGTTTGTGTGTGTGTGTGTGTTTATATGAAGGTCTGTATGTATCTGTGTACTCCAGAATGTGTTGTCTCTGTATGTCACTTATATATGTGAATAATACTGGCTATAAATTACATTGAGGCTGTATGTTGATATCTGTTATCTTTTTCTTTTTTAATCAAGGTGCATCTTATTCAAAATTCTCTTTCAAATGGCCAATTCAAATCTGACTTTTTTTTACTTCCCTAGCCAAGCTTATTCACATTTTCATCTTCAAGGCCTTTAGAGAGCAATGTTTTGAAGCAATAAAAGTAATATGATAGCCTTGATTTTTAGACACTCAGTTCAAGTGGAAACAGACAACTTTTGTACCCCACCTGCGCTGCTCCACACCACACAGAGTTTTGAGAGGTACGGTTGTTGACGTCACAAAGACAGTCAGATTGCTTTCTGTCATTTTCAGAGTCTAGCAACGGGGCTCTTTTTCGTTTGAGTTTTGTAACGTTTGCACAGTAACTTCAGTTGCTCCATCATCTGATTTTTCTGCTATTGCGAGTAGTAACTGCAAAGAACTTTCACTGATACTCTCTGGTAACTGGGGATAGCTACTGATAGCTACAAGGGAAAACAGAGGTGCTATCCTCTTCCTGTTTTGGTTAATGAACTTCCTTTGTGCCACAAATCAAGCCTTAATTTTCCCAGGAGATGAAACCAGACAGAATTGTATAGTGAACGCAGATGGTGCCATTATTCTATAGGTATCACATCACATTGTGCATTCAATAGTTACTTCATCCTGACAAGTAAAAGCACAAAATCTTGTGTATTTTCACTATAAGATAAGAAAGGCGTCACTGAAAATAGCAAACACAATAGGTACTAAAACATCCGAGACAGGAATAGTCAGGTAGCTCAGTGTTTGAACAACCATCTATTCTGAGTAGCTGCTCAGTTCAAGCAGAGCAGAGAAAAATACACTTAACCAACTGTAAAAATACTGGGGTGAAATATGTGGTTGTGGTGCAGCACACCAACACCAGCTTGATCATCATCATCATCATCATTGGACCGTCAAGGTCACGATAACAGTGACCGAGAAGAAACTGGGTCACACAGGATGTCTTTATTGCTCAGTACACTCACAACCTGAAATGAAAAAGGATTGAAGATCCACCAAAACAAACAAGAGACCAAAAAGTCATTCACCTTCAGACAGACATCCCAACATAGATGAGCAGGTGCATGTCGACGGTGGGAACATGGGGCATGAAACTAATATCAACACTGCCTGTTTTTATGTTTTCTTATAAGGAGACTGACTTGTATCCACTAGTGTGTAAACCTTAAGAACTAACAAGGTGATAGTTATCACACTCTCACTGTTAAGACATCTGTGTTTCGTTTCAGGCCTTGTCTCTTTAGCCGTTCGGTTAGATGTGTTGCCAGTACCTTGCAATTAGACAGCATAGAAGATATGGTGCAGTGACAGCTGTGCAGCTTGTATTTCATGCCTTTGCAGATGGACCTTGAAGTCGCATCTAGTGTTAATTAATAACCAGCATAGGGAGGAGAGGATGGATGTTTTATCACTGAGGTCCAGCATAAATATTCTTGTTTTGGTACTGGCAGGAAAGAAGTGTGAGCTGAAGATTTTAAGGGTTGAGAAACAGAAAACAACCCAAGTGTTCAAAATAAAATTCACCATTAATTTTGTCCAGTGTGTCCCTAAAAATAGCACAAAGTCCTTTGGTACTACCCAGATTGTTAGAAAGGGATACCCCTGGTCCCATACTCAAAAAGCCTGTCCCGTGGTGCATTAGTGTGCCAAGTACTTCAGGTTCTTGAATTCAAACCCTGAAGACTATCCTGTGTGAGTATGTTTACCTGGCTGTAAAGAAATCAAGCACCTCTGCCTGCCTGACAAATATGCAGACACGACAGACCTTGAATATATTCCTATAATATACAACAGGGCTATTCAATTACAAATTCAGTTCGGCTGATTTTAAAAGGAGGAAATGTAGATGGGTCCAGACATTTTCAGCAGCTTATGTAAAACCTTTTTTTTTTTTCGCTTTTGGCAAATGGCAAACAAATGCAAATGAATGTAGTTAAAAAAAAAAAAAGCTATGTTTATCCTGTCACTTTTGAAATAAAAATGGTCACATATCTGACCCAGAAACATCACAAAGTGTAGACACAGAATGAAAAAGAGCTATCAGTGCTACTGATGCACAGAACCATAACAAGTCCCTCTTTACCAGTATCTCCCTCTTCCCTCTCCGTCTCTCTCACACACATGTTCACATAGAGACACACATCTCACCTTGTAATGTTTTTCATTGAAGTTAAGGATAAGTGTTCAGGGAAAGACATAGGACATGTTTTTTTATTCTGTCGCAGCCCAGATGTTTCGAAAAGCTACAAAGCGTGGTTGGTTCTGCTTCACATGAGAAAACGTTGATTTTTGAAAGATATGACAACCAGCGTTGTGAAGCTGATCCGTACATCATGCCTGATTGGCACTGCACATGTGCAACCCAACAGAGATGAGAAGAAAACAAGATGCCTCACTTGTTAGCTCCTTTCAGACACTATATATAGTTTACATATTTTGTCATGTTGGCAAATTAGATTGATGTATGCTGGGCCACACAGAGGTTGTTTCAAGGCTGATTGTGGCGCGCCAGCCGCCAATTGAATAGGCCTCATACACAATAACCAATTAATGTTTGCATTTGTGTTGTTTGGAAAGAGCAAGTGAAACATGATCACTATTGGGGAGTTTTAGTGAGACTGGACATTGTTCCTGCTGGATAATTGAAATGACTCCACACAGAAAACTTTGTATCTTCTCCGCTGACATCTATCCTTTTTCTCTAAAATGAGTGATACTGAACATGACTGCACAGGTCATGAAAGGCTCTAAACCTGTTGTCTGCCGTGTACTCGTTATACCTCGACATGAGTTATTGTTTTATGTGCTGAGGCAGTTTTCTTTTTTTGCATGTGCGCAGACTCTAGAGCAGACGTTATCTCAGGGGATGAAAGTCTAAGGCGAGCTTGATCCTCATTCATCACATATTCTCTTTGTCACCAAAGCAAACACCCGCCGGTAATTATTTTATTGAATGTCTCTGACTGGTGAGCAATGGAGGGCAACACAATTAATAGCTGTTTCTTTGGGGGGGAAGAACCCTTCGGCTGCTCCAGAATTTTAAATTCTCCCTGATCATCAGACGCTGCACAAACTCTGAGCTGCTTAGAAATTCTTTTTGATGTTCTTTTTCTGTGTGTTTATACACGTGCACGTATATGTGTGTGTGTTTGGTTGAAAGTGGGTATGTACAGTGTAGCCCAATGTATTTGTGTGTGTTTGCGCAAGTGTGTGCTGGTGTTTGCATCAGAATCGACCCTTAAGAGTTCCCTTTTCCGAGCCGGAGCTCGCTGCAGAATTCCAGACTGAAATGCCATTCGTCATTAAAAAGAATCAGATTGAAAAGCGAGTATTTGGCAGCCGACCAGATGAAATCACATTCTTTAAACAAGCTGCAGTGGAATAAATCTTTCAGAGTGTAGCCGGCGCAATACACAGTGACAAAGCTTCAGCGTAAGGACAATACATTTTCCAAGGCAGCTTGGCCACAAATCAGCAAACGGAGCCTGAAGCCTATTTATTTGTATTTGAAGGCAGGCATTCTGCAGAGGGCTTTAGCAACAACGTTTAACCTCAAAGCATCCACTTCTCAGTTGAACTGCTTTTTCATCATTTACATAATTATTCAGCATTTGATCTTACGCACCTATCTTGTCTTTCTTGTGTAATTAATCCAACTCTTACCAAAGTAACAGCGCTATTATTATGAGAGGCAATGATGAGCTTTGGGTATGTTTGATAATGTTGCAACCAGCCTCCAGTCGAGCTCCTGCTGCAGTCAGCAGAGAAACCAGCATGACGGAATTTCTCTGATTGCCTGCTCTGTAAGTGCCGTCAGTTAAACAGATAAATATAGCACAGGAATATACAGAGACTTTGAGAGAAGTTGTGATGCAGTTTGTGCCATTTGCATGAGTATGAGTTGATTTCACAATTCTGCTGCTCGTACATCAGTGCCCACATCCAACAAGTGCTCACTGGTTTTCAAATGCCTCTCAGGTGTGTTGCATTTCTCTCACTCTGGCCTGAGGGGTGTGGCCCCGATCTGCTGATCAGTGCAAAGGAATGCTTTAATTGAGCAACATGTATCTTCTGGACCAACATGATTCATTATTCACACAGACGATTGAGTCCCTCAGTGATGGTACTGTGAGATAAAAGTGGAAAGAGACAAAAGAGACAACTTTTTCCCCTGCTAGCGTTTCCAGTAAGGGTGGGAGGAAATCGATTCAGCATAGTATTGCGATATTTTTGCGTGGCAATATTGTGTCGATGCACAGACACAAAGTAACACTGCATATACAAATTAAACTTCTGGCAGCCTACTTGAACAGTAAAATCAATGGCTTTTGTGGTCAACTAGATACATTTTGGTCTAATAAAAAGGTATAAAGAGAGATATGACCAGACTGAAAGCATTTATCTTATTAGATTACACAGATGTTGACAAAGTTTGGGAACATCTTTTGCATTTGAAAAACAGAAAGTAAATCGCAGTATATGTTATTGAAATACTCAACATATCACAAAACGTTTAAAATTGCAATAATAATATATCATGAAAAGTATTGTAATAAAATCATATCATGGGGCCTCTGGTGTTTCCCACGCCGAGCATTTCCAAGTGCTATCATAGTTGGTGCTGCTGTGACAACTGGGTCACTTTCCATTTTCCTCAGAGCCCAGCAACATGGCTCTTCTTCTTTTGCAGAGTCGAGTTTCCACAGTTACTAGGGTTGTTACACTGTCCGCCATTTCTGCTGCTGGGGATAGCAACTGCAGAATTTTCATTGATGCTCTTTGGTAACTGGGGACAGCTACTCATAGCTACTGGGGAAAACAAAAGCTCTACTTGTTGTGGTTGCACAACTGTTGACGCACTTCTTTTGTACCGTAAATTGAGCGTTCAGTTTCTCAGGAGATCATACCCGGTAGTAGACAGAATTGAATTGTGAAATCGAGGCTTAATCTTAAGGCAAATGGTGTCAATACTCTACAGCTATTACAATATTGAGAGATATTACAATAAACATGTGAGAGGCAGATTAATCATTTGTTGTTATAGTGGCTATTTTGTGCATATTGTGCTTACTATCATATGCCCTTGTGATAACAATAGGCGACCATGATTCATACTGTATGACTGAATCCTTCCAGTCAGTCTCACTGTGGGAACATGTGTGACATGCAGTAACATTTAGACATGCAATTAGATGTTAGTGGTGCTAGTTGGTCAAAACCTGTCAAGAAATGGCTAAATATTTTAAATTGCATGGAAATATTACCAGTTAGTTGCATGATTGTCATCAGAGAAACAGATACTTTCTGTTGGGTGTACTGTGCTTTAACTGATGAGCAAAAATGTTGCGCTGTAATATTTTAAAGGTATACTATGTAGGATTATAAATGCAGTCACTAGCATAAATGAAAGTAAAAGCCAACCCCAGATTCACACTCATTTAGCGTTTTGCCTCGTTATATTGGCGTTTTTTTCGATGCTTTGCCTCTTGGATGCCTGCTGCTTATGGTCTGGCACCTGGTTACTACCTTTTTATAAAGCCCCAACCTCACCTGAGTGCTGTGTGGGAACCCATAAACATTCCGTGCACAGGAAATAAGAGGAAATACAGGCAGAGTATCTGCAGAGAAATACACCACCACACATGGGTCATAAGTGATAATTGAGAGGGATTACTTCCATATGAGATTATACATTGTTTTTAAGGGAAATCCTGCATAGTATACCTTTAATTGTAGCTTTGTTTGTAACATAATACAGAAACAACATCATTATTTGAGTTTAAAGGTTCATACCTTGGAAACAGGAGCTTTACATAAAGCCTTTAACCACATCTTTTGATCCTCTTCAGTGCATAGAGTTGCTGTGGTGTGAGTGGTTAAAAACGTTTTGTCACCATAATTATTATATTATGAGTTAAAATATGCTGTACTATTTATGTCATAGTGACAGCTGGGCATTTTATTACATTACTGGCAGTGTGGTACGGTAGCAAATTTTGCCACATTTCTGACTCGTTTAGCGACACGTTTTATTACAGGTCATTACTTCATCCGCTGGGTATTACAGTAAATTATCAGTTGCTACGGGGCATTTACTTCATCACCTCTCTAACTCTTTTCAAGCTAATGTAACAGCACCATCATATATTTCAGGAATGCGTTCACATAATTATAAATCAAACACCATGTTTCCCAAAGGAAAGTCTTCCTGTGGGTTGCGAGAGCTAAATTGTATTTACTTACATTAATTTTGATTGGTGTGTTTGTGTGTTTTTTGAGACCCTGCCGGCAGGTAATATAGATCAGGTGTGTGCCGACACGATGTTTAGCGAAACACGCAGACATCTGTATTGACTGTCCTTGAAGCGGAGACACTGATTAGAAGTGTATTCACTGGTGCATCTCAAGAGGCAGCTGCACAGTGTGAGGCCATATGCATAATTATAAAACAGAGATAAACAACAGTGACATAATCATGGCGAAGGGTTCGCAGTCAGTCTACTGGGAAAGGGATAGATCCGGAGATTATAATGAGAGAAAACAGGGCACGGTCTATTAACACCACTGTGAGTTAATAACAGAAACCTGCTTTATTTTTGTGTTTTACAGACCCTGAGGATTACCAACCGCCCATATGGAAGTCCTACTGTGAGTAATCAATTCATCTTATATGTTGAACAGCAATGTTTTTGACTGATTTGACCTGACTTTGACCTTTTAGTGTGTTTCTGTAAGCAACAGCACATTTATTTGGGATCTATAAATAGCAGAGAGACATTTCTATACTTGGAAGAATTGGGCTTTGTTGTATATAGTACAATTAAATATGGTGCAGGTTCCAAAAAGCTACGCACTCACACACACACACACACACACACACACACACACACACACACACACACACAAGGCACAAACTCAAACACACTTGCCCACACAACACATTCACGCATGCACAAATGCAAAGCAGCGGATTCCTGATCTCTGAGTAAAATAGGTTACCGTCATCCAGGGAAAATACGATTTTCTACCTGCAAAGAGGCTCAGCTGAAATAAGGTCCTCAGAACACCCACCTCATTATACAATGTTTTTGCCATGTGGGAGGAAATGGATTGACTCCTCAGAATATATATAGCGCATTTGTTAAAGCAGAGCACACACAATTTCAGCTGGAAACTGTGTCTGTCCTTACAGTGATTACAGTTTAACCAATTACCATTTAAAGCCTTTATATACATTTTTCCTGTAATTAAACGTCTCTTTCCGTATAATTTTCCCAATGATGCTGCGTTTCTGAAGTCTCCCATCTTCTCCTGACTCTTCTGGACCTCTGCTGAGGTATTTTTAGAGCACACTGTGTCACAGGAATGGATGATGTCCAGATCTTGCTGGTTGGCTTAAGTCAGCCTGACAAAACATGAAAATTCACAGTGAGGAGTCCTCCTTTTCCTGCCCGGAGAATCTGCTGTGGTGAAGACTTAGCTCAGCCTTGCACAAGGATTTCTCTGCTGTAGTGCCGCTTGTAAATAATGGCGACACTGTTGCAGCCTTTAGCACTCATCTGCATCTTACAAGGTTTAGAAGTAGCAAAACGTACATGTAGGAGCGAGTGCATTGAAATATGAAACAGGAAAGACTGTGTAGGATTTAGCGGTACCTAGCAGTGAGGACTGCAGATTGCAAGCAGCTGAAACATCTCCCATGTGCTAAGCATGAACTCCTGGTTCGAAATCCTTCAGTGTTCATTGTTCAGGACATTTTACAGGGAGCCAAATTATCTGCAGAGGTCTCCAGGTGATTATAACTGGTAAAAAATGCTCAATAAAGCAGTTCCACATTACGAATCAGTGTTTCCCTGACACCTTTTTCCCTGATAACTTAAGATCCAGACATTCAGAGGGTTTTCACTGGGAGCAGAATTATCCGCAAAGGTCTTTTCCTCTAAAAAAGAAATGGACTCTGTGATTTAAACCCGGAAAAATTCTGAATAAAGCAGTTTCACGTTTAAAAAATGTGCTTTTTTCTGACGCTGTCATTGCAAAGGGGCTGCAAACTACGGTGGCCGACACAAAGATGTGAAAAATAAACACGAATGGCCCTATCCAGAGCCAGTGTGTGTTTGGTCTGCCTGTTCTGGGCTACTGTGGAAACATGGCAGTGAAACATGGTGATCTCCATAAATGAGGAACTGCTCCCTATGTAGATATAAGCGGCTCACTTTAAGGTAACAAAACCCCAACAGTATTTATTGTCAGGTGATCATACACTAAGAAACACTGTTCGGCTTGTTGTGGAGGCGCTGCTGACTATTGTGGCCAGCCTGAAAACGTCAGTGCTCCTATTTAGAGCCAGGGTTTGGTTTTGGTGTGGACAAGGACCCGCTCACTATGTACATATAATCGTCTCATTCTACGTCAGGAAAATACACCAATTCTTACTTTCAGGTCATTATACACTAAAGAAAACATACTTATTTTATCATATTCCATTTCTGGCTATATATCCCCTGAAATCCAACACACTGGACCTTTAATGTGGCAGGATTTTGGGTTTGGAAATGTGGCAGTTTGTCAGATAAAAGAGAAACTCAAGTTCTCAAAGATGAAGGATTACAAAGTTGATATGAAGAAAGGAACCGCACTTAGCTACTGATTCCTCTGTTGTGGAAACACGTCTATCCTGACAGAGAGGGAAACAGCAGGAACAGCAGCAGGGCTTCAGCTTTTCTCACATATTATTCTCTAATGGTTACATGCTTATTCTGCGAGTCTGCTGAGGTGTTTGTGGCGATTACTCCGCCTAGCACAAATCCCTCAATTCCATTTTCACTTTGCTTCACTGATTTACTTTGAGTTCACCCAATACTCTGATACAGAGGAGCTTGGATTTGCTGCATGTGTGTATTTGGAAGTGTAAGTATTTGTGTTTCACAGTATTGTGCACATGTAAGTGTATGGAGCTACATGAGGGTCAAATGTTTTGTACTTGAAAAAATAAAATTTGAAACTGAAAATTCGTGTGTTGATCTTGAATTTTGAAAAATACAACAATGAAGGCACTGTCACCCACACCCCTCTCAGTTGATGCCACGCCCCCCACGCCACATCAGGGTCAAAAGTCTGAAACTCAAAAAACAGATTTGAAACTGAAAAAAAAAAAGATCTGAAAGTGTAAAAATAAGATTTGAAACTGTAAAAAATAAGATCTGAATCTGAAAAGATAAAACTGCAACTGAAAAAAATAAGACCTCAAATGTTAAAATATATATGGAAGTGAAAAGTGAAAATAAATTATTCATTCAAAAGAATTACCAAAGTGAATCAAAATTATATTTCACCTGAAAAAACGTTTCATATACTTATTTTTTATTTTGAATACATTGTTGTATTTTTCAAAATTCAAGATCAACATATGAATTTTCAGTTTCAAATTTTATTTTTTCAAGTACAAAACATTTGACCCTAATGTAGCTCCATATAAGTGCACATTAGGTAAGTACACAACAGGTCTTAATTCACACAAATGGACTGCAGATATATGGTTCCTGTCATGTAAACCACCAGCTGCCTAGCCTTGCATATATAAGCTAATGGCTCCTGTTGTACCTTGTTACCTCTGCACTGAGTCAGAGCTGCAGTCCGACTAAAGGATGTTAAGTGGAGTCGTCGTTTGATGTCCAGGAGCGTCCCGTGTCGGAAAGCTGCACCGCATCCCTTAGTTTCCCGCACATCTTAAGTGTGTATTGAGGTTGTTATTTTGGTAGCAAATCTACAACATGTATGTAATTACAGCATGCACTGAGCTGTGTACATAACTCAGAGGGGCAGAGGGCCCTCATTAACATCCGTGTGTTTCTCTGACAGTGTACCAGCTACAGCAGGAAGCCCCGAGACCAAAGAGGATCACATGTCCTCAGGAGGTCAGTGCATCTGTAAATCTGCATACCACAGGCCATTGTATAGGACTGGAATGACTGGTGTTATATTTTTAACCATTTATTTTTAAAATATGAGCAAATAATAGTAAATGCCAGAGTCAGATTCTCGGAAATCAACAGGGAGTCTGTGAAGTCAAAACAGAAGACCTGTAATACCTCACATTTGAGAAGCTGGTAATGATAGTTTAGACGTTGCAACTGTAAATGGTTGAAATAACATACACCAACCATAGACACAGACGTCATAATAAGCAAATAACTACCACACTGATTACAGTATGATGTGATGCAGTGCTCCACAAAAGATGAAAAATACATGACAGACACAAGAATTATGAGGAAAACATGCAAAATGATTTTTTTTTTTTGTAATGTGACAATGAACTACCAAGGTTCAATCTGAACCACCTGCTGGCTCCATTTATTTCTCTCAAAAACAAAGAGGTTTTTTACCCCCCCTTGCTTCAAAAGCAACTCTAGCAGACTGCGGCCCACACTGCATTTTGCAAACTCAGTTTTCTCTCTCAGGTTTTAGCATGGAAAACATTCACTGAGAAATGATTGAGTCGAGCAGCTGGGAGCCACACCAATCAGTAACCTATGGGGAGCGACTCGCTGCTTCTTGAAACTCCCACACCTCATGAGTAACTCTTAAAACACAGTGGTATACCAGAGTTTGAAAATCAAGCATGATCCTCCAACTGCATGGTTTATTCTTTGCTTTAGATATATTTTGGAATGGAGAAATTCCCCATTTTCAAAACACATTTCATGTTTAACCTAAAAGACTTAGAGGATGTGTTTACAATACTTCAAGTATGTCTTAAAAGAGGGAAGTTTGTACTGATAAGACTAACTCTGGATGATATCCACTTGATTTGTCAGCTCAGACAGCTGAAGACTAATATTAGCTTCAGAAACTTTGGAACAGATTCTTACACAGAACAATGAGTGTGGATTTTATGTTCGCCTATCGCTTACAGTGGAAACACATTAGGAAGGGATCGAGAATAGTGCTGCAATGATTAATCAATTAATAGTGGACTGTTAGTTTAGTTAAGTTTATTTGTTTCGCATACATAAACACAAATCACATGAAATAGTCGATATAAAGTATGTGTGAGAGTGTGGTTGAAACCTATAATGGCTTAATTAAAAATAAACACACCCACTGGTAGGGCTGCCCCTGACTAAGAATTTTCCAAGACGACCAGTAGTCGTCATCGAGGGCCATTAGTCGACCAACGTCACGTTTGTAGTCGACCAATGAGAGTGAAGAGTGTAGATTTTACATATCACCTTGGTTTCTGGACATTTTCCAGCATATTGCTCAGTTTAAAACATTTGTTAGTAAAGTTATAAAATGTAATTAGTAACATTACTTTAATGAAGTAATCAAAATAGTTACATTACTTATTACTTTATATTTTTAACAGGGAAACTAGTAATCTGTAACCTATGACATTTTAAAAGTAACCTTCCCAACACTGGTCACCTGTACATGTTTAAAATGTTCACATAAAATGTGTAGGAGAAGGAAGAGTGTTGAGAAACAGGAATCTTTGCCATATTTACAGTATGAACATCAGTTGTTGGTTTTTTTTCCCCAAATCAAACGTTTTAAATGTTAAATGTATCGCCAACTAATAAAATTTATTGGATTTGAGTATTTTTAAGGCATAAAAAATATCCTCTTAAATGTGAATATTTTCTGGTTTCATCCTCCCCCTATGACAGTAAAATGAATATCTTTGGGTTGTGGGCAAAGTTTTAACTATAAAATGAATAGCTATGTAATTTGATAGTCGATTAATTGCTTTTAGTATTTTAAAAAATATTAATTCTCTCATTCCAGCCTCTTAAATGTGAATATTTTCTGTTCGTAATCATTAGTTGCAGCCCTAATCGAGAGGGAATGATTACAGCACAGAAAAGTTGTTTCAGTGTTCATATGGACCACTGATTACTGTTTTAGGACGTGAACATTTTACATAGTGACAGCAAGAACAGTAACAAGTTTAGTAAACTCTGTGCACGCAGCAGGAACACTGTTGATGGACAGCACAGACTTTACTCCCTCGGCTGTGTGAACAGAACAAGTTACTATACTTGTAACTGCCCTCGCTGTGAGAACTGTCAAGCTTCCATTGTACAGCCTACCAGAAATGATGCATGTCTCATCCTATTTTGAGTCTTGCCACGCTGTGATGAGCAAAGTGAAAGCTGTGGGCTGGCTATATGAGATTAGTGGCTACTCCTTAATTCAGAGCACAAAATGATGTTTGACTTATCACCAAAAGCACTATAATCATAACTGTGAATTCTACACTGTCGTCTGTAGAGGTGCACGAAAAGAGGGTATGAATTATAAAATTGTCCATATATAAGATGACATATACTGGATGAGATTTTTTCTTTTTCTTTTTTAGCCGCCATATCCTTTGATTTGTACTGCAGACACACTGCACACCCCGACGTGACACAGTAACACACTTAATATTAATTCTTTGCAGCTGGCCCTCTTTCACCAGCTGTTTTTCTGCTCTGCCTCTAATTCATCTCCACACTCTGTGATTTGGCTTTATGGTTTGGTAGCTGCGAATAGACGTGGGGGCACAGATGGAGATAATCTGTTCTGTGGTGTGGACTCCTTTATCTTTCACACAGGCTGTAAGAACAATTTGCAAAGCCATTTAATTGAGCTTTCATATCATATTGCTCCAGCCAATATGTCTTCCTCTGCTTACAGATGGAGAGCAGACCCAAATACTACGGCAGAGAGTGAGTGTGACGCAATTACTCTCATTGTTTTGAGGCCTTTTTTCAGATATTAATGTGCAGGCAATGCTTTCATTCATCATTACTGCCACATTAGATGTGTTTAAGTTGGTGGATGCGTATTTTTTAAAATATCCAAATTGCAAATCCTGAATAAAATTACATTAGTGGAAGAGTTACACGAGCTGCATTTTTGTCCACAGGTTTCATGGCATGATCTCTCGAGAATATGCAGATGAGCTTCTGGCAGGAGTGGAGGGTGCTTACCTCATCAGGGAGAGCCAAAGACAGCCAGGGACACACACCTTGGCCTTAAGGTACCAACACCATCAGTATGCAGCACAGATTCCCCTGAAAGGTCGACTTTATCAGCAGCCCAGTCCCCGCTCAGTGTCCTCATTGTTCACTTTTATTCATCCGCTCAACAGATCCCACCACTGCTCACCTTCACTCCTGCTGTCCTCATGTATCTCACTCCAGGTTTGGGCACCAGACCCTCAACTACAGATTGTTTTATGATGGGAAGCACTTTGTCGGGGAGAAGAGGTTCGAGTCCGTCCATGACCTTGTGACAGACGCCCTCATCACTCTCTACATTGAGACCAAGGCAGCGGAGTACATTGCCAAAATGACCACGAACCCCATCTACGAGCATCTCGGTTACACCTCGTTGCTCAAGGACAAGATGGTGCACAGGCTGAGCCGCGGACGCACGGAACCACGCAGGGTCACCTTCCAGAGAGATGAAAAGGTGAGTTTCATGAGTGATTATGTAAGTGTCCTGAACCTTTATGTGCACTGTGGGTGGTGAGACTACAGAGGCTGAAAGGTACAAAGTTTAAGCGTGTACCTCAGTGAATTGTCCTTGAGCAAGACACAGCTTCACAGATGTTGTTGTGTAGCTGAAACGATAAGTCAGTCAACTGAATAGCAGGTTGACTGCAAATTGTCAAGAACTTTGATAATCAATAAACTGCGTGATGGTTTATTTTTCACCTAAAAATGTTGATTTTCTCAGATTTGCTGCTTTTGTCTGTTTTTCTATCATTTTAAAGGATTTGTTTTACATTTTTGGAAATATGCTCATTCTTTTTCGAGCCGAGAGTTAAATGACTAAAATAATATGCTCATGTTTGTAGAGTAAATATGAAGCTACATCCAGGAGCCGGTTAGCTTAACTTAGCATTGACTTGATGGGGGAAACAGCTAGCCTGTCTCTGTTTAAACACATCCCAGCACCTCTAGGAATCCCTAACATGTTATATGATATATATGTGTTTTTATCTGTACAAAAACTGAGGTATAAATGTATGTTCAGACCAAATGCAAAGCAAATGTTTGGCACATGTTACTTGCATGAATACAGCTGCTGGAAAGTTTTTTGGAGTAAAGGTCGTGCTAACTAACTGGGGAAAGCAGCTATTGCTAACATTAGTAACACTGGAATTAAGTAACAAATGCATATTTTTGGAACTTACCATGCAAACCTGTGGTTTCACTCCTTTTTCTCCGAGCCTTGTCCCTTTTATTTTTATTCCATCCCATGTACAGTACTGACATTGAGTCGTAGAGGTTTGTACCGTATTTCCCATTCTTGGAGACGTCATGAGATCTCAGTGCTGATAGGCTTTGGCGACACAGCATCATGCAAATTTTGTGCTCCGGTTGAAACATTTCAACTTACACAGATGCTTATATGTGTCTTTCTTCATCCCCTGATGCAAACCTGCATCTGTTTGTCTCTTGGCATTGATTTTTATTGTAGTTGTGACATGCAACAAATTAGTTTCATTTGGTCCAAACACACCTTTAAAATGACAAATTTGGGTGTTACAGTGGGTTCTGTACCGGACTATTTCTTGGCTAGGACTAGTAAGTAACTTCTTTGAGATTTGTTGTCACCATGATGTTGCCAGACGAGCTCCATGAGAGTGATATCGATCCTCTCATCTAACTCCTTGCAAAAAAAGCAAATAAGCGCATATCCCAAATTTAATGTCATTGAGTTTTGGCCTGAAATCTGGCCTTTTACTCCATTATCTGACATTTCAGAGACTAACCTGTGAATCAGTGAACAAAAGAAATATAATGGAGTCATAAAAAAAATTGTTATCTGCAGCTCTATCTCTGTTGTCCTTGGTAAGAAAATCTGGCTGAAAGAGAGTTGAGTTATTTTACCATTCTAACACTGAATGTAGTTCCAATGTGCTCCATATAAACCATGAAAGAAGTAGCTGATTGAAACCAAACTCAAATATTGGTATTTGACATTTCTTCAGTGTTAAAGAAGCAGCCTTGAAAACCATTTTGAACTTGTTATCAAAAGTCCTTAAACTATTTCAGTTTTATTACTTAGAGACTTCAGTTACATGCAGTCCTAGTAGTCATAATAACCCACAATTGCCTTATGATTATATGTTTTTATTTTAAGTAGTACGTCTAATTTAGAAAAAAAATCATCTCATGATCTGGTACGTTTCTCTCAGTCCTGTTACAGAAACTGTATAATATCATTATTTTGATCTACTTCCATGCTGCTGAACATTTCCAGTACATTTTACAGTAGGATGAGAGTGCAACTGAGAGGACACTTTGTCCTGTGAGTGAGACGTACATTATCCCAGTAGCCCCTGGGTGTGTTCACTGCTGCCATGCTTCGCTGCGTCCTCTGAAAGGTAATGATGACCGAGGGGACTGGGACTTTGCTCTGCCTGCTATGCATACCAGATACACTGATCTTGGGTGAGACAAATTGCACATTGCATTCATTGGCACTTGTGAGGTGTTGCTGGATTAAAGTCTGTGAATGATTTATCAATGAGGGACGAGGGATGTCTGTTTTCATACTGGAGGAGAATCCAAACTATCCTTCCACTAGGTGGCAATCTTAACTTGTTTCCTCCTCTCTTCCAGACCTAATGATGGCACTGAGATTCACACCCAGTCCCTTTATATTGACAGATTCTGATATTTCCTTCTTCAGAGATTTAATGAGCTATATTCTTAATGTGTCTCTCAGCTTGAAGACCAGATTTATTGCTTTGGGGGATTCTTTGTTTTCAAAATGTCAGTCAGTGACAGACACATGGCAGCCCTGTCAGCAGGAGCATCAGTTGCAGTATTAATATCATCAGCCTTCAGTTTGGACTCTGTAACTTGAAACATGAGCCATTAATGCTGCATTTTTGACCTGATGGCCATGGGTCAGTCAGTGGCCCTTTGATTTATAGTGGTTTCATAGAAGCTTAGAGCTACACATGCCACTGCCGACCTCTAGGAAGCCCTCAGAGTAGAGGACTGCCCTCACAAGTGCTCTAAGACACGCAGACTGACCTGTGTTTGCTTAACACAGTGCTTTATTGAACTGTGTCCAGCGCTGTTGCACTCTGTTTGATTTGCAGCTATAATGTTTGAAAGTTTGTGCGCTGCAGCCTCCAATTAACCTCCACTTGGCAAGTAAATCTGGAGCACGTCTCTGTCTAAACGTCACATTGTCAGTTATCTAGGCGCTTTTGTAAAACTGGCTTCATATTCCTCCTGCCAAGTTTTATACACAAGGATCTGAGTCAGTGACAGCTGTGATGATGACAGGCTTTGGCAGACAGCGTTTGAAAACCACCTGCCAGTCAAGGGAAAAAGTGTTTTCTGTCTGCTCCAATATTATGTGCCCAAAAAGCAGAGACCCGGCCCGACAGCTCGAATCTGTGGCTGCTGTTTGAACTTCGTGTTTACCAATTACACAGCCACGCCCTCAGGCATTACAGCCACAGTGGCTTCACTGTATAGTCAACATTCACATGTATTTACTCAGTGTCAGGTTGATCGCACCATATTGCTGTGACTGCAGATTCTTGTGTAATTAAAATGCCCTCAGAAAGTGAGGGGGGGGGGGTGCTTGACTCGACCTGTAGATCAACCTCCTGAGTTTACTTTTCTTTGCATGTGCAGAAGTTTCCTCAGTGGTCAGAACGTCTGCCACATACCTCCTGATACTCACCACACTGGTTTACTCTCAGTGGGGAGCTCCTGACAGGCTGGTCTGCTCGCATGCCCTGAAAAGATTTCCAAAGAAATTGTCACGTTGTTTGTTAGGATAATTACCTGTTCTCTCCCGAGAGTTTCACGCTATAAAAATGCAAAAACAGCTATTTTTGTGTTTTAGTTGCAAAATGTAAAAATGTTCCTCACGCCGCATTGTGAGTGCTCATTTCCAGCCTTTTAGAAAAGGTTATTTCTTTTCAGTCGCAGCCACAGAAAAATAGATCAATTTTCAGTGTTCCTAGTGGATACACAGTGGCAATTTCTTCCACTTTTGAATAATGGCCGATATCTTTGACTGCTATACCCCTCATAGTATGCCTCTTTTTCTTTTTGTGTGAGATGTTGTTAGGGCTGTTTTGTTTGGCATGTGGGTAGTTGTATCCTGTTGTCTTACTGTGTCAGCGCCCACTGTGCCGTTTTCCCATGATTCCAAGTACTCAGTCACAACAGAGTCCGCTCAGCTGTGCTCTCACAAAGCCTTGCGGGAATAAAAGAGCCAAGCCACTGAAAAGAAAGCAGAGCTTGTTGTGTGACCACCTTTTGTGTCCTTTCTTCCACACTCTTCTTTAAGAGACAAGAAGCCATCTGCCTGCGGACAAAGAGCCCTCGTCCTCCCTCCCTCCCTCCCTCCCTCCTTCCAACCTCGCAAGGCTAAAATATCTGCAAGTGGTCTATTCCTCATCTGTCCACTCAGACTTAGCTGCAGAGCTGCATTGTATGGTATGGTATGTGTAGGTCTTTTCAAGGAATGTCAGCCACAATGACAAATATCTTCACCTGTCCTGTCACTCTCAGCTATCAGCCAGTTAACTGTTGCCCCCAAAGACAAAAAGCTGGTACACAAAAGGCTCGCAGCAGTGTTTTAACTTTGCTACTGTGTCTGTAAGCTGCCAATCCTTTCATTTTATCTCAGCTTTGCAGTTGCCCTTTGGGTCTTTTTGCTCTCCGCTTCACCACTCTGCTTTTTCCCCACCTCTTTATCATCACAAATCCAGTGCTTACTGGCTTCACGACCTCTCCTCCCTGTTTAATAAATCAGTTCAACCTTATGTTCGGGCTTAGCTGTTCGGTAAAATAGCTGTTTGCCACAAAATCCTGCAGATGCTTGTTATTTGACATGTAGTTTCCACTGCTGTCAGTGTTGTGTGCCATGGTTCAGAGCTTCTTGATTAATTAGAAAAGCCGAAAGCCCTCTGGTGCCGTTTACTGGTTGTTTACAAGCAGAGCTAATAGGGACAAATTCAGCATGAACATAGCAACAGCCCCCCACTGCCAAAATACTGTATGGCTGCAGACCTGCAAATGAGCCTGCTTTGGGATTTTACTTGGATTTGGGCACTGTGGGATTATTCCCTGTGTAAGGATTATGGCAGTAATCCCTCCCAATCCCAGTTGATGGTCTGGCTCTGCTGGTCCTCTGAGACAAATGATTGTGATTGGCGGGAGTAGCAGCATGCAGCCAGAGTGTCTGGAAGATCCAGTCTGGACGGCAGTGTGGGGAATTCCACCAGCCGACTGACATAGCTGGAGGTCAAGATCTGTTTGAATTACGAGGACAGAGCCTCATCTTCTCTGTTAGGCCAGAGAATCTTCGGTCAGTCTTTGAGCAGTTGACTGACCTATTTAGGAGACCCAGCGCTGACTGAGAGCTGCTGGCAGTTGAGTATTATCTCCAGTTAAGTGAAGTGGAGTGTGTCCGGAAGGCAGTGTGCTAATGGGAGTGTGCTCTGTGCTGTAAAGAGGGCGTCTGCACTATTGATCCTGCTTTACAGAGCTGTTGAACTGTGTGAAGCGGTCCTGACAGCACCCGACCGCCCTCACTCTCAACCTCTTGGCCCCTCCCTATCAGGGACCCTGTTCTCTCTCCCTTTCCTTTCTGGGCGTGTGAAAGAGGGCCATTGTGTGAGGCACACTCCTGCCTTCAGGCCGCCCACTACCAGTCCCATTCCCCCTGCTCTTCTTGCTCACTGCCGCTGCTGGATTCTGACCAGATGCAGAGTCAACCCCGTGCTGCCTGTCATCAGTCGCCCTCCTGGGTCAGAGGGGAGTGGAGTGTAACCGCCGCCTCTGCGCTGGGCTGTTGTCGGCAGCGTTTGCTGCACAGCACCCACGTCTCTCCCCCACATCTTTCCCCAGAGGAGATGGAGAGTCTGTGGGAACCCGAGCAGGCGAGCATGGAGGCTGAAGAAAACAGAGGAGGGGAGCTGATTACTCACAAGACTAAAAGACAAGAGAGGAAGCATCAGGAGCTCCTGGCTTTGGCTCTGGGAGTCAAATTGGGCAGCAAGGGAACACTTCTGTGGAAGCCTATTAAACTGTTGGCCTCCTGTCCACAGATCACCTCCCCTCTGGTGCGACGGAGTGCCTTGAAAGATACACCAGAGAAGCAGTGCTCCTATGAGAAGATACACAACTTCAAGGTAAGCAGGTTTTTGTTAAGAAACGTTAGATGGCTAATGACAACTAGATCTATTTATTCATACATAATTATTAGCTGTCAGTTTCCTGCAGTGGTTAAAGGGGAACACCACCCAAATTAAACAATCCAATATGTTATTTCCATGGCCAGGAAACGTTCAATTAATATTTGTGAACATGAGCTACCCTCCCTCAAAGCCAGAAACCAGAGAGGAAAGTCCCCAACTTGTCATGACCAAGTATAAAGTCTTGAGCTGCTCCATAGACAATGAATGGGCTTTTGTGGGACCACATTTTTTTTTGTTTTCTTTTTCATGACCAAATGAGCTTTATTCAGTTGTAGAGTTCTCAGTTGTGAAACCAAAAATGTACTACATACTCAGAACACTCCCCTGGGTGCTCTCAGTGTCATCTAGAACATCTTTACCAATTCATTGTCTATGGAGCAGCTCCACACCTTATACTTACCGACATCATAAAGTTGAGTTTTAGCACTCTATGTTTTTTTATTTAGCAATGAGTTGTCCCTGTTTACTAATATTTTTGGACATAAAAATTAACATGTATGGAATTTGAAAATGGGCATAATTCCCCTTTCAGTAAGAGAGACTGTTTTACAGATATGTTTTGCCTGCCTCAGATGTGTGCTTGTCCCATCACAGACCACAGTGTGTGTTGCTGTTTTGATGAGAACACACGCAGCTGACACTGCACTGAGGGGAACTAATGGACACACTATACTGCAGCCCATTAGCAGAGCACATTGATTAACATTGATTTTAAAGCTCTTAGATCCAATTTTGTAGTGGGCTGCTGATTTTGTAAAAGCAGTTATAGAGTTATAGAGAAGTATCATAGAGTCCTCCGCTCTCAGCCAAAGAGTGTAGGTGCTCAGTACATTGTGGAAAGCGGAACAGAGTTATGATTCTTAAAATATACAAAGGAGAATTTAGGGATACTTTGCCTTGGGGCGCCTTAACATTCTTGCAATTGTATCTTAAGTTTCAGTTAACAGGCAGGTTATAATGACCCCCAGCTTTTTGTATACCCCCCTTTTGAAAAAGAACAAAAAACTATCCACTCACCACCTGCCATATGCCCTCTTCACTCATCAGTGGACTGCTACCTATTCAAAGTACCAATGAAGGTGTGTGTGTGTGCACATGCATGCAGGTGTGCCTTCATTTGCCATATTATCTGTGTTTTCAGGGTGCACAGTGGGTGTACATCTGTTATTTTGACTTGCAGGCTTGCCTGTGTGCCTGCCTGCATGTATCCGATTGCCCAGGAGCAGATGCCAGACACATTATAGTTAATCCTTTAATCTGCCTTGTATATACAAATGCTCTCATTTGGCGAGGGGTCCCATCCACTGTAGCTTGGGATCACAAAGTAATCTCTGTCCTGTACATCAAAGGGGAGTTTCTCTACAGTTTGGACTGGACATAGCAATGACTTGCAATATGTAACGTGTGTATAACCATGTTGTCTTTAACCCCAGGTACACACCTTTCGAGGGCCGCACTGGTGCGAGTACTGTGCCAACTTCATGTGGGGCCTCATCGCCCAGGGTGTCCGCTGCTCAGGTAACTAAACACTCCAATATCAAAGCTGCATGTCATGTATTACACAAAGAGTATCATATAAGTCTTGGATTGAATGTGTGATCTGTGGCTGTCTCTGTCCTGTGACCGACTGTCATGGCTGTTTCAGTTGCATAATTTTTTCCTTTTTTAATTGGTGGTTCAATGATGGCATGTTTTGTTGTTATTTTCCTGTTAAAACTGTGACAAACAAGTGAGATCCTCCTGTCAGTGATTCATCGAAGCACAGTCCTCACACTTTTATATAATCACAGCTATAACTGCTGTCGCTCTTTTTGAACTCTCTTCCCCCTCAAGACTTTTTAATCACAGTCACACTCAACTGAAGTCAACTGAAAGGCAGCTTCGTGTTTTTACACACTATTTTCTAATTCCCTGATGGCTGGTTAGTGTGCAAAGAAATGCCATGTGATGTGGTATGCTGACATCCAAATGTAAGTTCCTCTGTCCACAGAAATCACTACGAATAAAATCTGTAAATGCTGATAAAAGGCAGATCAGATGAACAATAATTGTTGACCAAATATAGCAGCAGATCTAAGTGATTCAATGCATATGAGAGTTCAGTGGGGTTTTCATGTCCTCCGTAGTCACAAGATTCATTCACTGCACAGGCTCAGTCATGAAACTGATGTGCACATCAGAGGACTTGGTAGCTTTCTTCCTAAACAGAGTGTTTGTTGTTGAGACATTTGCCACGCTGATAAGCCAGCGGCAAACACTGGTATCATCAGACACCTCATGTGCTATGTGAAACAGGAGAGACTTCTTTGTCCTCTCTCACTCCCTGTCTAGCCTCTATTTTTTTTCTTATCTCCGGCTGCACTCTCTCTCTCTCTGTGAGTGCCAGCTGAGAGTGAGGACCCCAATCAGCAAACCGGCGTTAATGTCGCTCAGGCAGTAAAAACGTCTTTGTGATGAACGATTTCAGTCAGACACCCCGCGTCTACAAGTACGGCTCCTTCAAAAACTTCATTCCAAGCTGTGCCGCCACACAAGCAGGCATACTTCTAACACACACTCTGGTCGTGCCAGCTGTCCAGCGCGCATCCATGTGACTACAACCACAACAGGAACCCCCGCTCATGTAGCCATGCTCACCGTTATCTACCTTTGGCGCAGTGCATGGAGACGGCTTAGCTTCGGCTGTGCTGTCTGACAGCGCAGTTTATCACTGACTCTGGGAAACCTTTGCAAACTCCTGTCTTAAGCCCGCTGCGATGGTTGTGTTAGCATCAGTCTGAGACTAATCTCTCTCTCTCTGTTTATCTCCCTGTTGCTCTTCAAGATTGCGGGCTGAATGTACACAAACAGTGCTCCAAACTGGTTCCCAGCGACTGCCAGCCGGACCTGCGCAGGATAAAGAAAGTGTTCAGCTGTGACCTCACCACACTAGTCAAAGCTCATAACACAACACGACCCATGGTGGTGGACATGTGTATTCGAGAGATAGAGCTGAGAGGTAACATGCAGTTAATCACATTAAAAGCCATCAGTCATTACAGAGAAAGGAAAGCAGAGCTTAACGTTTGATTAAGAAATGCTCAACTCAAGCAGTCAAGTATTCTGCAATCACTTTGCGATGATTAAAAATGTCCCCTATAGCCTCTATTTCCTTTAGCTCATTTTTTTATGTCTACAGTGCAGAATTGGAGGCAGTGAGGGTGATGACGGGAAAAAAAAACTGAGACAAGCTTCCCAATTTTCTGTTGCAGGTATGAAATCTGAAGGTCTCTACAGAGTATCTGGCTTCTCAGAGCACATAGAGGATGTGAAGCTCGCCTTTGACCGAGGTTTGTTGACATCAGATTTATTTGCCCCAGGATTTTGGTCTCTGAGGTTTTAGTTCACGGGTTCATACTTTTTAAATGAGAAGCTTGTTTCAGCTGCAGTACAGCGTGAAATAGTACTGTCCATTATTTTGTGACGTACACAAGAACATTCAGCCTTTACTTTTAACTGTACTCAAACATGAAATTAAATTACATTTTTTTTCATCAACAGATGGTGAAAAGGCCGATATCAGTGCCAGTGCCTATGCAGACATTAACATCATTGCTGGTGCTTTGAAGCTCTATTTAAGAGACCTTCCCATTCCAGTCATTCCGTTTGACTTGTACCCCAGATTTATTCAAGCTGCAAGTAAGAGCTCCTCCACTCCTCCACCATGCTGTTACAGTGTTGCTGGTTCCCTGCAGTGCTCTGATACTAATCATGTTACTGATGTAATGTAGAAATTCCAAATGCTGAATCCAGACTAGAGGCCATCCACGAGAGCTTACTGCAACTCCCGCCAGCCCACTATGAGACCCTGCGTTACCTGATGGCTCACTTGAAGAGGTCAGCTCATACACACAAGTCATCAGTACAAGGACATGCAATGTGTTAGTTCTTTTATAACTAAATTCAGATCCCCTGCAAAGACTAAAACCGACAATGAATGATATAAGATTTGCATGTAAGGCAATATGGCAATACAGGTAATAATCCTCTTGTTCTTGAAGATATTTTCCTTCATTACACTGAACATTGGCACTGTAGTTTATTTTGAAATGGCAGACAGTGGTGCTGCAACATTTTGGCTGGTATTGTGTTCACCTTGCACAAATTGCAGCAGGAACTAACACAAAAGGTGTTTTGAGTGTTTTGCCAGGTGTGTATATGTCTGTCTGTGGACAGATTTGGAAGTTCGAAGATGGATGTGGTCCTTGCAAAGGGACCAGAAGTTGGGAGTGGGAAATAGGTCCCGTTGGCCCCTTAACTTTACGGTCTTGGCCCACATTTCTTTTAAAACATAGATCTCTGTGGGTGGTGTGATCCCATCGCAAGATGGTCTCTGATTAAAGATGTGTCGTACAGGCTGAATGCCACAGAGAGATTATCATCAGCTTTGGTCTTTTCATGGGATTTGCTGAAAAGGAAAGAATCATTCCAACCTTATCTTTGAACTTAACATTCCTGAGGTAAATAACCTCATGACCCAAAAAGAAAACCACTGTGAAATAGAGACCCTTTTGCGATGGGATCACACCTGCTGCGATGCAGCAATCCGCGACTTAAAACCAATATCAGCCAGAGGCGTAAAGCAGAGGGGCCAACAGCCTCTTCCCTACTTCCTATGCCCCTGCTTCCAGCCTGCTTGCTTGGACCACAGCCGTCAACTCAACCTACACGTCTGTTAAGTTGTGTGACTGGGTGCGTCTTGTACAGTTGTGACGTTATTGCAGTGACTAAAAAAATCGGTCCACAGACAGACAAATAAGCACCTGCAAAAAAACTTAAAACTGCTTCTGTGATAGTTCTTGCTACAGTAGATGTCACCTGAACCACATTTTGCCATAATGAGACACACACATAAATACTCACAAGGTGAAGGCAATGTCAGCTGTCATGAAGTTGTCACTGCTGGTAATAAATATTGAAAAACATGGAGCTGTTTTTGTATTATTCCTGATCCTACTGTTCTTTCAAACCTCAACCTGTCATCCTCTTGTGTTTTACAGGGTGACACAGTTTGAAAAGGACAATTTAATGAATGCTGAGAACCTGGGAATTGTCTATGGTCCAACGCTTATGCAGCCACCAGAGCAGAACGCTTTGACAACCCTGAATGACATGAGGCAGCAGAAACTGGTGGTGCAGCTTATGATAGAGCATGAAGATGTCTTATTCTAAGGACTGAGGCATGCAGGCCTTATTAAAGAAACGAAGGACATTTATTTATTCTGTCAAAGAGGAAATTCAAGCCACCTTGATTCTAATGAAGTTTCAGAATAGTTTGTAAATCAAATTGAACTTGAAACACTTCTTTCTCGCATGACTGTTTTAGTTGAAGTTGGTTTAGTGTTGACATCGTCTTGTTACTGTAAGTTTTGGGATTTCATACCCAGCCAAGACCATCATTTTTATATTAGGAAAGGATCCGGTATTTTTAACTACCTTCAGTGCTGTTCCCTCCTCTCTTTAATTTGAAGACTGTCACTACCTGGTGTAGGCTCAGTCATGATGACAGCGCTGTGTGAAATCTGCCCCAGGCAGCCCGTCAATCAGCGCTGGTGCTGTGTAAACCCAGCCTCACAGCAGCAGCCTAGTTAACATTCCCACATTACATATGTGCATATGGTGATTTTAGTGGGAACGCATGGTTAAAATTCATTGTAGATAAAATCAGATCATGTGATGATCAATATTTTAACTGTGCGTACTAAAAAATGGGAGATGAGACAATTGGGCGCTCATTAAGCACTTTTTTGCAACAAGTGTAAAGATTTATTTTGTAAAGATGTTTATTTTTGTCTTTTACTCTGCATCATGTTCTTTTGTCACAATAATATATACTGTTGAGAATGATGTTTGTTGAATTGATGTCTAAATACAAAACTGATCACAAGAGAAAAAAAGAATCAGAGGAGGGAGTTTGTGGATTTACCATTTTTTTTAATTTTCAGTGTGCTCAGTGTTATGGTGAGGAATACACAGGTGGATTAAATACTGATCATTTTGATTCACACGTCATCTTTAGTCATATTGCAAAACTCTTCTGCACACGTTGGTTGCCAGTTTTGTAGTATTTCTGTTTACATGCTGTAATTTGGGATATTTTCAGGGGAACAATATGATCTGGGCCCATTTAAATTTTCTTTTTGTAAGCCAGTAACATTGCTCGGTGCAGCAGTAGTTGCCATTCACTTTACAGTGCCATAGAAGTTAATAGTCACGCTACAGCTGCACCGAGTGTGTTTCTTTCACAGTTAGTTTGATGTGATTAAGTAAATCCTTTCTACAAATCCATTTTATCAAAATGTATTTTTGTGACGGTTGTAATTAAAATGTAATTTATCAAATGTTGATTTATTAAAGGAAAAAAACCTTCAGTTTAGTGCGACCTGTTGTACTTTCTCACAGTGTTGTCTCCATTTAGCATAATCTTACCGCAGTGTGATAGCTGGAGAAGAGGTTCAGTGAGAAGACAGGCCCAGCCCTATTCTAGTGAATATTTGCTTGTAGCCTGAAGCGCAGTGAATCACAGGTATGTGGTTAACAGCCTTTTTCTGTTTTATCTTGTGACAGTTATTGTCATACCCTTGCCAGGTATTTTGCCTAAAAGGCCTTATCCAATATTCAATCTCTGTCTTGCAATATAACCTTTCCACTCATCCAGTTTCACCCGCAGATTTGGTCAGCATGGTGGAATCTTGCCAGGTAGCATATGCACTTTAGTGGTGAGATGAACAGTGGTGCTCTTTGTGAGAGAGTTGCACCACAGTGTTCACACTCTGGTTTGCTGCTTTAGCGCTTTAACTTTTTCTCACTCTGAAATCTGTTTGTGGTTCCTGAGGATATGGTGGGTGCGCATCAGCCTTCACTAACTTAGAAGTAGAAAGGTTGCAGTACAATCATAGCACCTCCATTCACAATTATCTGTTTAAAGAGTTGTATAAGGATTAGCTCTAGTTTAAAGGTCCAGAGTGTAGGATTTTGTGGCATCTAGCGATGAGGTTGCACAACTGAAACTTCTGTTGTGTGCCAAGCGTGTGGGAGAACTACAGTGGAAAATGCAAAAGCTTCAATGGCCCTGTCTAGAGCCTGGGTTTGGTTTGTCCATTTGGGGCTACTGTAGAGACAACATGGCAGACTCCATGAAAGAGGACCCATATGTAGATATACACGACTCATTCTAAACATATGACTACTATATACCATTCCTGCCAATATCCATTCATCCATCCATCTGTCCATTTTCAACCGCTTATTCAAAGCCAGGTCGCAGGAGCAGCAGGCTGAGCAAAGCATTCCAGACATCCCTCTACCCAGCAACACTTTCCAGCTCCCTCTGGGGGACCCTGAGGTGTTCTTAGGCCAGATGAGATTTATAATCCCTCCAGCGTGTTCTGGGTCTCCATGGGGCCTCCTACCAGTTGGATATGCCCGGAACACCTCCAACGGGAGGCGCCCTGGAGGCATCCTGATCAGATCCCCGAAACATCTCAAGTGACTCCTTTCGATGTGAAGGAGCAGCGGCTCTACTCCGAGCTCCTTACCCTATCTCTAAGGCTGAGCCCAGCCAGCCTTCTGAGGGAATTCATTTCAGTTGCTTGTATCCGAGATATTATTCTTTCAGTCTCCATCCAGAGCTCATGACCATAGGTGAGGGTTGGGATGTTGATGGACCAGTAAATGGAAAGCTTTGCCATCGTGCACAGCTCCTGCATCACCGCAGATGCTGCGCCAAACCACCATTCCATCTCACACTTAATTCTACCCTCACTCGTGACAAAGACCCTGAGATACTTGAACTCCCTCATGACCATAATCATGATCATAACACGATCTCACACCTGGCTTCTGCCAATAGATGCCCCTAAATCCTACACACTTGACCTCTAAGTCAGTGTCTAAAATAATTTGAAATGCAAACTTGCAGCATGTTTCTATGTAGTATACAATTATGGTACAATTTTCATGCACCCCTATGTAATTGGGCAACTGTGATGTCTTACAGTGGCTTTAATACTCTTAGCTTTCTGCTAGCCTTTACTGTTGTAATAGAAAGCAATTGCATCCTCCTCTGTCTCAGCTGCATCATCAGACATGTTTTTATTTTTGGTCAATTTAACTCGGGAGGCTTATGTTCGCTGTCAAGATTTACTCAACCAAAATCTTACAAAGCTTTAATTTGTATGTTTGGGAAAAGAATAGACCGAGAGCAGCGCTGACAGCCATCACACTTCTCACTGGTTTCTTTAATCTTTGAAACACTGTTGCTTCCTGTTGATGCTGCAAAGCTGATTTCATCCTAACCACTGCCAACTGATAGATCATTGAGTCATAGGTTACATCTGCTCTGACTGTCATTTACATTTTATTTTTACATTTTTACTTTAGTAGTCGATGATTCCACCAAGTCATTGCATTACACATTAATTTTAAGGTGGTATGCGGAGTCACATATTTGACATAGAGTGTAAGTATAGAATAATTTGACAGAGCTAAGAGTATAAGTATTGCTCTCTTCCTGTTTATGGATTGTTCTCGGATACTTAAATATGAATTTTAAAACTTTGTTTCCTCCTCAGGGTCCAACAAGACCATTTTGCATTTGGACATTATTTTTGGGCAGCATTTCTGTTAGCAAGTTATTCACTGCAAACTCCACAGTTTGGAGGCCACTGAGAGAAATGGTTACTAAAGGCACAGTACATTTATACATGAACTGAAAAAATATGAAAATAAATTCAAGGCTATTCCTTTAAGGCATAACACAGATTTTGGAATATTCATCACTGCAACTTACTCCTCTGTGATTCAGTCCTGGTGGCATGAAATATACATAAGTGTATGTGACTGCTCTTTCATTTTACTTATCCAGAAACCGTATGAAATCTAAAATCTGAAATAGATGGACCCTTGACAGTACTTTGTTGCTGTTTGATTTGATCAAGATCTTCAACTATGATTTTAAGAGTCTGGGATGAGAGTGCCCTCTAGTGATTAATGAAGACACACACAGAGAAACTACCATCTTCCAGTATCACATCACCAAGGCTGCCTGCATGCAGCACACAGTCTCAGTTTTCAGAACATGTAAACATCAAAAATAACATTAACATGAGTTCTGTTTAATTCAAAAACATTTATTTTTTTAAATGTATTCAAACAATTTCAAGACTGTAACCTCAACTCATCTGTGGTGGCATTATCAGTGCAGGATGGAAATATAAATTAATTATGGATCTTCTTTTCCATAAATTGTTCAGCCAAAATACTGTTCAACTGCAGTGTAAGAAAAAAACAAGATTCATGAAACAAAAAAGTAAAAAAAGTAAATAAAATCAGTCCTTTAAAGCTCATCGTGTTGGTAGGTGAATTCCCTCGCAGATATAAAACCATCTTTATCTTCATCCTCATTTTTGAAGATGTCATCGACCATCACATCATGATCTGTGTCATTAGGTGAGTATCCGTGTTTCTCAAATTCTTTCTTCAGGTATGCTTTCACCTGTAGGGCAGACAGAATAATAATAACATTCATCAGTAGCAACACACTCTTAATGCAAAGAGAAAAGCAGCTTCAAGAATTTCACACCTCCTCTCTGCAGAGCTTCCAGTCATCATTCAGATCCATCTCCCGGAAAGACTCGTGTGACCTTGGACCATTTCTGATCTCCATGAGCTCAATGTCAAAAATGAGGGTGCTCATTGGAGGGATCTTGCCTGTAGGTTCATGTAAAAGAAGCACAGATATGTTATGGTGGAATATGTGAAGAAGGGGGGATCAGAATCTGTAACATGTTTTTGTGTGTTACAAATAGTGACCTTTTCCTTCCTTGCCATAGGCCAGGGATGGAGGGACTGTCAGCTTCCTGCGCTCTCCCGTGCACATGTTTTGCAGGCCTTTATCCCAACCCTTGAGCACCTCTCGAGTCCCAAGAGTGAACCATACTGGGTTTTTATCCCCATATTTGCGGCTGCAAAGAGTCACACAGATCCATTAGTTTTCTTTGACAAAGAAAAGTCTAGCACACACAGAAACTGATATCACAAATATAGACAGTACATTGCCACCTAACTATAAAGAAAGTCCAGTGGTCAGTGTTGAGGTCTGAATTGACAATGGCACAAATACTGAGAGGTGGTGGGCTGCAGCATAGTGTAGTCCATTAGATCCATGTAATGATTTGTACAGTCAAAACAGGCAGTGATTTTTCCTGCAAGCATTCACATAGAATTGCATAGCAGCACATGTAGCATTGTTAAAGTTTCATGCAACTCATTACCTGGAATAAAACAAGGTGCCATTACTCTCCAAGAATCCCTCGTGATGAACAAGAAGCATGTCTCCATACTTTGACTTACGGTGACACATGAAAGGTTTATGTATGACTTCGATTTTAACTTCTGGCTCAGGCAGTTTCCCCCCGGTGACAAACACTAACAATGAGGGCAGTATCGAACAAATAGAAAAAATAATCATTTTGATAGATAATAGCTCCCTCATTCGCAAAATTTACAAAAAGCTGTACCTAAAAAATGCAGTACTTAAAATAAATACATGGCAGGAATGCCAACTACGTGGCAGCCAACTTCTGCATTAACGCACCCACTGTTCAGTTGAGAGCCCTCCTCCCGCTACCATTGGCTAGATTCACCCAAAAGCCCCGCCCATTTTATATATCCTATTTTTCTATTGGTTATTTGTTCTGTCAATCACCACAATACACACCCACACTACTTAAATCCCTCTGATGTAAATGGGTGGAACGTTGTTAGCTGGGTCGTGCTAGCTTAGAGCCCGATTCACGAAAAAGTTTACGCACTTTCTCCGACGTAGAGAGTGTAAAGCCGAGGACGTTACTCCACAAATCACACTCGGGGCCCGATGGAGTCGCTGCAATCAGCTGTACATTGTATCTTGTTATGATAAACAAGTAATGAACGGCGAAGACACATAATTAAACAATGGAAGGAATGCTGCATAAATGGACCAATTACATAAGTGGTGAGTTAGTCTCGTAGTCGTCGCGTGTTGTCGGTTATTAGCGCTCGTTTTGAGGCGGCTAGCTAGCATGACAACGTCACAGCGTACTTGTGTTGAGTTGGTGATAACGTTAACAGGCAACGGGTAGCGGTAGGCTAACGTTAGCAACCTTCAACTATCGGAGCTTAAGGACCGCTTTAAACTAGCAAGCTTGTTGTCGACTAATTTATCTGCTTAACGAATTAGAAACCAATCGTATTTGTGTACGTTTAACAGGTAGCGCTAGCTAATGTCGCCACTTCCCACCATCTGTCATTATAATCTGATTTAACAACTGACTAGCTGTTGCTAACATCACGTAGGGGTTAACTCTTTTTAAGTTTATGAACTAGACAACGATGCTTTAATAAACACTTTTACTAGTGGCTTTCAATATTGAAAAATGACCACACTATTTAATCAGCAACGTTTCAACAATGATGTGATAACACTTTTTCAGGTTGGCAGCCTCGTTGGTTTGTGCTTGATGGAGGAACTTTGTCTTACTATGACTCCCAAGAGGATGCCTGGAAAGGTTGCAAGGGCAGCATTAAAATTTCAGTTTGTGAAATCCAAGGTCGGTATGGCTCAAGTCCTGTGTAATCTCACTGTCTCATTGTGCAAGTGTGTATGAGTAGCTTTCTGCTGCTTTATGATATATTCCTGGTGATAAGCATGTCTCCCTGTGTGCTGCTGTGTTTCATTAGTTAATTCCTCTGACTCTACGCGAGTTGACCTGACCATACCAGGAGAACAGTACTTTTACCTCAGAGCCATCAATGCAGCAGAGAGGCAGAAATGGCTGGTGGCACTGGGGACAGCCAAAGCTTGCCTTACAGACAACCGAACAAAGAGAGAAAAAGGTAATTGGATGCGATAACATCCTGATCTGACATTGCATGGATTGCAGCTAGTGTGCTATTGTGAACGTTTGCTATTATTATCATCACAGAACTCCAGGAGAACACAGAGGCGCTGAAAACTAAGATGTCAGAACTCAGATTGTACTGTGACCTTCTTCTGCAACAAGTTAACAAGATCAAGGAGAATGATGAGCCAGGAGACACAGCGGAGGTAAGGTTTAGGTTTGGATGAGCCGATGAAATAAGAGAAGCTGCTGCTGGTGTGAAACTGCAGTATAGGGTAGCCCATTTGCAACTAGCAAGACATCAAATTGTTGTGTGCTTGCGCTTTCTAATGGCCAGACAGACAGCAAATGCTATCACAAACACATTTTCTTTTATCAGAATCAGAATCAAAAGTACTTAATATAACTATAAAGCAAATAAAAGAAAAGAAAAATATTAAAAACATAGATATGTGGAATTTGCTAAGTCTATAAAGTGTGTAAAAATATACAAATATATGTATTGTGCTACATTACAGTGTATAAACTAGCGTTTCCGCATATAAAAATATATATTTTGCTACAATGTTCAATAGAATACATAAATAAATAGAATAAACATAAGAAATATGTACAATATGTGCATTGAATGTTAAATGTATACATTCAGGAGGTGTTGATGAGAATAAATAAGTATACAGAAGAACATTACTCAGTTGAATAACTGCACAGAATATAGCAACAGTTGAATTATTGCACAGTTAAGGCAGTGTTGCAGGGAATAGTTGTACCTTTAAGTCGCTATTACACAGTTGGAATTTAATGGATAATTATGAATTATAAATGCAGATGGATGAATTAAGTCCAAGTGCCAGTCTATTGGCCCAGAGTGGCTGAAACTGAGGGACGAGTTGTGCAGTTTGATGGCCACGGGCAGGAATGGCTTCCTGTGGTTCTTTGTGGGGGGAATGAGTGTCTAGATTTTGGAAGGTTTTGTTGGTTAACCCTAACAACATACTGTCAGGACATTTAGAGCAACAGTGGTTAATGATAGCTAATGTGTGTGCTTGTATGCCCTTTTCAGACGGGCATAGACACTGGAAACATGGTGAAGTCGACATGCACCACTTTCCTCAAGACTCTCGAGGAATGCATGCAGATAGCAAATCGTACTTTTGGTACAGATGTGGCAACACAGAGTCCACCAGGGTCTCCTCCAGTAGCAGCCATCAAACCTCAAAAGGTACTTTTGTGTTACAGCTTCTGTGTCTAGTCAGATAACTTAATAACATCTGGTATAAACAGTATGACTTGTTCTCAAAGATAATTATATATGATTATATAACTGTGTCTTATCTATCCAACAGATTAAGCCTGTCAATCATTCAAATCAGAACCTTGGAGAAAAGTAGGTGACTTTTTTCTTTCATTATACATTTTATTTTGTTTACACTGCTCTTTCAGGTAGATGTTCAGAGTAGCACTCAGCAAAGTGAGATGGAAAAACCCTGTCAGATGTTCTCTGTTGATATAATAATGTTTTGTCATTGATGTTACTTTTCCATGGCATAAGACACAATTCCCAATTTGCGCAACAGAAAAGCATCCTTAGTTTTACAATTGACAAAGCGCACTCACATTTATTCTAGATGGAGGGATTTGCCTGAAACCCCAGGAGAACCAATTGCACATGATACCCAGAGCATTGACTCTGGAGCAGAAGGACCAGATGAGCCAGAAAGACCAGACAGACCAGAAGAACATCCTTCCACACCAGGTAAGTCAGGGGTCCCCAACCAATGACTTCACCCACTGCAAAGTTCCCTGGACTCAAAACCATTACTGCATTCCATTAAAGAAAAGCCACACACAACAACAAAAGGGGCCTGGTTGTTGCGTGTACATCATCTGAACTGATGTGGATAGATTATTGCCTTTTAGTGAGCGGACAGTGATGGATGCCCCAGTTACATTATTGCATTTCCCTTAGCAGTAACAAAACTTCTGTAGAGAAGGAGCTACTGCCACTGATGGAAACTCTTTACCGATTTATTGTTTTGGGTTATTTATTATACATATTGTACCTCAACGGAATACAAAGATATGTTATTTAAAACATATAATGTAAAAAAGACAATTAAAGGAATATTTGCTGTTGTTTTTTAAGCTTACTGATGAGGGGGCCTGTAGTGCTTCCTTTATTAGATACAAGTATGTTAGAATATATCCCTTTGTATCCCTATATGTATAAGAATATATCATACACTTTGGATTAGACTGGATGTGATGCAATAGTTCCAGTTGGTACTGTCACAAATAGTTAAGACAGATGAATTTAACACCATAGTTTGTAGTTCAGTATATTAAAAACAACAACAACTAAAAGCCCCGTTTCCACCAAACACTTTTGTTGTGGTACCTTTGGAACCAAAAGTAATCCTTCAGACATGGTACCTAGACTCTAGCATTTCCACCGCAAAGAGCACCCTTAAATGTGGGCGGGGTTGTTGTCACTCACTGCTCTGTCCAGCACCCACTGTATTTCCTCATTACCGGTGACACAGAGGGAAGTCTGCACCTGATTTATTGTCCACAGAACAAGGTTACGCACCGAAATTTTGCTGCCGCAAGAGGCAGCAAAACATTCTCTCATTTTATAGTTACAGTTTACTAATAAAACTCCAGGGTATGAACAGTAGTTACATAAACCCCAAAACCAGCCACAGCTCAGCCCTGAGCAGAGTGACCGTCCACTATTGACCAATGAACGGACTGTAGTGTTCAAAGCTCCAAGTTTTAGTACCAGATCTGTGTGCTAGGTACCCCAACATAAGGGGTTTCTGGTACCATCCACAACTTTTTACAGTGGAAACAGAAAAAAAGCGTACCGAACTGAAATGTGCTGTGCCTTACTGCTCGGTGGAAATGGGGCTTAAAGGGAAATTTCGGTTTATTTCAACCTGTCTCCTATTGGCCTAAATTTGTTTCAAGTGACTAGTGACATAAAAGTAATAGTTAGCATGTTAGCCGTTAGCCTAGATACAGCCGGGCCGCATAGTAGCGTCAGACCTGTTAAAACGTAAGTGAACGGGCATACCTTCAAGTGCAAAGTTAGTCCACTAAACAAGCTTTTTCTCCACAAAGACCGCCTCATATCGTTAGGATAAATGTCAGAGAACATACAGAAAACGACATGTAAACGTGTTGTCTTACCTTACCAATGTGGTGCAATGTTTGTTTACCATCTAGCTCTGCTTTCCAAAGCGCGGCCGAAATATATATCTCGCAAGCTCTAGATAAAGCCCAGCTGGATACTACTCCAGGTGGAGGTGTCTCGTCCTCGGTCACATCCAGACCTTGAAAATAAGGCTGCAACCGGTCCCATTCCTTGCAACAGAGACATTCCTCTTCTGTGGGCACTGGGGCACAGCATTCACAGGTACGCCACCAATCTCCAGAGCTACGCAGCCTTGCAGCAGCCATTCCTCCTCTCTCGTCCTCTACCTGTTGTGCCTCTCTCTCCTCCTCCGTTCTTCAATTTCACGAAGCTCTTGGTCAGTGTATTCTGGCTCAAATAAATAAGGGTGGCCATCAGACTCTGCAAAATCAAATTCCTTCTCCACAAAGTCAAAGTCTGGCAAAAAGTCAGTCATTATTCTATAAATCTTTCATAAAATAAATGAATGAACTTTTCAGGCTACTATCCGCTTCTGCCTTCCATCTGTTGCTGCTTGTTCTCGCGAGATTTCAGGCACGGTATGAGATCACTGCTTGTTCTCGCGATATTTCAGCCGTGCTTTGGAAAGCAGAGCTAGATAGTAAACAAACATGGCACCACACCGGTAAGGTAAGACAACACATTTACATGTCGTTTTCTATATGTTCTCTGACATTTATCCTAACGATATGAGGCGGTCTTTGTGGGGAAAAAAGCTTGTTTAGTGGACTAACTTTGCACTTGAAGTATGCCCGTTCACTTACGTTTTAACAGGTCTGACACTACTATGCGCCCCAGCTGTATCTAGGCTAACAGCTAACATGCTAACTATTATTTTTATGTCACTAGTCACTAGGAGACGGGTTGACATAAACCGAAATTTCCCTTTAACTGTGAGACTTTTGGGAGATATGGAAGAGTTCAAGAACATTTTTTGGGTATGAAGGACTATAATGTAATATAATATTTATCAACATGCTTTCATTTAGTTTATAATTTCCTGAAACAGTTTTTGTTAGCTTAAAATAAGCCCTTTATATCTTAAAATGGGAAGTGGGTCCTCTTCCACAGAGACCACTGTATTGCAGCACCATGTTTCTACAGTAGCCCAGAACTGACAAACCAAACACTGGCTACTTTACTTAACCTAAAAGCTTCAGTAGCTTCTCTCCACGCTTGAAAAGGGAGGGGTGAGGGAATGGCTGTTCAACTGGTTGCAATCTGCAATCTCACTGCGAGATGCCACTAAATTCCACACTGAGGTCCTTTAATCTTAAAGAAATGAAAAGCATTTCACAAAGCTTAGCGCTAAGTAATAGTCAGGTGTGGTCATGACTGAAATCAGTCACACCTTACGTGACCCAACTGCCATGTTAGGTGACACATTGAACCTTTTAACTTATAGAGGCCAGTGCAGCGTTACTTACACTCAATACAAAATGCAGGGCTGCTCTTGAAATTTGTTATATGATTTTGCTAAAACACTAAAAGAAGGATGAGCATGAGGTTTGCGTTGGTGTAATGTGCCAGTGGTTAAAGATGATAAGTCTGCCTGATAGTTGTGCAAGCCATCAGAGTGGTGGCTCCACAATTTGCTACACACGGTTTAATGAAAACTTGGCTTCAGACTTGACTAAAACCATATTCTGCATGCCCTTTTTTCTGATATATACAGCTACTGTTTTGTCTACTGTGTCACACAGACATTGATGCCACCAACGGCAACAGCTCAGTCAATGAGGAGGAAGCTGATCCTTCTTCACACACTACCCAGGATACCTCTGAGACAGAACACTATGACGTGCCAGCAGAAGGGAACGAGGAAAACGAAGCCGACGATCAAAAGGAGACAAAACACGAGCAGAAGCACAATGTGGACCAAAGTCAAGAGCACGACAACAACAACAAGGAAGCGAGCACTGTCCAGCCTCAGCACCCACAGGAAGCTGTTCCAGACCAAGAAGAGGCGAAACACAAAGACGAGACTTCCAGAGATTCACCAGAGCTGGAAGACACAGAGCAGGTGGAAACTTTCTTCAGCACAATGAGCCACAGGTATGAAAATGCTACTCAGGAAGGTCACATCCTTTAGGACACATTGATTACTGTAGAAGTTACTGAACAATCGTCTGTGATATTTCACTATGACAGTATTAGGGTTAACCAATCTAAGCTATATGTAGTATTTTTGTCTTTGAGGAACTGCACTTCTGCTGCAACTTTTGACTAAACTGCACAGTTACTTAGTTTGTGGAAATATATTAATTGTATCACAGTGTTGCACAGAGTAGATGTATAATAACAGGTTTGGAAAGTTTTAACTGAATCCATTTCAAGATGTCATGATGAGTGTTTTACATTAGTATGTTCTCTCTTGATCACATGACACAGAGAGGCCCTCATCTGATATTTGGGTTTGTAAAGCTTTTTTGTTTCACTCTGTATTTCAAACATTTTACTCTCTGTTTTTAAGACCTTGAAGAGTGTTACTGAACGTGGACTAGAGTGTTTTTAATAATTTCTGTAATATTCAGTTATGACGTAAACAGTATTACAATGGAGAAAAATCATTGTCTCACTTAACCAGTATTCAAGATGGGGACTACAGTGTGTGCATTTTGGAGTTTGTCTTTTTAATATGATGAGACAGTTTAAGAAAAGTCACATTAGCAAAATAACAAAACATCTCTGTTAAATGGTAGACAAAGTAGCAGACTAGTCTCAGGTATTGTCAGGCATAGAATTGCATGACACTGTGTGAATCATTTCTCTGGCTTGGTTTTGACGTTTGTACCCTTTTCTTTTTTTCGTTTGAGTTGATCAAATAAAAATTGAAATGGCATACTTACCTCTAATATATTCTCCTGTTTGAATCTGTTCTACTTTTTTAGATTTAGTGATATAAGACTGGACGACGACAATGGTATCCCTACACAAGAGTTTTTGGACTCATGCTATGCAATAGTACCTGTATTAGGTAGGCCGGTCACTTTCAGTCTCTCCTCCTCTTAATCTGCCACTCCTTTTTTCCTCTTTCTCATGATGTGGTCATTTCATTCCGTAAAACTTTTATAAGGAAGTCTTTTTCTCTACTTTATTTGTCATTTCAGCATGCTCCTTTATTCATATTGTCTTTAATTAATGAGGTGGCAGCTTTCTGTCTTGGGTTCATCATCATTCTTTTCTTACATGTCGTTGTTATTTCTTTCTGGAGCTATATGTCTTTCCATGGTTTTATTTATTCTTGGTAGCCTTAAAGTTTATATTAGGTTTGTTGTTCGCTCATACATGTTCATGTGGCTGTGTGCGTGTCTTTGTGTCTATCTACACAGTGTACTACATATAGATAAAGGTCACCATAGACTGTATAAAAGAAGTGGATGTAGCCATCATGACATTCCCCATTTGTTTGTGGATTACTGTTTTAAAGCCTTGAGTTTAGTATTTTGTCCATCGCAATCTTGGATATTTGGAGCCAGAAATGACTGCATTTGGATGAGTGGGTTGAGCTTAGTAGGATAGGCATTGCTATGCTTCTTTCCCTATTGACAGGTTGCTGTGAAAGCGCCTTGTCAATCACAAGGTAGCCATGCCCTAAAGCATACCCTGCTTTATCGTCTCTTTTACTATAAATTAGACCATTAGTGACAAAATAAGCATCATGCTGTATTAAAAGTTTAAAACAAGTGATCGAGACCAAAAATTCATTAGGAAAATGTTTATTGAGGTAACAATTTAAGTGACAAGTAGAGTCATGTTCTCGTGCTTTTTGCAACCAATGGATTCGCCCCCTGCTGACCATTAGAAAGAATGCAGGCACTTGGCATTGGCTTCACTTTTCAGACCCGGAGGTTACGCCCACAGTTTCATACAGTCCATGATCGTCATGCACAGTCACACTATCAATATAAAAAAGTGCAAGACTTTAGAAACAACATTTCTTGACAAAAAACTTTTTAGAGCTTCACTAGGCTTGGCCCAATGATAAGGAGGAGAGGTAAGATTAGGATCTTTGGTCTTCAAGAATTACCTGGTGGTTTGAGAGATTATCAGGAAAACCTTAAAAAAACGACACATATGTAAACATGAAAGATGGCCAAGGTATTATCAGCCTATGTTTTGTACTAACCTTTTATAATGGTCCTCTGTAAATTTAATTGTAGATTTGTCCGAAGTGACGTGATCTTTCGATCGATTAAGCCTGCTCACCTCCAGCTGCTCTCAAATTGACAATCTCTTTCAAATTCAATTCAATTTAAATTTTATTTATAAAGCCCAATATCACAAATCACAGCGGATAAAGAAAAACTCTCCAAAAAACTCTTTAACAGGGAGAAGATGGTAGAAACCTCAGGATGAGTAACTGAGGAGGTATCCCTCTTTCAGGATGGACAGACGTGCAATAGATGTCGTACAGAACAAATCAACATAATGAATTTACAGTAATCCATATGACAAAATTATACATAAAGAGAGACAGATCTTGACACATACCCAGATACTAGTGATATGATCTGTGTTTGATATCATCTACGTCACGCAGCAGTATTACAAGCCTTCATCATTTTCCAGGGCTACCAATATCAGTACCCTTAAAGTGATACCGATACCACTAGAGTACTTTCATTGATACCTTTTTTTCCTACTTCATTTGATACCCATCATGTGAATGGAAACATAAACTATCTAAAATGCCACCAGACACCACAGGCGTGTAGTGTAGACATACTCTTGAATGTTGAGTGACGTCTCAACATAGTGAACTGCCCACTCCATCATATACACAGCATTCAGCTTCACCACACCACAGAGTGTATGGG
The DNA here is from genome assembly GCF_011397635.1 of Epinephelus fuscoguttatus. Lineage (NCBI taxonomy): Eukaryota > Metazoa > Chordata > Actinopteri > Perciformes > Serranidae > Epinephelus > Epinephelus fuscoguttatus. Next base: position 23,250,942 of record NC_064759.1, read on the forward strand.
TTGCAGCTGCTGCGGTAGTGGGCTTTGTTACATGTCACATTAAATTGAATAATGGTTGTAGTGATTGGCTGCGAGGAATATCATACACAGTCACTCAGTCAGTCTAGATCTGGGTACAAAAAGGATATAATGTATGAATGGTTTGGCTAGAAAAATTTAGATACCTTTTGGTAGTGGGTTAAAACAAACAAGGCAGCTGCATCTTTCATTGCTGGCTGTTAACTACCACAACATTGTCTTGATAAGTCTTAATATAAGAAAACTGATCTCCATAAGCAACAAAGAAATGATCATGGATTTTCTCTCCTCAGACAAGCTGGGATCCACAGTGTTTGCACCAGTTAAAATGGATTTTGTTGGAAACATCAAGGTACGCGTACATGTCTTTGACTCTTTGTCTTTTAGCAGATTTGACTGTTCAGCTAAGGAAATGATGACACAGTTGTTTTTCAAAAGTAGCTCTAAGTCTTGTGCTAAATATTATGTGACAAACAAGATGAATCAACATTAGTACTTAAGGATCTGCAATATAATATGTCCACGGGGAGACATTAGCTGTGCACAGTGCTGCTTAAAACCAGACATGACTCATCACTCCTCTCATTCTTGAGCTGTCAATGCAAATTATATAAAAACTGATTGAGCTGTTAAATGTATTATAGTTTTGTCATTTGAGTAGAATCAGGATCTGTTTCCCGCTCACGTCACTATATCACTCTCTTCACCCTGTAGAAAATTCACCAGAAGCTGATGTCCGACCCCGACAGTTTCCCCACGCTACAGTCCATCGTGTTACATGAAGTTCAGACAGATGTTGCCCAGGTGCGCAACTCAGCCACAGAGGCTCTGCTGTGGCTCAGAAGAGGCCTGAAGTTCCTCAAGGAGTTCCTGTCAGAGGTCAACGCAGGAGAACAGGACATCCAGGGAGCACTAAGTGAGTCTAGGATGCACAAATCTACAAACAAGTTCACACAACAGATTCAAGATTCGTTATATTCTGTCTGTTCTCTCACCCAGGTAATGCCTATGGAAAGACCCTTCGACAGTACCACGGCTGGGTTGTGCGAGGCGTTTTTGCTGTAGGTATTTCCTCCTCTCACTGATGCTTTTCCCCTCTGAGGTTTATCTGTGCTTGGAGTGTGACTATCGCGTGCTTCTATTTCCCCAGTTGGCGCTGAGAGCCGCCCCATCTTATCAAAACTTCGCCGCTGCCTTAGTGTCAAGAGAGGGCGATGAGCTGAAGGACGGCTTCACTAGCGGCATGCACAGGGACCTGGGAGTGTACCTACCTGCCATGCAGAAGCAGCTGGCCATCCTAGACACCCTGTATGAAGAATACAACCTGGAATCTGATGAAGTGGTGTGAAACTTGACCAGAGACAGGATCTGAGTTCAAGGAAGGATATGACCTGACTGCATGGGCAGAGTAGTGTCTAAGAGCTGGAGGAGGGTGCCAGATGCAACGAGTGCATCTTGTGTACAGAGTAGGGTGAGCATGTCCCGTGTCAGTGTGAGGTGTTTCCGGTGGTTGTTAAATTCTACTACAGTAGAGGGTCTAGGTTTGATGAAGGTATCAGTGTCTGTATTTAGGAGCAAGCATTAACAATGAAGACGTTACGGTCTGACAAAATGTAGTTTTGTGGGTCTTGTTTAAAAGACCATTGACAGTGTAGGGATTTTAAGCCCTATCGTACAGACTCCCACCATAATGACTTGTGGTGACTTTGTTACTGGTGCACATGTTGTGGCTGTGTAGTAGCTTTTTATGTACAGGTACATAATCACAAGGTATTTGGCTCTAGTGACAACCCTGGAAGATCATGTGTGATCCCCCTTGAGCTGATCGGAATGCAAAGAAATGTTTAATCAGGATTGTCCTGCTTCCTTAGATTCATGAAAGAGGGATACTCACAACTTAAACAAGGCACTATTTTGACAAGAGTAATATCAGATTGTTCCAGTGCCCAATAAATGCCTTAAGTATGTGATGGGATTGCATACTGGGCGAGCTTTTAGTCTATTAGGTAAACACTTTTTCATGCACTGACTGTTTAAGTTCAGTGGACATTATGATATGACATTGATTTAGTTTCTTTCCCTGAAATATTTAATATGATCCTGCAGGATGACAATGTATGGTTTGACATGTTGAACAATTGCTCTAGAGACTTTCCGAGGGACCAAAAAGGAGCTGTCATGGGGAATGGCTTTAGCCTCTGCTGCCTACAGTACCACAACACACAAGAATGAAAACACAAAGTGTAGCTGTTAAAGTACTGACAACTGCTGAATACTTAAGTGGACATCCTCTGCACAAACCTATGCATAAAATGCATTTTCATAATGTCTATTTATTACGTCTTAAGTTATACAGTTCACATTAATGTCACAGGGATCCGTTCAGTCCAGCTTTTGTGTGAATGTATGGACATTTGTAGCCACAGAGCATGTTTATTGATTGCATGGTTTTATGTATTAAGTAACATAGGAGCCAACGGAAACTGAATATAGGCCAAGGACTTAAATTAACCAAGTTAATATATTGATAGAGAGTTAAACTACATCGCTTCTCCTTCATCTCTGTGCTATGATAACATTCAGCTACTCTACAAATTTTTTTTAATCACGTTGTCCATGCACTGTTCTACATACTTGAGTGTTATCTTCTGTACTTAATATATTATGATGTCACTCCAACAATGAAAAAAAAAGTGTGGTAAGACTCCACCTCCTGGCCAAGTTAAAGTTTCTCCATAGAGTCACTGAGCCATTCAAGCAAAGCAGGAACATCCTTATAGGGCTTTTTTTTAAAAAAAAAAAACAAAAAAACAAGACATACCACATAGTATTTGTAACTTTATTCTAACTTTTTGTTTGTGTTTTCAGGAATGCACACAGTAATAATTCTTGAAGTTAGTCCTTTGCAGCAGGTTTACATCGCAGATGTGTAATGGGCTGGTTCACTGTTGCAGATCAATTCCAATGTTAATCCTGAGAATACTCCATTGTAATATTGCAGACATTTGATTTGGGTTTTCTATGACTGTACATAAGATGCTATTTGATTTTTACATAATAAATAATTAAGTTGTCTTAGTGTGTGTCTGGTGCTGTCGCAGATTCATATTTTATTGTCCTATATAGAGGAAATTTGTTGTCACAGTCTGTACAAATAAACACTCAGAACTGGTTACAGACAGACAGACAGACAGACAGACAAGAACATCACAAGTCTATTACAGTGACCCTGGGTTATTAAGAGCAGTAATGGTTGAGGACACCTCCTCTCAAGGGATGATAATCTGTGGCCAGGAGGGAGGAGAGTGAAGCATGGGTTGAGAGGGTGGTAGAGGTGGTGTGCGGTCAGTGCTCTGTAAGTGGTGGCAGTGTCAATGAGGGCTGGCAGGATGGGGATGCTAAATATTTAAGAAAATATATTGGTGATTTTCAGGAGCTTGATTCTGTTGATTCAGTATTGTGAAATAGCAGGTGGCGCAGTACAGAAGGATGGGTACAATAATGCTACAATACAGGAAGAGCAGGAGGAGGGTTTGACTCATGCCCTTAGTTTGGGAATCGCAGACAAATATGTAATTTTCTATTTTGTATTAGACAGGAGCCCAGAGGTATTAGGCCATATTCTCTCAACCTTGGTGACCATACACAAATACCCCTCATTTCAAATGTCAATCAAACAAATCAGTGAGTAAGCAATAGATACTAAATCTGCACAGGTGTTGTAGTTAGTCGGAACAATAGTGGCACTGAGCTCAGATAACACCTTTGCATACCTTGCTGTGTGTGTTTTGCATGTGCAGCAGTAGTGTGTCTTCTGCCAGGACCACATGCCAGCCATTCCTCCTTATAGGTCAGGGATTTTCACTTGGCTTGGGCAAACAGCTGGGCCCCTGCCTGCTTCCTGTCCCCGTGGCCTCCTTTGCATCGCCCCTTGTGCCGCAGCTGTAACGCTATACCACCCAGCATGCACTAAAATAACCCCTTTTGTTGGAAAAAGTATTTGATTTCATCTAAATACCTGTGAGAGCTCAAAATAGATCCTACATGTTTAACATCATGGCTGTATTTCTGACAGAGCGGAAATCAACAGCTATTAGTTCATGAATTAATTTTAACTGTTCAAGGTTCCCAAACTCCACAAATAGTACACTTGACTTGGGGGGGATTCTTCTGTGAGCACAGCAGATCTTTTCATTACAGAGCAGGAGAATCAGGTTGGCCACCGCATCTCCAGCGACATTTAGTGCTGCAACTGAGACATCTGTGGTACAAATCTGATTGGTCTGGTCAGGGGGAATGCACATGATGGGATAAATACGCCAAGGTAAGCTTTTACTGGGGCATCTCAGCAGACAAATTGTCCTGATGTGATTTAGAAAAGAAATACAGCATGCTAATAGAGTTAAATGGCCGTGTCCAGCCTCAAACATCTCTACTGCAACACTGGCCGGCTGCCCGTGCCCAACCTGTATCACCGTGCTTCATCTCCAGGCACAGACGCAGCTCTGAGGGGGGCTTTGTCGAGACAGAATGAAAAGCTGGGGGGAAAAACCCACTGCCACGTCTGAGAAAAGTGTTCACTGTGTGGTCTCTTAACTATTTAGTCAACCACAGCACTTTGCAAGGAGCTGCTGACAGCGTCTTTTCCCCACTTGATAGATATCAGCTTTTTCTTTTTCTTTTTTTTTTACAGTGAGTGCTCTGACAGAACATCAATAGCATCTGTATCACTGTCTATCTGCTTTTTTGCACAGCTTCCAATCACTGTCACCACTTGCTCACAACACACTGGCAGCAAAGCCACAGAAAACCCCCTGACTTAAGTTTAAAGATGCATGTGTGTAAGACAAAGTAGGGAGCTTTGAATGATTTAAATTCCTGTTTTATTTTCAGTTCTTTTTTTAAAGTTATCCACAACTACTATATAAATCATATAATCATGGAACAAAATGAACTTTCACTATCCCAGTCACAGTGTACACTATATTTCTAAAGCCTCACAGTATGTTACCACATGCATGTTATGTTTCAGCATTGATGTGCATACACAGTACAGGATACAGCACAGCAGCACAGACAGAACATTCAACACAGTTTCCAAAAGGTTATTTCAGCATTGTGCATGGCACAGTTCATCTCTATCATATAAGGGGTGTCACACATACAGTACTTAGCTACACTCTGGGCAGAGCAAGACTTCTTAAGACACCTGCTATGCTGATGAATGCGATGAATTATACAAAACAAAGTGGAAGCATTTCACACTCAAGCATGCGGAGACAATATAGTAACAGTCTTTATCTTTAAATTGCTTTTTACAGAAGAATCACCTCATAACACCTGACTACATGTAAGTATGGCTGAGAACAGGTTCTCCCTTGGCACTGCGACTCATACAGTAGCTTATGGAAAATGTCAGCTTATATCGGCAAAGTCGTTTTCACCACCGGTGCCCAACACGCAGCAGACTACATCTACACTGTTAAGTTAACTGTTGAGTTTCTCTGTTGCTGTATATGCTGTAAGACAGAAGGACTGGATAAAGAGGTATTAGAGTAAATACAGTAAGGACCACAGAAACAGACTGGAATTGAAATTCCTCCCATCGTTAGCAGCTACAGACTTCCCCAGCCTCTCCTGTGCAGTGAGAACATTAAGAACATAACAGTTTCAAGCCTTCATATACAGAATATGTCATCTCTCACTGAAGCACAGGGAAGAAACCCAGATCGTACCTAGAGGATTGCGCGTTGTCGATACTTTAAAGCTCTTGTTTTGAGTGTGCTTCAGCGTACAGTCACTGCCATCTTATTTACAAAGAGAGTAGTGGGGGGTGCCTGTGAAAGGTGCCGTGTGGAGCTACATGACCTGTTGGTTCCTGAGAAGTTTATTTTTTTTTGGATTTATGAAACCTTGTTCTGACTGAATTGTCCCTGTCAAGCACCACCACAAGCTAATGAAGCCTCCTGATATAACAGTCTCACTGACATGTAAGTGCATAATTCACGCACCTGTCTCCATCCCTAACCATGCATATTGATCTTACCATGCCTGGTTTTACCCTTTACAACTTAAATTCTTGATGTGACACTCAGAGCCTTGTTGGCAATAATAAGTAAAGTGATGGGTTACATGCTCGGATAGTGACAGCTGCTGTCATGGTCTCAGTAATCCCAGCCTCATGCAAAAGCTGTGCACTGTCATACCTGAGGCCATGGCTCTGGATGTCCTACTGCCTCTCTTTCTCAACAGTAACTGGGTCAAGATTAATACGCCTCTGGCCCCAATACAGCTCCTCTGCAACTTCTCCCACTGGCACTTAATTAAGTCTCTGCATGGCTGTCACACAACTGTTGCATCCAGAGGCTGATTCATGGTGAGGAGGCCAGTCTTAAGTCCTGCTTGTTAAGACTGAGTGCAGTTGTCCTGTGCATTTCCTATGTGTGGGTGAAGGCTTTCGCCTCCACTATAACTCCAGGGAGCGACGTGGCATCTCAGCAGCAATACAGAGGAGTTATAGATATACTGTATATACGATTTGTTTTTTTTCTTTCATCACTGGCTGCCTCTACCTTCAGAGTCTCTTGCTTGGAGCATTATTGTTCTTTTTTTTGCATGAAAATATTCCAAATAACACACAGAGGATCCTGCTGCACCGTCCAGCTTCCTCCTCAAGTGAAGTACTTGCAGTTTGTGGAGTCAATAACACAGTGTGGTGTGCACTTGAGGTGACCATATGACCTGCAAGTAACAGGAGAAACAAGTTTTAAAGGTCCAATATGTAGAATATAGGGGGATACATTGGCAGCAATGGAACATAATACAACAAGTATATTTTCTTTAGTCTATAATCACATGAAAATAAGAATCATTGTGTTTTCGATACCTGAGAATAAGCAATTTTATCTACATAGGGAGGTGGCTCCTCATCCATGAGATCATCATGTTGCACTGCCATGTTTTTACAGTAGCCCAGAATGAACAAACCAAGCACTAGCTCTAAATAGGGTCATTCATGTTTTTTTATCAGCCACTGTAGTTAGCAGCACTTCCCTGACAAACAGCATCACAAAAACACAGATTTCTTTCTAACATGAAACTGCTTTATTCAGTGTTTTTACCGGTTTAAATCAAGGGGTCCATTTGTTTTGGAGAGGAAGAGACGTGTACAGATAATTTGGCTCTGGTTAAAAACCTCTTGAACGTCTGGATCTTAAGTTATTAGAGAATAAAAGTGAGCACACATTGACAGGTGCTGAGCCATCCGACACTGTGCTGTCTCCGACAAGCCAAACAGTGTCGGAGGAACACTGACTTTTAACGTGAAACTGCTTTATTCAGTGTTTTTACTGGGTCTATTATTGGGCCCATTTGTGTTGGAGTTGAAAGATCTTCGTGGATAATTCGGCTCTTGATGAAAACCTCCTGAATGTCTGGATCAGAAAAGCTGATTTGTAATGTAAAAGTGCTTAATTCAGTGTTTTGATTCAGTGCTCTAAATCACAGGGTCCATTTGTTTGGAGAGGAAGAGACCTCTGCGGATAATTCGGCTCCTTGTAAAAACCTCCTGCCCAATGAAAACTAAAGGAATTCTAACCAGGAGAAGTTTCAGCTGGTTGCAATCTGCAATGCCTACTGCTCGATGCCACTAAATCCCCCTAAATCTCACAAACTCCTCCTTAAACATGTCAACACACGCTTCTTATACAGCACAGAGTTTTGACAACATATAGTTGTGTACTCTGCTTACCCTGGAAGATATGAATTACATGTCTGGTATCCAAAGTCCTTTCCATCACACTCCTCAGCCCCCTCATAACGGTATCCGTCTCCACAGTAAGCGTGTTTACACTCTGTGGAAAGATGAGACAGCAGGGGTGGATGGGGTTATAATATATGTGCACACCAAAGTACAACTAAGGAGCTCTCACAGAACGCCTGACGTGGACATGTGACTTACTGACACAGCCGTCAGTGACGACTCTGTTCCTGTCGTCACACTCCTCTCCGTTGGAAATCTGCACTATCCCGTCACCACAGTAACCTTCATCATCAGGTGCGTTTTCCATGGACTGGAACGGCGTCAGCTGGAATGGAAAAGTCTTTTACAGAGTTTAAAAAGTTGAACAAGAAAAGGAAAAAGAAAAGCAACAGTGTGTAAAACAAAATTGTAACACCAAAATCTATGACCCGAACGGAGACTGTAAAAATGGACGTAGCTACCGTGATGTTGTTGGTTTTTGGACTCCCGTTTTGAAGCCTTGAGTTTGGCATTTTGGTGTTTTTTGGAGCCAGAAGTGACCATATTTGACAGCCTGTCACTTGAAGTGGCCCGCCCTTAATAATAATGTAACTTTAAGGCTTAATAAAATGTAAACAGGTGAGTTATATAAAGGTTCACTCCACATACAGTTGCCATGATTGTTAAAATTATCTACAGAGACCAAAAATGTTATTGCATCAGGCTATAAATATGTTTATTTCCACTGTAAAGTTGTGCAGTTTAATGTTGGGGTCTATGGGGATTACTCGCTTCTGGAGCCAGCCTCAAGTGGCCATTAGAGGAACTCCCATTTTTGGCTTCATTTTTCAGCCCCTGAGGTTGCTGCTTGGACCAAATAGGAATTTCAGCTGCATTGCCAGCTGTTAGTCAAAAATTGTGACCATTTAATATTCAGGTAATACATACAAATTGTGACACCTCATCTGACGATATTTGGTCAAAAATCTTTCATATAATTTAACTTTTAGCGCCACAGAATCTGACAAATTCCACTAATCACAGCTATCAAAATGTGTGACCCGATCTAAATACAATGTTAACACCACATTTGGTAACAACTTTCAAAAAAGTATAACAAAAACATTTGCAGAAGCAGTGTAGCTGAAAGTCTTTTCTCAGGTCATAGAAAATGGTGGCACATCAGATTCTGTGACCTATAATAATAAAGTATGTGACACAACATGATGCAGTGTCAACTGATATTTCTGTTTGGGTCACAGATTTTGGTGTAGTGAAGATAATTAGATTTTGCTGCATGCAGTGATACCTGGATTGGCAGCCAGCCATCAATGTCTTTGAAATAGAGAGATCTCTGGTCTTTGCGGAATGCGAGAGCGTTATCTGTGTGAAGACGCTCCAGTTCTTCCTCATTGCTCACGACGAATATCTGAATGAAAGGCAAAGTGAGGAAATTTGCTGTCACGTTTTCAATATTTAGTGCATTTTGAATTAGATGGTTGGCGTCCTGCCGGAGTGCAATTTTGAGATATTGAGCATCAAAATTTAATATCTCAGCTTGAAGTATGTGTCTGAAAGCAATATCCATGTCCCCTGAAGGCATACTTTTATCTCTCAAAACTTTTTATCTTTAAATAATTTACTCAGAAGTTATTAAAACCCTATAACCTCTGGGTTTCTAAAAAAAATCACAAGTGAAAATATCCCTGTGTGTCAAATGATTCAGTACATCACAAATTTCTACACATAACTTTTTGCATTTGAGAAGACTATAAATTCCTCACCGCTGGCACTTTGGGATAGTTTCCTCTGGAAGGATAATCATCAAATGGAGCATTACTAAGAGAGCCGCAGCTACACTTTCCAGGAGGCCCAGGTGGACCACGTGCACCCTTTGTTCCAACCATGTAGAGTCCTAAACATATACAGAGAGGAGAGGAATATTATACAAAGAGAAAAAAAAGCAAAAGTTTAGTGCCAAGCAGCCAAAGTGAAGTGTTGTTGAGAGTTCAGTCTACAGTAGCTGATATAAATACTGTATGTCATTAAATCTGTGATTCATCTATCAAGAAGGAAACACAATAAACTTAACTGACTCAGAAACTTGATCAAGATAACAAATGTCACATTAATTATCTGGTGACATAACATTTGTAAAACTGCAGGGAGGCTCGCCATCTGTGAATCCATTTTAGCCACATGATGTCATAACGACAGCATCGTGTGTCACCTCAGGAGATACAGTTTCTCCGGTGCTAAATAAGACTCCTGGTGTTACCACTTACACTGGTCTAAAGTGTGCTTCCTTTTGCTGACATGGGTGTTTGCTGCTCCTCACACCAGCTTTTCACACTCTCTCAGAGAAAGTGCAGAGCCACACACAAACCAATCACTTGTTGGAGATTTCAGAAAAAAGGTTAAAGTTCTCACCTGTGGCAGGTGAACCAGGAGGACCGGGATGGCCTGGAGTTCCCTGTGGACCTGCAGGTCCCATTGGACCAACACTGCCTGTGTCTCCTTTCATTCCCTAAATGCAGTCATAACAACAGACAAGGTGGTCAAATTCTAAACATGTCTTTACATGATATTTCAGAGATTACCCAGTCCTGCGTGTACAATGAACATTTGGAGCACTGGACATGAATTACACTTTGAAGAAAAAACTTGCTTAGTGTCTCTTTTGCGTTGTCAGCATCTCTGCTTCAAGCACTTTAGACTTTGCCTGTTTGCTTAGCGTATTTTTTCTCTAATGTATGCCTGCAAAAACTTCTGTGCTCAAAATATCCTTTTTCACACTGTTTCATCCACAGATACCCCTTTTCCACCAGCATGGAACTGGTTCCGTTCTTGCTCCTGAACCTAATTTTGAACTGCTCAGAGCATTTTGACGAAAAATAAACTGGTTCAGAGCCTATAAAGTTGGTTCTCAGCTGGAATTGAGAAATAGTTGTGTGTTGTCAAGCCATTGGGTCATGAATATGATCTATTTTGTAATTGTGTTTATTATATAATAGTGTATTTTAGCAGTGAAATTATTCTCTGTTTCCTGCCCAGGGACTACAGTTGAAAATTAGATTATAGCTAACTCTGATGCAGCTAAGTAGCTGTGCACTGTCCATGTTAAATAAATAAAATAAATAGTAGGTTTTCCTTGACCTGAGGTGCAAACAGTAACGACATCAGTGGGTGTGTCATATTCTACAGGTTGGAAAGAGAGGATGCAGGAGGCAACAATGGAAAAGTCATGTGAGAAAAGAAAACAGCATACAGTGGTCTCATATTCGTTTTCTAGTAAAAACAAATATCAGTAATAATAGAACAAAAGTTTGCAGATAATCAAAGCAAACACAACTTTGCTACTCTTTACTTCTGTTGTGCAGCACCCTCCATTGATGACAGATCCTTGATTACAGTGGTTCTAGTCAAAACTGGTGGAAATGTGTTCTGGTTCACTAGATAGCAAAAAATCCTTCTAAAAATCCTAAACGGTACCAGTTCAAGAACCAGAGCTAATTTGATGGAAAAGGGGAATGACTGTCCTCTGTTCTCTTGTTAGAGGAGAGCTGTCTCTCGCTGTGTTTTAGGTCTGCCACACCCGTCTCTGAGTGGCTGGATCACCCACACCTGAACCTCATTTGATCATCAGCTGAGCTGTATATCAGCCTCCAGAATCAGTGTTCTTTGCCTGTTTGCTACTGAACTGTTTGTGGGGCTGCCTGGTGCACCTGCAGTTGAATTTGCTATTGGTGAAAGTCCAAGTTCTGGAAAGTAGCTACCTTGATGCAGCTCCCTTTGTCTTTGCTGACAGTTGTGAGGAGTGCCTCATTCAGTTAGTCTTGATAAATTTAAGGAAGCCTTACAGTTTCTCTCATTTATTTGCTCTACTTTTACCTCTGTTTTTTTTTTTTTCATTTAAGGAACTGAGTATTGTCTCTCTGTTTGATTCTGTAGACCAATTTGAATCTTTATTTTCCAGCTAGTATGGTCTTTTTGTTTATTATTTTGGCCTTGGAGACCCTTATGCCACATTTGCTCCCATTCCATCACTGCTACTTGATTTATGTCTGTTAATCATTTTCCTTTAAATAGTTGTAATTCATTGTAACAACTGAAGTGTTTCAGCAGCCTTTCTTGTTGTTTTGGTCCTATTTATGCAGAGGTTTTGGGGTAAACTTGTTATGTTGCTCCCTGTGTTTCCCCTAGATATTAAGCAAAGGTCCTAACACACACTCAAAATTAAGGCACATAAATAACTGTTAAAAACAAGGTAAAGAGAATGCCACATTCCCACAAACTCTCAAACGACTGTTGGTCTGATGCAGACAAGACATCTGTTTATAGAGATGAACAAACTCCTCACCTGCTTGCCTCTCTTCCCAGGTCGGCCAGTGGGTCCTCTGTTTCCTGAGATCCCAGGTTCTCCTTTTGGACCCATTTCACCCTGTACAACAAATCAGATCAACTCAATTTGTAATTTTTGCAAAACAACAAATTCAAAAACCTTTATTGTCTGGAATGTGTTTCTTACTTTCTGTCCAAGCATTCCTGGGAAACCCATCGCACCCTGTGGAGAAAGAAAAGTAATTGATAATGTGAAATTTAGATTACACACAACATATATGCACTATAGTGCTGCTACATTCACAGTCACCACTGCTACTGATAAACTCTGCCCACCTTGTCGCCTTTCATTCCACTCTCCCCACGATCACCTCGAGAGCCCTGATGGAGCAGATTGCAGTGTGTTACATCACATTTAGTCAGGATGAAGCAAAGAATATGTTATCAATATTGCATTTCCTCCTGGTTGGTAATTACTAAACTGGTCACATACCTTTTCCCCTTTATAACCAGGTAAACCCTGAAATTAAAGAAACAAAACATCCAAGATGAAATAAAGAAGTGTGAAGGAGAGATCATCCTTTGTATCAGTGCAGTTCATTGGTATCTCGTACCCTTGGCCCAATTTGTCCTCTGGCTCCGGGCAAACCCATCAGCCCCACGTCACCTTTCTCACCCTGACACATGGAAAAACATTAAGAATAATGCAGCTTTGTTTATTTAGACACATGTCCCAAAATATTACCCACACCCCAGAGAACAAATAATAAGTGTAAACTTTAAATTGACAGTTCTTTAGTATGGAAATGTACTGCTGCCAAGCCACAAAATAAAAATGAATAAATAAAAAATGATCAGTATCAGGTAATAACATGAAAAGATTCATATTAAAACAAGATATTTTTTTTTATGTTTTTACAAAATATTTTAATGTTATAACAAGATATTTTCCCATTATTACCTCACACAAACTTATCACGTCATAACAAGTCTCTAAATATATTTTTCTTACTGTTATATTGTGAAACATTTCACACCATAACATGCTAATTTATTCTTATAAAACATTTCATGTTATAATGTGATCATTTATTTTGTTATAACCTGAAACTGTTCACACTATAAAGTGCCAACTTAACTTATTGTTTTAATGAGAAACTTGTGTTTCAGTGAGGAAACAGTGTGTGGACAAGGATAAACTGAGGAATATGGCTCATTTAAACAATTTGATTAAGTTTGATTTAAGTACACTTCATGCTTGAGTTGAAACATGGCAAAATTTTGCTGCCTTTGAGTGCAGTGGATGATACTGTGGTAAGTACGCATACTGTGGGCTTACACTAAGAATGATTTTAACAATTCTCTGTTAAAATCAACAGGGAGAGGTGTGTAGAAACAGCTGTTTCTTACCGCCTCTCCAGCATTTTGACAGATAATCCTTCAGAAGTTCAGTTCAGTAAGGTGCTCTGCAAATGACGTATGACTTATGTGGGAGCTCTGATCGATAAATATATCTGATTTGTGGGCGATTTGAGTAGGGGATGAGCAAATGCATAAAAAAAAAATCTCCAAATTATCTTGTTGTAACAAGAGGACATCTCGTAAAAACATGAAAAGCATCTTCTTATAAAAAGAAACTTTTCCTGTTATTACCTGAAACTGATTTTTTTTTAATGGCGTGGCAGCAATACACTTCAATCAAGCATTTATATAGAAAGGTTGTAACAGAGTATTTCATTGTACAACTGGGACTGAACACAAGTCATATCTAACACTCCTCTACCTCTACCTTGTGCTGGCACTTACTGGTCTCATCTCATGCCACATATTGTATCATCTACATTATGAGGTCTGACTTACTCACTTTGGGCCCACTTGGTCCAGGCCACCCAGCTGGTCCCTGCTTCCCAGGAAGCCCAGGAGGACCTGTCCGACCCTTACAGGAGACATCAATTTTAACACACAGCCTCAGATGTAGAAATACTTTATAAAAGTCTAATAAAAACAATGGCTGCCACAGCTGAAGGAGCAGTTATCTGATTATGAAATCAGACCCTCTCATGTCTGTTTGCTTTGCAGGAGAATCTAAGTGCAGGATTTGCTGCATAAGCTGACAGCCTGCTTGCCACAGTATTTATCAGCCACTGCTGCACATGTAGGGAGAGAATGACTTTAACGAGCCCTGTCACTTTGCTCTCTTTAATTAAATGATGGGCTGTATATAGAACCGGAGCCCGTGCTTGTGGGAAATAAAATGATTTATGACCTGGCTGAAGCACTAAGCTAAATTGCACTGCAGTGCTGCAAAGCTGCTCAGTCAGGCCACCAGCCAGTGAGGCTCTCCCAGTGGGCCGCTTTTGCTGCTCGACCACAGCGACGGATCATTTAAGGAGGTCACTCCTCTTCCGCCTGCCCTGATCAAACGCTGCTGCCCTGAGCTTTCAATAAAGCTGTGTGGGCTTGTTCCTCCCATCCTAATAGAAAGGGAGGGCTGTCTGACAGGGAGGCATGATGCTGGATGTCTTTGAGGGGTCAATACTGTGGCAATAAGCTCTCTTTCACTGAGAGGAGACCATCCCTCTGCCATCAGAACAGCCTGTCTCAGCAGCTCTGCATCCCGTGCATCCTGTCCGTGTGTCTGCCTCCTGTCAAGGTTGTACTCGCTCACAATTCCTTGATGTACACAACCAGGCACTGGCAGCACTCTGAGTTACAGCTAGCGAGCAGGCGGAGGCCCTGTATCTCATATTTGAGTAAATCCACTTAGTGGGGAAAATGGAGTGATTAATGGAGACTCTCACCTTTTGCCCAGGTCTTCCGATTTCTCCCTGGCAACAGGATGCGGAGGAGGGGAAAAGGACAGAATTTATTTAATACACTCCCATCAAACATCTTTTAGTCAAGTGCAACAGGTATGTAAACATGATCTTTAGAAAATAATGCTTGTAAATATATAATGAGCTACATAACTGACACGAGACCAGCACATGGGAGAGTAAACTGCCTACCTTTTCTCCCTTAGGCCCTCCTATCCCTGGTAATCCAGGTGGACCCTGATGAACATAAAAACAATAAATATATGGCACATGCTCATAAATCTCAGAGATAACTATCTTAATTAGTTTTATTGTCCACAGCATCTCACCACAAAGTCATGTCTGCTTCTGGGAGCCCACAGCTGCAGTTTCAATTAGCTAAAGGCTGAGTGGCCACTATTGATTTAAAAAGTGCCTTGTGGGTGTCTTTTGATAAGCTGAAACGCTGCTGCAGTCCAGCTGGTGCTGTAACAGCCTCAGATGGGCAAAGCTTTGACAATCACTCAGTGGATCTGCTTTTTGCTCATGAAATGCCGGCTCAAGGCACCTATATTGAACCAAAATGTCCTCATATCTTTCATCACCGGAGTACACAAACACACGGACACATGCTTGTGTTGGTAATCCCTGGAATTTACGCAACCCAGTACGCCTTTCCAGGCACACAGCTCTTCGGACCTTTTCTGAGAATGATGTGTGGGGCACTGGCAGCCAGTGGAAAAAGGCTATTTGTGTCTGAGCTAAATGTAGAGCGTTAATGGGCTGCTGTGTTGCATGGGCCAGAGAAATCCCCATCTCCTGCTTTGCAGGAACTCTCAAGTTGAAGAGGAGATGGGGGGTAATACGCTGTTGGAGTACTGATTCTTAACACCTTGGAACACCAGAGGCAGTCTGTGATTTAGCCATACAGACAGTGGATCCTACGCAAGTCAGATTGTGGGAGGTGTGTTGGAATGGTGTAATGACGCTAATGCCAGATTTACAGTACGTTAGTGATAACTATGGTGTTTGGGAAGAATCCTACCTGAGGTCCAGGGGGACCAGGAGGCCCGCGGGGGCCTTGGATGCAGGCAGAACCTTTGTCCCCATTGCCCGACTCTGACTCACCACCACCATATGAAATGTCCTCATTCTGTAAAATAAGAATAAAATTCTGAATTTCTTTTAGAACTTGGACAAATGCTCTTTAGATAGAAAAGATGTAGCAGAATTATGCTTTTTAAAATGTTGATAAAGTTTGTCAAAGACATTTATGTCTGAAATACATCCCATTCTTGACAAAATTCGCAGCCGACAACGAAGGACTTAAGACATTTGTTCCACCATCTGAGTGTTTTGATAGCATCAAACAGGGGTCAGAAGACAGTAAGCGTGGGGCAGTTTGAGTATCACCCAAGGACATATCAACAGTCAGATATTCCACAATAGAAAGTCACATGACTTTGACTCACATGAGCGTGGCGGCGCCAAAGTGAAGGGGGTGGAGGAAACAGTGGGGGTGGAGGCGGACTCAGTAAACAGCATGGGCTGAATCTCCTCTGCTGCTCCTGGGATCTGAGAGCTGTGCAAGGTGTGCATGCAGTCAGTCACACAGGCGACGATGCCAGGGGTCAAAATTAGAGGAACACAGTCAGAAGAGGTCATGTTTATGTTTCCTTAACTTCTGCAACAACTGAATGTGAGAGCTCTGCATCAAAATGAGAACGCTTAACTCATGACTCATGGGCATGCACAGGCAACTGAGGTACATTTCATGTGACACATGTCCAACATACATCCCACATATACAGTAAAAATTAGACAAGTCAGAGAGGTCAGAACATGCAGGAGCAGCACAAGCGACAAGGAAACAGGTGCAAACTATCAAATCATGACACCCATCCAGCAGAGTTCCTTGAGCTGGACACGGATATGAAGCGCCTGTGCTTCTCACTGAAGCACTGGAGCTGGTCTCGCTATTTATAGAGGCATTTCCAGTCTACCTCATGGGCGACAAGAAAATAAAAACAAGTGTATTTTAAAACGATAAAGAGCTCAAAATGAACCCCAGACCTATGCATTTGGTATCCATGCTTTTACAGCTCAGCTCTCTCAACACCTGTGCATGCATAGTACTGTATGTACAGTACAGTACAGTACAGTACACACACAGACAGACACATACAGGCACAGGCTTACAATATTCTTACCTGCTGGGAATGAAATAAAGCTGTCCAGAAAAGAGGATTGAGCCAGGCCATAACAAAACCACAGTGGCAGATACAGTCCAAGTGTTAGAAGAGTCATGCTGCTCCAGATAGTTGCCTGACTTTATTTCTGAGCCACAGCAGCCCTCACACGCTGCCTTTCCCTCTCTCTCTCTCTCTCACTCTCTCCTCACTGTCCTCTCCCTCCTCTGCTCCCCTCCCTCTCTGCTCGCTCTGCTCTGTCTCCTTTACGCCCTCACAAGAAGGTACGCCGACCAATGCCCATTAAATCTTTCCTCTGCATCAGTGTGCGCTAAAATTACAGGAGACAGCCCGCCAGCTGCTTCGAGTGCCAATATTAGATCTCTACTACTGCAGGGGGTGCCTTTTGTTGTTTCCACTCCTCTCACAGGGAGGCTAATCATGACTAACACATAGTGGGCTTCTCTGTATGAGATTCAAATAGGAATCTGCAGGGAAGGTGCCATTTGGGATAACTTTCATTAGTGTTTCTGACTATGTTTATTTATTAGTCCGTCTTTTTGCATTCAGTGCAGTGTATTTCCCAGTGTGCATTGTGGTGTCCATTTAGTCTAGGCCAGATTGGTTTTATTGCCCCGTCTGGTCTAAAATTAAGTGTCTGCATTTTCAAGAGGGCTCTTAGGGGGGTGTGAGACCAATACAAACAAACAAAAAAACAACCTGAAAATACAAGCAGCATTAATTAATGCTTTACTTATAATATAAAAAGTGTTGTCAGAAATATCGATTAATCGATACGCATCAATTCTGAGTATTTGAAACAATTGCAATACTCTTTTTTTTTTTTTTGCAGTATGAATACATCGATACTGGCTGCACTTACTTGGTCTCTTTTTTTCTTGTTAATGTTCACTGCAGTCACACTGCTCAAACCATGAAAAGAAACGTCATTGTAGTCATGTTACATCCTTGTTATGTTTGTCTAGTTTTACATTCCATGCCCTCAATGTCAAATTCTTCCCTGTGGTATCAAAAATGGTATAAAATATAAATATTTTTCAAGGTATTGCATCAAAGCTAGAAATTCCAGTACCATGACAACTCTGGAAAATTGTATATTTTGCATAAATAATCAAGCACAAGTGGAAAAAATGTATTATTTAAAACTGGGGGTGACTGTGAGAAATAAAGCAACTTCACATAAACTAATAAATAATCATTTAACTAATAAAAATCTAGATATTGCATAAGCGTGTCACTGCGTTAGTAATCCTCTATCCATGTATTTAAGATGACAAAGTGTGAAATCAAAGGAGGGTGTAAATTTATGCATGCTTATAAGCAATTTGACAAATCTGGACCAAAATGTTTTTCAGTACTGAGCTGACCATATTTTACTTTCCTAGCATGTTAATAGTTTAATGAGCCACATACTGCATCCTAAAAATGTTTGATTATATCTATCTTTTGGGGAAAAAAACACAGATTTGTCATAAAGGAATAAAGACGAATAATCTTCAGTGTATGTGTAAAAATGTTTTATTGTTGTATTAATCATTTTGTTAAATTTACTATTACTTTGTAGTAGGAACTAATACAAAAAAGTTCAGTTATTTCATAGAAACAATCACAGTAAAACAAAAGCAGTTTTATATTTTCCCCTGTTTGAGTTTCCTGAGGAAAACAGTCACTGCTCTTCTGATAACGTTCTGGACAGATGAAAAAGCAGCTCCTTCTTTCAGTCTATAAGTTGGAGCGTGTGAGCCAAGGAAACTCCTGCAAATGCAGACAACACAGCATTATATTAGACCTGAGTTTAAACCTGAGTTCATCTTCATCCACTGAGACTGAATGTGGAGAACAGTCTGGAGTCAAACACCTCAAATAAGGGGACAGAGAGCTTAGCACCATGGATACAGTCCTCAATACAACCTTCAAACATGTCTGCGAGTGGTTGCGTGGATACATTCAACATAAACACAGAGGGCCATGCTTTCTAATTATGGGGACCCTGAAATAGAAAGGTCAGGTTGGTGTGAGGTGGAGGGATTGTGAGAGTGCACCTGGAGTGCGCGGATTACTATTGAGTGAGGCACGTCATTCACACAGCGCTACGAGGATGAGACAAGAGCCAAGTAAACATCAAGTTGTCTGTTGCTCTACACGACTCGTGACCCGAGATGCTGCAGCTTTTAATTGCGCCTGGCTTTGCTGCTGCGGCCGTCAGTGTCATTCGAGTCATTGTCCATCTCAACTTCAACTTGGTGGGCACCAGGTGAAAATAAAACAGGGGCTGCCTTTGGTCACATATACTGTCACGTGTCAAAAGGGCTCACTGTCATCACTTCATGTCTGAAAGGGCTGAGGGAAACAAAGTGGTATGAGACAAGACTTAAGGTCTCAATTCTTATGACCAATGCCAAGTTCTTGACCTTTTAATCCAGTTCTCTGGAAGTCTGCAAAAACTGTGCATAAATTGTGGATTTAGGCAGCTTTAGGCCCTGTGCATGCCCATAAGGTCGCCAAATCTGCGAGTGCACATAAGCCTGGACATTTGGATTCAGACAGGAAACCCCTCAACATTTATCCAGTGGAGGTTCCAGGCCTCCTAGAGAATGAGGACCTGATTAAATCATTATGATTTAATCTTCGCCAGAGGAAGTCTCAGCTCCCTGAGTTGAGGCATTGACGATGTTGGAGAAACACCGACACACAACAGTGTAAAAGCAGCAGTAAAGTGCAGTTACAGCATCAATTACATCCTTAACCACCAGGGGGTGTGACATTTGCACAGGATTGATTTTGTGGATTCCCTGCCTGTTATTACTGTTATTACAATAGATTGTATCTAATAATGGACGTAGCTCCTGTGACACCACCCACTGGTTTGTGGACTGCTGTTTTGAAGCCTTGAATTCGGCATTTCCACCGTCACCATCTTGTTTTTTAGAGCCAGAAACGACCATATTTGGCTGAGAGGGTGGTGCGAGGGGTGGATCTAACTCATACGGTAGGGAGGATGAGTAAAAGTAGAATCAGCTGGTGAGATGTTAGATGAAGAGCTGATGACATCAGACTCCTAGGGCACCTCTGCAAACAGCTCACTTCCAACAAGTAAACTTCTTTTACCTGCTGTGCTGTGTGATGGAAAAACACTTGCTGCAGGGATAACAGGGGACTTTAGCCAGGAATATGCCTGCTGCTTCATCACTCAAGACAAGCCATCATCAGTTGAAGATACACCTTCAAGCAGGTAGCCATGTTGTAATGGAGACAGATATCCCTGCTGCGCTGTGCTGACGGGCCAAGTTAAACCAATCTAAGCCAAGCCAGCACATGAGTATAGAAAAAGGGTTTTAGAGTGCAGCAACACCTCGCAGCCAGCCAGTCACTCAGAGCGGCCCCGCTTTAAAATATGCATGACTTTGGGCCTTAATGAAATGTAAACAGGTGAGAAATACTCCCCCTGTGCAGTTGTCATGAATATTGAAATTAGCTATAGAGACCGTTTATTGTCCTGCTGTAATCCTATACATTTCTGCCATAAAGTTAAACATTTTTACGTTGGGGTCTACGAGAATTGACTGCATTTTGGCTTCAAATGTTTGTTTTTTTTTTTTATAAAACACAGTTTTTGGCACTTCAGCATTGGCTTGATTTTTCAGCCTTTGAGGTTGATGCTCGGTTACAGACAAATAAGCCATTATAATGAGCACACTCATCTCTTGCGGATTCTTTCATTTTGACCTTCTCAGGGTGACTGAGATGACTCTACTACATATACTCCTGACAGGTGACAGTTACCTGCTGTTTTCTGTCGGAGGACGGGTCAATGAGCACATTTAGGAGACTTGGTTTCTCCCAGTCACTCAGGCTAAGCTGCAAAGCACTGCGCAGCTCCTCCACCGTCCTCACCAGGAAGCCTCGACCTCCAAATGCTGTCATGACCTCATCATAGCGCGCCTCAGGTAGCAGGGTCACAGGAGGGGCTCTGACAGGCAGCATGATGATATGAGATACATTTCATTAGATCACAGCTGATTACGTGACTTGTGAATGTATTATAATTATTTAACAAATAATGTGTGACTCACATAGAGGTCAGATCTCCCATTTTTGCCATTTCTTTCCACGTCTCAGCATCCACTCCGCTGTAAATACCATTATTGTTGACCACAATGATGACCACAGGCAGATTATACCTGTTAAAAAAACACAGAGTTCAACTGAATAGCAGCAAAGGGGTGAATTGTATATATTGTTTCAGAGGGGAGGCAACCAACCCACCTGCACATGGTTTCAACCTCCATGCCAGAAAATCCAAAGGCACTGTCTCCTTCCACACACACTATCCTTTGGTTTTTATTCTCGCTCCTCTCCACAGCGGCCGCAGCTATAGCAAAGCCAAGGCCAACTCCCATTGTTCCAAATGTTCCAGCATCCAACCTAAACATTGTCAGGATTAGGTAACAACAGTCTACTTACATTTACACAGACCTGAAAGCTTACTTTAGTCAACACTAGATCCTTACAACACCTTTTACTACAAAATGCATATTTGCTGGGCTCTTTGAAATAACTGCTCATAATCCCTAGCAGTGTGGTTTACAAAAGTTCACATTTTCCAAAGAAAGGATTGCTATTTTTGCAGGAGATAACACAACTGTCCGATACCACACAGTGGGTATGAATATGAAAACCTCAGCTTCATTACATCACTGGTTCTCTACCTCTGAAAGAATTTTACACAAAACCTTGTAAAGCATCATTTGAAAAGTTACATGGAGAGGGCTCTGATAAAATTCCCCTCAAGGACAGGGTTTTTGAGATGCCTACAATAATACCACACCTGTCTACTAGAGCCAAATTCAGGAGAGCATTTGCACAAAAATATTTAGTGAACTGGGGCGAACACAACTAAGAAGCTCATCTTTAAGCACTGCACCAATGAGACTGCCTTGCCTGTGTCGAGGTAGGTAGTTGTTCAACATAGTGCGTCCTATATCCATAGTGTTTGCACCCTCGCTGACAATGATACAGTCATGTGGCAGCAGCTGGGAAATGTGGTGAAACACTGTGTAGTAGTTCATGGGCATCGTTGACTGAAGAGCGAGTGCCTGTAGATAGAAGAAGGACACAAATCTAATATGATATACGGATAAACAGTTTGAGTAACTATCGACATAAAATAACATTTCAAAAGTGAGTTTAGACTCACCTTAGATATTTTTGCATTAGCAGCGATTTTGTTCTTCAGTGTGCTCCACCACTCTGTGTCAGAGGGATATTTCCAGCCATCTTTATGCACACCCTCTAGGAGCTGAGAAAACAATGAATAAAAAAAAAAAATCACCACTTTCCACAAACACACACACACGCTGTTCTCTTATTGTTAATCTTAATTGCACATCTGGATATTATGACAGAGGCACACAGCCCACAAGAAAAGAGATTAAGTACAAACATGAGCATTTTTGTGCACCGACTAAGTTGCAGTTACCTCAGTGACAATAGCGTTGACGTCTCCCAGGAGAGCAACAGCAGGTTTCACGTTGTTCCCCATCTCCTCAGCATAAAGGTCAACCTGCATGCAGACAACAGCTGAGTTATGTTATTAAAGCACAACATTTGAAGCAACAATAAAACACAGTGCAGGAGATATGGTCCAAGAAACACATACACTGCACTGACATGACAGTATTAAAGTCTCTACACCAATGCTGAAATTAGTTTCAGCTAAAAGTGATTTTCCTCACATCAAACACACTTGGCTTTGTGTTTTATATACCTGGATGATCTTGACACCGGGGTCAAATCTAGGTGGCAGACCAAAATGCAGGATCCAATTCAGCCTGGCTCCAAGCAGAAGCACAACGTCAGCCTGGAGAAGAGCTCTGGGCAACAGAAACAATGGAAGAGGAGATGAGGTAACATTGAGTTAGAACAAAAGCTTTACTAAATACACATATTTAGTGTATGTATAGAATGAACAGTATTAGATATAAACCTACATCTGAATATTACAAGAGCAATAGTGACACATATACATTAATTAGCAAGTAGCGGAGGTTCAGGATGTTTCCTATGTAGGATGCAGGGTTTCTACAACTTCTTGAACATCACATTCAAGGACTTTCCATGCCAAATTTATTCATATTCAAGGACTCAACACGGTATTCACTTAAATCACTCTTGCATGCATGTCCCAGATGCACATTCTCGACTTAGTGGCATATGAAACAACGGTGCAACTGCGGGAGACACACATGCACACAGCGGAGCGGAGCCTATTTACTAACATTAAGCAGAAAATTACATAAAAATAACTTCTATTTCTATTCTTGCACAAAAATATGCATTCAAGCTGTTTCACTGACCCCTGTCTCCTTGCCTATTTTCAAAAACCTTCAAGGAATTGATTTATTCCATACAATTCACAAAGAATTTCAAGGACCTGTGGCAACCCTGAGGATGATAATGATACATTTGGCTGAAATCATTGCACTTCACACTTTTTTTTATCCCTGCACAAATTTAAAGTGAAAGGGAGGCTGACCTCGAGCGGGCAGCAGCCACACAGTTGGGATGATCATCAGGTAGGACCCCTTTCCCCATAGGGGTAGGCAAAAATGGCAGACCGCTTATTCCCACAAACTCCCTCAGAGCAGTTTCTGCTCGACCATAGGCTGCTCCTGTTGGGCACGACAATACTCATATCATCATGACTTACCTAATGAACTACTTGATTCACAAGCGTGTTATTCGTTGTAATAGAGACAGTGCAAATGTTTGATGTTACCTTTGCCGATGATGACTAATGGTCTTTTAGCTGCTTTCAAGACAGAGATGGCTTCAGTGATTGCACCGTGGGGAGCCACACTGACTGGTGGAGCTGGACAGCAGGACACAACTCTACAGGAGAAAGATACTTCTTTGAATTTCAATATGTCTGGAATCACAGGAGTTATACTGAGCAGAAATAATAGCATATTTATAAAAAAATGATTGCAAACCTGACTGTGCTCCTGTCCACTTTAGCATTGACCATATCCCCTGCAATGTCCACATAACAAGCACCTGGACGCCCATACATGCTTGTGCGAACTGCCTGTGAGCAAACACACATAGTTAAACAATTAAACTTAATATCATCTAACTATGTAAAATCTCTTATGTAGTCTGCTGTGATAAAAAAAACAACACAAACAAAGATCACACAATATAACATTAAGCTGGTATATTACCTTCTCTATCACTGAGGGGATGGCTTCCAGACTGCTGGGCCTTGCAGAGAACTTGCTATAAAGGCGACATGCTTCCACCTAGCGACAATTGAAAAACAGGGTCAATTTGATGAAGCATCAGCTGACAAAAATCCACATGAAGGCATGCATTACCTGAGGAAACTCCTGAAAGGCTCCTGCTGTTTCCTGGTTTCGATCCGAGGAGCCTCCAATAACAACCACTGGCCTGCACAAAGGCAATATACACTTGATAAACAACGTGACCAGGGCCCACAGGAACCACGTCAAAACTGTATATGCACCACAAGCTGCATCAGTTTATCAAGTCATACCAGCAGTTGATGTTAGCGTTGGCCATTCCACCCAGAGCATGAATGAGTCCAGGTCCAGACACCACCAGGCAGGCACCTGGTCTGAATACAACCAACCACAAGATAAGGCAACATGTAAAATGCATCCAGCTGCTCCGTTTATTCTGTTGAGTTAATAAATGTCTTACCTTCCAGTGAGGTATCCAACAGCAGATGCTGCATAGCATGCCTGTTGGGTGACAGAATTGATTTTACATTAACATATCCTCGTGTTATATTTAAGGATTATAGATACAGGTAAGCAATGTACCAGAATATTAAGTGTTTTACCGCTTGTTCATTATGCATTCCCACATATTTGATCCCTTCAGCCTGAGCAGCCATGGCCACTTCCATGATAGGAATGCCAACGATCCCAAACATGTACTCCACTTTCTGCAGGTAGAGAAAATGAGCTTTTATAAACTGACACTGCAATGTAGGTACATCATTCATCATTATCCTCAGCCTATATCAGTAATCAGTGCTTAGGGAGGAACAGAAGATACTGAACAACCCAACACATTTCCTGAACCTTCAAGCTGACATTGGACAATGCCAAATTGTAGATTACACTAGCACAAACATTAATTTATTCCATCCTCAAAATACTAAAATACTTCATCATCAAAATACTGCAACCTGACTCTCTATTATCTGGCTTGGTTACACTTGGTTTACTGTTAGAAACTGGCTGACTTTATGTGGTTTTGCTATGGTTTTTCAACTAGTCTGATTTTATCAGGTTTTATAATGTGAAACTATTGTTTTTATTACTTTTATTATTTATGAAATGAGTGAATTTGGGCACCTCCAATGCAAGTGCTCCCCTGAATAGTGTCTATGAGTCTGTGTTTAGGGGTGTATGTTGTATGATGCAGCGGCTTTGAGTCCAAACCAAATTTTCCTGTGGACAATAAGGTATACCTTACCTTACTTTACCTGTACTAGTTTTAAGAAGGAGTGTGACTACACATAAATTAACTGCATTTTACAGGATTAAAAGTTTGAACTTGACTGCGCAGGACTTGAACTTTGACACACTTTTTGCATAACGTGCATGCGTGGTCACACTGTTACCTTTCAGCGCAGACACCACCGCTAAGTTAAGTTAAAGGTAAGAAGCAGAAATTAAAAACTTCATACATATCCTCAATGTGTTTTAAACGGTCTTACCTGAGCCTTCAGAGACTCAGCTATCAGTTGAGCTCCTGTCACGTCGTCCATGGCTGTCCGCAGGCTGTTAGCTACGGTTTGTTACACTGTTGTCTGTCTGCAGAGGTACAAGTGAGGCCAAATTGTTATAAACCGTTATAACTACAGCTACACGAACAAGTTATTGACCCTCGTTTGATTCAATCCTCTACCTTCCCCTTGAACCCGCCCCATTCCTATCGCTTCCGGGTTTCAAGCCAATCAGAGGCGCTACGAACGAGTGACCTCACACCAATGAACCAATAATATTATAGGTTCCTTGTCATGATTCATAAACACTACCCTGCCAATCATTACAAGCTGAAATATATTTAAAAAGCAGGAACACAAACTGGTCTTTCTGTGATGAACATTTTGAAACTGGTTTATAGCTTTTTGGCGTTATTCTCACACCGAGAAATTCTGAAAGGACTTCTGCAGATTTATCAGGGACCTTATCTCTAAAGACTTCTTTATTATGGGAAAATGTGGTGTTAGGTTTCCTCAAGTACCCAAGAAGACAACGTTTTTATTAAGAACTTTAGTAATGATTCTGGCAAAGTATTATATCCATATGTAAGTTTAGCAATAATAAACCTCACTACACGAAATTGCTCTTTGATTCCACCAACAAAAAGGCTATTGCTATCTTTATGTCTTATAATATCTTTGTGTAGTGTGCTATCTCCCTGGCTCTGTTATTGATGTGTTTGTGTGCTTTGAACTGGATCACTGCTACACTTGAAGAATGAAGAACGAAGAATGTTACTTTGCCCCACACAAGGAACATTACACATCCTCTGGCAGGTAGATTTAGCACTGGAATATAATAATGCAGAGCCAACTGTACTCACCTCACTGCACCTACTGTTTACCCATACATTTAAAATGAAAAATTCAAACTTAAAAATGTGTTGAATCTCCTTTGTTATTTGTTGTACAATTCTAAATTCAATCCTGCTATCATACTTTAACCTGTCCCAGTTGAATGTGTATATCAACAGTATTTCAGATTAGTTAACTATTTGTAATTTAGTTATGGTTTAGCTACAGTTTGCAGTGGTTCTCTGGTGGTTTAACTACATTCAAATCTCAGTAGCTTTTTAGTTAGTTACCTTATCTGGGTTATGTAGTTTATATACTTAATTACAAACTACATATTCATAGTATTGTCGTGATGTATTTTGTCATGCAATGGGGCACAATGCCACAGTGTACTAGCCACAGTTGTCATTTAATTACAATCACCTGCTATTTTATATACTATGAATTTCTCTAATTGCTTAGCATTTTCCTGATTCCACCCCAACAATTAGTCTCAATATTTTCTTTAAAACTCATCCTCAGGCTGCCTTGGTGACCGTTTTAATGTAGTTTCCTGCAGATAAATTACACAACTGATCATAACAAATGAAAAAGCAAATGACATATAATGCCAGCTTTAAAGACTTTCATATGGCAATGTCTTAAACAGCTCTAAATCGTATTGTTTAAATCATTGCTGTTTTGGAATAAGGCTGATGAGTACATCAAAACATCTTAATGAATCAAGACTCTTGCCGTCATCTGCAATAAATGATAGGTGTGGCCAAGGCCAAGGCTGAACACACAACAAAAAAACTTTACAAAACATAAATGGCACATTTGTAATAGATGAGAGATTAATCAAGGATCAGTACGAATAAAATCTGAGGGATAATGTTGAACTGATAAATATCAGCAGTCACAATATTAAGAGTAAAGCTTTAACACCAGTGCATATTAGTTACCCTAAAAATATAAAAAGGAAAAAAATGATAGTTCACTCATATTAGTGCCTTGAAATGAGCTGTACACCATTGTTATGCTGTCTTTTGACTTTTCAAAATCTTAAAGCAGTTAGTAATGACACTAACTATGGCTCTTTTCTGTTGACATCTCCCAGTAAGCTCTGACAACAAGCCCGCATGAACAGTACCATCAACCCATAACTGAAGCAGCTAAATGGAACATCATTTATTAGATTTTCACTCATGCTTTACAGTGACATGTCAAAATGTGTCAAACTTCTTCAAATGCGTCATGTAGTTTGACAGAATCAAAAGACAATACTCCAAAGAAGACTCATGTTCATTATTAAATAACTCATTTCTTTATTACTCATAAAATATACAGCAATCTCAGTACTGAAAGAATTCATTGGAGCGTTGAATTCACAGTCATAATTTCTATGTACATGCTAGTTTCATCCCTCTTCAAGAAAAAGCAAGGAAAAGGAAAAAAAACGTCTTTTCCGTTCTACAGAAACTAGCAAATGTATTGTACATATTTCCAGTTAAAAGGATTTTTTTTCAACAGACAGAAAAGGGGGAGATTTGAATCATGGTAGGATCGAGTGGTTTCATTTTTTCCTGTAGTTAAAGCAAGCAAAACCTGTCAACAAACATTGACTAATATAAGAGCAAAAAATATCATTCAAACAGAAGGAAAATCAAACGCTGCCCTATCATTGGTTTACAGTGTTTCTTCTCACAAAGCTGAGCCTCAGATACCTCAGTACAGGATCAGTGCTTCTTAGAAATGTCTCATTACTTGCCTAGTGCGCATCACTGTACTTTCACAGCTGCCTCAACAAACTCATCATTTCTCAGTAACTAATGAAGGCACAAAATGAACACATAAATAGGAACCGAAATTACACAAATAATTTATTCTTGAAAGACTAAACCGCAATGGACAGGTCAATATACAAAGGTAAGGTCGATCAACTTAAAAATTACCTGGTGCACATATCAAATGTTTTTGAATGACTCAGGTCAGTAAATCAGATTTTTTCCCCCCTAAAGAGTTTAAGACATGAACATGGGTATATTAAAATTTTGATCTGAAAAAATAAATGATTTTCCGCCTGTAGGATTTACAGACTTGATGACAAGTGCATTCTGACAGATGTAGTGTGCGGATATCAACCTTCTCTAACTCATCAAGACATTTCAAAAATGAAAACTGGCTCCTTTTCCCCCCAACTAACCAATAAACCCCCAAAAATTCTCAGTCGCATTTACACAGTTAAAACTGGGTTAAAACGCATCCATGTCTTTTGGTCCCTGTCGGTTTAGCTCTCTGTGAAGTGCTACCATCCCTCTTTAGCAAGTTATTGCCGTACAAAAGTCGCTGTCCGCCCAACGAGTACAGTTTTTAGCACTCAAGAAGTCAGTGTTGGTAAAGCAGCGGTTACTGAGGTCCAGTATCAGCTGAAGGACACCTGGTGCTGGATGAGGTCTGGATGAGTGTGGGCCAGCCTGCTGCACTTCCTCCCTCTCTTGCTCTCTGGTGGGGAGGGGAAAGGGGGGGGACTCTTAAGGCTCCTGTGGGGGCTTTTCTTTCTTCTGCCCTCCCAAGCTGGCGGTGGGTGATTTTTAAGACACAGTGTGTGTGTTTATGCATTTGTCGCTCCCTCCTGCCCTTCAGTACGTCTCAGAGTCTGAGTCATTGAGCTCTTCGTCCTTGTAGAGGCCGTCGTGATGGCTGATGTTGTTGAAACTGCAGTAGGAGCTGTGCTCGTCGCGCAGCGCCGGCAGGCTGTCGAAGGTGACGCTCTTGGAGGGGCTGGTAGTGTAGTGGTTAATGGCATTGAAAGGGAGGGTGGGTGCCGGGGTGCAGGGGGACACAGGCATCATGGTGGCCAGGATGAGGGCTAGGCAGTCTGCCACATCTTTGTTGGGGGCACAAGCCAAGGCGGGTGTGTAACCTGAAACAATGACAGCAGAGTAGTGTTACATACTCTGTTAAAGTAATACACAGCTTCGATTTCAGGCATTGGTATTTCATCTGTTTAACCACCAGTGTGCAGGATTTAGCTGTGAGGTTGAAAAACTAAAATTTCTCCCCTTCACTCCTTGGAAGAGAACCTAATCTGTATGCATACATAAATGGCTCATTAGAAGGTAACAAAAACACAACTATTTTTCTTTTCAGGTGATTGTAAACTAATGAAAACACAGTTAGGAATATTATATATAATTTCTGCCAATTATTGCCTCTAAATCCTACACACTGAATTTTTAACAATGAAAGAAAAATCTGAAGGCTGTCCGTCATTTTGACAAGTTAGAACAACGAGGGCAATCTACAGTAATTCACACCCCCGTCCAGATGGTGGTGTGTGCATATTAATTGGCTATTATCTTATCTTGTCTTTGATCTCATGTGCATGACCTTGTTGTTTAGCAGTTTTAGCCATCACACTGGTAGGCTGTAATGCTACACAGCAATGCAAAATGTCTCTGCTGTGACTGCCGAAAAACATCATTCATTTCCTGTATGTGGTGTTGGCATGAAAAGTGACCGCACAGTCAGTGTCTCTGGTCATCTTTTCTCCCCATGCCCTTATAAATGCAAAATCTATATGCCATATTGTTAAAAATGAATTAATGAAAATTAAATACTATTAAATATGTCATTATCATTAAAAAAAAAGATGGGTAATGATAGATTATACAACTCAAAATGAAGACAAGAAGAAAGTCTAATGCAGCCACTGCACTGGACCTTTAAATGATTTGGCAGTAATTACATGGCTTTTCAGATTCACTACACATAAAATCGTAATGGGCCTCAAAATTTCTCATTAAGCTGATCTCAAAAATCCATGTAAGACCTGACCGAGGCATATTTTAATTGCTTGGTTATCAAATTATGATCCTGTTTTACCTGGTCTGTCTTATTATTTATTCCCTAAATGAACTTTATCCACAACATTAGTCACGTGTTTTAAAAGGTTAACACACAGCTGAAATGTCTCAAGTGTTGAACTAATTTAAACTGAATATAAAAGCAGCCTGTATGCTTAGTTGGCCCTTTCTGACACACTTTAAAAAACCAAAATATATTAAAGACAATGGTTATTAGTAAGAGAAAAACAAGATTGTGAATTTACCGTTTTCATCAACTGCAAGTACACTGGCTCCCTTTGCAAGCAGCTCTTGCACCACCACAGTTAAACCATTTCTTGCAGCCACGTGTAGAGGCCTTAAAAGAAACATAAAACATGGATGCACCAACAGGAAAGTCAATATTGCGCAATTTATATCTCTACATTAATAATTCAAATCTCCAGAGTAATCTACCCACACCACCACTCCATTCCATCACTCAGATGCAGCAAGAGACCAGACACTAATGTCACATAAGTGATACATACGTCTGTAAGGCGGCGTTAGTGGCATTAATGAGGTTTCTATCTGTAATCTTCTCCAATATCAACAAGGCACTGGTTTCATGTCCCTGTGGAAAAGAAGTAAAGTGTGATCAATATCAAAAACAACCTCACAGAAGAAATATGCAGTAAATATAAAATGTTTATAGCACTGAAACACATGCTTGCAAGACAATGCTGTTTACTTGCAGCTGTAGAGTGTAAGAACAGTGCCACCACATGGCCATACGAACCTTACTGCAGGCAAGATGAAGTGCAGTGTTCTTCACAGCATCCTGCAGAGTGAGATCTGCTTTCGCACTGCTCACCAGCAGTTCTGATCGTCAAACACAGGAAACATATTAAAGTTAATTCAATACAGCGCTGATTATTACATCCCCCAGAGATATTTATTTTCCAATCCGGTGGGTAAAATAGAGAAACGTTCATACCAACAGCGTTAGTCTGGCCATTTTCAGCAGCCATCATAAGCGGGGTCTTCCCTGCGGCGTCCACACTGTTGACCTGAGCGTTGTGGCTCAGCAGCAGCTGCAGACACTCTACATGGTCAGTGAAGGCTGCTGCATGTAGTGGGGTCCTGTAAGAATAACATAAGAACAAAGCTCACTTTTATCATACAGTCATTATGTGAGCTTTTTAATACAGTTACAAATAAGGCTGAAACTAATCAATAAAATTGATTAAAATCGATGAAGAAAAAAAGGTTGGCAATAAATTTCATCACTGATTCACTGGGTTTATGTTATGACGCACGGCAAACGCTGCAACAAAGTCTCCACTGTGTCCAGCGAGTGAGTGCGTCGCGTCATGTAACATGGGATACTCTGTCCACACTGAATCTGTTGAATATGCACTTCTGTTACGTCATGTCATACTCTAGATCAGACTGGAGACGTTACTACTTAAAAGATGGGTAAGTAGCCTACTTGTTTTCTTTCAACGTTTGTACTTTTTAAAAGAGAAAACTACTTTTATAATGTTATATTTGCTGGAAATGACAAACAACATATCCAACAGCATGTAGGCTGTGATTAGCAACAGTCATTTACCAGAAACTCTCAGCTCTCTGGTGAACACCCTCCAGCCAGGTGTCACCTTATTTAGGTTATTGTAGTGAAATACGGAGGCATTGTACAGAGAACTCATTTCAGCTTCACCAATCAGCCGTTCCTTGTCCATTGTGGCACTTTCAAAGCGAGCGACAGGAGTAAATCGAGTCGCCAGCAGCGAGTTAGGATATGCCAATAGGAAACAATGCAATCAAACTGATTTTGCCTCCGACACTTTCATGGCATCGCATTAACAGTGTACACTTTAGGTCGGACATTCATGCCATAAGTCAGAGACAGTCCACAGTAAATCATTAATTTCTTCACAACAGAAACTTGAGCAACAGCTTATCAAATATATAATAGTTACATTTACCTTTTAATATCAGTGCATTTATACATTCCCAAAGTCCATTTTTTTTTATTATTGTAGTGGCCTTGACAGTTTTTTTTTATTATTTGAAAGTTGCATTGTACAAGAAGCCAAGGAATAAGTTTCATTTTTTTTGTATAAAATGCTCTAAATAATAAAATTTGGCTTTCTTTTTATTTGGTTAAAAAAATCAATTAATTGAAATAATAACCAACAAGTTAATTGTTTTTTAAAATAGTCATTAGTTGCAGCCCTCATTTCATACCCCCTGAGGCTGTTACACTTGTCTATGATGTGTTTGTACCTATTTTTACTGTCTTTGGTGTTGACAATGGCAGGGCCCAGAGTGTCTATCAGCATTTCGGCAGCGCCTTCGTTGTCATGGATCCTGAACAAGAAAAAGACGTGCACAATTATGTCATCCGTTACAGGTCTTGTCCTGATGTATTCGCTGATCGAAACAGGAGACGGCTCAAGATCTTACACAGCACAGTGGAGGGGGCTGAAAGAATTGCCTTCGGCCTTGTGAAAAACCTCTTGTTCAAGCAAAACCTCCACGCACGTATCGTGACCTGCGGGAGAAAAAGCATTAACCAGATCAGCCTTCCTTTGAGTGCTCACAATCAGCACTCTGTTAAAACATCTGTCCTTGCCAGCATGTGTCAACATTTAGCCTTTGGGTGCAAAAGGAAATTTCATAAAAACACAGAATAAAGAACAGACATAAAAAATAAATCATCCATGTCTATTTCATATCTACATTTGCTTGAGTGCTCATTTTTGCTTTCTTGGCAGCTTGCCTGTCTTTAAGAGCATACATTACCAAACATCTGATGTACATTCCCATAACTATATTGACTGCTTTTTAAGGAACTCTTCAAAGCCTCATCTCTGTACCATTGTAGCAGGCCCAGTGCAGTGGGGTGTAGCCTTGGTTGTCTGTTAAGACAGGGAGTGTTTCCACTGATTGGGCAGCATGCAGCAGGCCTCCCAGTACCCCAATGTGTCCGCATGCCGCTGACAGGTGGACTGGTGTGCGTCCTTTACAATCCCGCACCAGGAAGTTGGCGCTGTGCTGAAGCAAGGCCTCCACGCATTCCTCGTGACCGGTCACCGCCTGAATCCAGGTAACAGTAGATGTTAGTGTTCTGACTGTTGACTGATCATATCCTGAATGATTATGTGTTTCAAATGTTTGATGAAAGCGGACCAATGTTTATTCCTTCTGTTGACATACAGGCAGAGCTGCACAGTCTAAATCAAAATCTGAGATAAGCTGACTAGCTGCCATTAAGCAGAAAAAATAAATTGGATAAATCCATATCCAAATGTGGTCCCTCAGTAAATATACAGTATGTGTCTGTGTGTGTGTGTGTGTTTGTGTAAAAGAATGGGAACGTCTCCTTACCCCTCTATGTAGGGCTGTCCTGCCCCACTTATCTTTGGCTTCTACACTGGCTCCCTTATTTAGCAGAGAATACACACAATCTGTGTGTCCACTCAGGACTGACAGCATCAGGGGGGTTCTAGGAGACAGAAATAGAAAATAATGTCAGCAATGACTTTAGAACATGAGTAAGGAACAAATAAATACATCACAAACATATTTTACTTACTGTCCATTCCCATCTTGAATGTCGACTGCACTTTGAAGATCAGCATTTCCAATCAGCAAACGCAAACACTCTGAATGACCATTAGTAGCTGCAGGGAAAGAACGAACACTCATTGTTCATTATATAATACTGAATGTGGTTTTGAAATTTCAGATGTAGGCAAACTCCTGAGCCACCAAGTCCAGGTCCATACCTGCAGCATGGATGGGGGTTCGCTTCAAGGTGAAGTCCTTAACAAGGATGGAGGCTCCCTGGTTGATCAGGACATCCACACACTCTACATGGCCCTTAAAAGCAGCCAGGTCTAGGGGCGTGCGCCCTTGGCTGTTTCTCACATCTAGATCCAGCAGAGACTGCACCAGAACCTCCATTGCTTGGTGGTGACCATGGTATGCCTGTGTGATTAATTTACCATGAATATGTTACCATAAAGAAGCTGAAACTGAGGATAATGCCATAATAAGGATAGTAGGATAAAGAGAATACGTATGATTACTCACAGCAAGGTGCAGGGGGCTGACGGGGGCTCTGACATCCGAGTCATTCAGGATGTCTGTCCCTGAGGTTTCCATTAGCTGAACAAACCAGGTACACAAGTTATAACCTACTTCAGATTTAAGGATGCACTGATTGTGAAATCCTGTGCTGATACTGATTTAAAAATAACACTTTGGCTGACAGCCAATACCAATTCTTTGTTGCTGTTTCTCACCAAAAACTAAATTTTACAAGATTACATCTGAAAAAAATCATGTTAACATTAATTTTTCGAATAGCGCTTGACACATCATAACCTAACTCTATGCAACCTCCATCAGCAGTTAGTTCAAGCTACCAGTCGCTTGGAGTTGATGACAGCTAGCTCTACTTCCGCTGATGTCAACATGGATCTGCTGTTTACAATGTACATTATCAGGCAACAATAGGGTGCATCCCCATGACGCGTCAATACTGAGATTACTGTGTTCTTTCATCCTGAAGGTGTCCTAGGATGTAAGATATCTATTTTTCCCCAAACACATTTTCTATTTTCTCCAGGAGCTTTTTTAGCCTGCGCAAAATTGATGTGACACAAAAGAAAAACATCGGCCGCTGCCATTGGTGAATGTCATTTTGTTTGCCAATAGGCTGATGGCAGTCAACGAGGCGAAAAACAGCCAATATCAATGTTCAGCTGATAAATCAGTGCATCCTTAAAGTGCATTTAAATCACTTGCTTAGACACTAAGCTCAGTACTACAGATGATCTTGGCATTGTTGCCTACTCTGAAGGCAAAAGTCAGAAAAAGATCAGCTCACTGTACTTATATCTACCATCAAATTCAAAATAACAGAGCAACTTTTCAATCTTGCGAGATCTTGAGATCTTACTCAGGCAACGTAAAATAGCCATCACAAAGCAGAACGAGCAAAATATAAGAGACGAAAACTAGGAAGTAGAAAAAGAAGTACAAATTTAACTCACCACATCTAGGGGTGTTTCACTTGCAATCTGAAAAGAGGGTGAAAGAAGCAGCAAAGCATTAAAACATTATAATAGAGCAATACATAAATACAGAGATGCTGATTGTTATGCATCGTGGATGCAGTGAATTTCTCACCAGCTCCAGACAGAGGCGATGTCCATACGCCGAGGCGTAGTGCACAGCGTTGTAGCCCTGATTGTCCCGGATCCCTGGATTTGCATCATTTCGCAGTAAATATTCCAGGCACCTGCAGAAAAAAACAAAGAGGGTGTATTAAAACAACATCATCTTTCAAGTCTTGAACCATTACTCAGCATAACCAATAACACAACTGAGCTGTTATCTATAAAACCCTCAAACACAACCTGCCTCCCACACAGCCACCCGCTCCTTTAACAAACTGAATTTTCAAAGTATTACTGACTTTCCATCTGTGTCAGAGGCCGCAGCGTAGTGGAGAGGAGTGCAGCCCCGCTCGTCTAGGTCATTGACGCTGGCCCCAGAGCCCACCAGCGCAAACAGGCACTGGTAGTTACAGTTGGCAGCAGCATAGTGCAGAGGGGTCCTGGAAAAGCAAACACAGCTCAGTTCCCTCTCCAAATCTAACAAAGAAACTGAGACAGAACAATCTATTGATCCAAAGTCATAATTAAATTCCACAAACCTGCCAAAGCTGTCCTTTCTGTTAAAGTCTGCCCCAGTGTTGAGGAGAAGATTGAGACATTCCAGGTTTCTGAGGGATTATAATATAATGAACTGATAAATATAATAATATTCTTTTTGTTATAGGTCATGAACTAAACGGTAATGCTCCCAGTTAATATTAAACATGTTATTCAGCTGTCCTGTACTCACCCTCCAGCAGCTGCAGCATGTAAACAGGTCCTTCCAAAGTCATCAGGAGTATCAATATCAAATCCTGCATTAGAGAAAAGACAATGAACAAGATCCTGTATACTGTACATTAGGAGTGGATGACTAGACAAATCTACTGGCTATCTGTAATTGGCTGAGTACATCGGCAGTTGCTATTATTTGTGTGATTTTTGTCATTTTAGTTTACTGATTTATTTTATTGGTCTGCCTCTGAGGACTGGAGGAGGAGTGAGAGCCGCAGCTCAGCAGGCAGCTGCTAAGCTGGCTGTAGGCAGAGAGACAGCAGGGAGAAACATCATGTAGAGCCAGCATATTTCACAATCTAACTTGATGAATTAAAGGTCAGGTGAGTAGGATTATGGGGATATGTTGGCAGAAACTGAATATTACATAATAAGTATTTTTTCTTTAGTGTATAATTGCCACAAAATAAGAATTGCCGTGTTTTTGTTACCTCAGAATGAGCTGTGTATATCTACATAGGGAGCTGGTCA
The DNA here is from genome assembly GCF_011397635.1 of Epinephelus fuscoguttatus. NCBI lineage: Eukaryota > Metazoa > Chordata > Actinopteri > Perciformes > Serranidae > Epinephelus > Epinephelus fuscoguttatus. The sequence continues at coordinate 23,287,885 of NC_064759.1, forward strand.
TTGTCTGCAAGGTCCGCCATGTTGCACTGCAATGTTTCTACAGAAGCCCAGAATGGACAAACCAAACACCATATAGAGGCCCCTCCACGATGAGCGGTGTCAGGAAAAAATTTGTAAGGTGAAACTGCTTTATTCAATGTTTTTCTAGTTTAAATCACTAGCTCCGTTTGTTTTGGGGAGGAAGAGACCTCTCCGGATAATTCGTCTCCCGGTAACAACCTCCGGAACATCTGGGTCTTAAGTTATCAGAGAAATATGGTGAGTCCACATTAGCAGGTGTTGGGCTAGCCGAAGGGACCTCTGCAGATAATTTGGCTCCAGGTAAAAAAATTACCTGAACAATAGAATCTGAAGGAATCCCAACTGGAAGTTCACACTTGGCACATTGGAGACATTTCAGCTGGTTGCAATCTGCAGTCCTCACCATTAGGTGCCAGTAATTCCTACACACTGCTCCTTTAAGGGTTTATTTCGACCAAACCAAAGACGGTGATTGTTGTATAACAGAGAAAAGACTAATATTGATGGTTTTGGTAAGTTTTTTAGTTTCTCTCAGGTTTGAGTGAAGTGTGCTTAACTATGAGTTAACAAGGCAATTAAGGTAGTTTCAGTTAAGTGAAAGAGATGAATTCAGAAGGTGCATGGTTGTACGTGTTTGTGCACACACACATGCATGAAAATATCGACAATCGCCAGTTGTTGGGCTGATGGAGGCCATTGCCCAACCCTAATGTATATGAAGTTTTACAGTGCAGACCTTGTCAAGAATTCTGAGTTACTAACCTGCACTAATTGAACCATTCAAATACAAGACTTCCATAATTTTCTGCTGTGACTATTTGGGTCACTACTATTGATTAAAAGTTGCTCACCTGAAGACAGGAGCTTTCTGCAGCAGTCAGAGAACCCACTGAGAGCAGCCAAATGCAGCGGGAACATACCATGAACCCCTCGTCTGAAAAAGACACAATCATGTTACTTAGTATCACTCAAATATCACTGGTGCTAAGGGTAGGAACGCACTATTAATAGTACAGAATCATCTGCATCAGTTACATAACAGACATTAAACCTATACTTTGGAAAGGTTTAAACATGCAGCTCTGCCACGATGCAGAAAGTAAGAACAGTTGCTGAAAAAGGGGCAGGCAGGCTCACTTACTTAGCTGTATCAGCTCTGTTGGTGATGAGGGTGTTGATGAGCAGCTCGTGTCCATATCGAGCTGCAATGTGCAGTGGTGTATTTCCGTTCTTATCTTCACAGTCAATCTCAGCACCTTAAAAAAAGGAAACAGACCAAGCACTTAGCTAGTGTTACGCTGAGAAGCAGTTTGGGTTTTACAGTCCAGCTTGAGAAATAAAGTCAGCAAGGCTGCATTTTAAGAGGAGCTCACCATTTTCAATGATTGCTTGAGACCTAGAAAACCTCCCATGGATTGCTGTCATGTGGAGCGGAGTCTTACCATCTTTACTCTGGAGTGAAATAAAAACATGGAGGTATCACAACGTTGATCATGACTATGGCTTTCGGCTTTAGAGTATATTTCCCAAACAGGAGGCTCCAAAAAAACTCCAAAAATTATGAAACTGCATTTCTGACATCTATTAAAAGTCAAGTAGTTTCGTAAAAATACATAAACAATCCAAATAAGCACTTTGAGTCACACACAAGCAGCAGGTGTGACTGTTTAAACACTGACTCTTAACCACAACTATTCAGTCTTTGTTTCAACTTTTAATTGTAACGCTGGTGTAATGATTTCTCAATAGCAGAACTGCATCTGGTAAAGGAGTGCCAGTTATGCAGTACCTGCTTTCCCACATCACACTGAGCAACCCTTTTCCAAGTTAAAAGTTCTCAAAAAGCCTGAGGCAACATTCTGGTTTTTACTTACCTTGATGTTGACATCAGCCCCGTTGCACACTAGGAGCTCCAAACAGAGTGCCCCGTGGCGGGACGCTGCGGTAAAATGGAGAGGAGCAAAGCCCTTCTCGTTCACCTGGTTGACATTAGCTCCGCACTCTATGAGCTCATTCACCACCACATCCTGCCCATTGTAACAGGCCACATGGAGGGGTGTGTTGCCATATGCATTGGGCTCATTGATCTGGACAACAAGAAAAACAGGGATTATACTTTCACTACTTTTACTCACAATAAAAATTATTAACAAAAATTATGTCGAGTCATTACCCAAAACATAAGAAGTGCATAAGGACAGGTTATGTGTTATTACATTTGTTTTCACTCCTCATCAGATCATAAGATAAAGCAGTGACTGCAGTGAGATGACAATAAGCTTGTAGGTGGAACTTACATCCACCCCCAAGTCCAGGAGGTATTTGACAACACTGATCATTCCACTGGAAGCTGCTGCATGTAGGGGGGTGTAAGATTTCTTATCTTTGCAGGCCACCTCGGCCCCATGAGATGCCAGCAGCTTTACCACTTCTATGTGTCCTGAAATGAAAGAGAAATATTTGATTACGTAAACAGAGATGTCATCAGCTGTTTCATTTGGTCACACAGGAACATGAGTATTCATTTTAACATTTGAGACCTTTACAGGGGCTCTATACGGAATTCAGAATGTATGTGTTATCTGGATACAGTTCCCAAGATGGAGGTGGCTGAGCTGGTGGCTAGCAGCTAATGGTGCTAACTCTATAAACAGCACTAAACAACAGCAATAATGCCAACAGAGTTATCCAGAGGGGGTAGCAGAGGTTGGGTGCTACGCTCCCGCAAATACACTGTCCTGATCTGCACTGCGCTCAGTGGCAGCAATGAGCTGGTCAGTGGGATACACAAATGCACTAAGATCCATGTGCAACCAGGCCAGTTTACTTACTACAACAAACCACAAAGAAGCTTGGATTACAACACACAAAGAGCGTGACTTCATTCTCTGCTCAGGATGCCATTACTCCACCATATCTTTAAATAGCAAATGATTGTTTGCTGCTGTATTAATGTTCTGAATGTCGTACAGTTACATAAGAAACTAATAATGTGAGGTAAACATGATTTATTACCCATGTAGGCTGCCCAGTGGATTGCACGGCGGTCCCTCTTGTCAAAGGCATTGATGTTTGCTCCTCTGGAGAGCAGGATCCTCACCATCTAACAGCAGCGATGGAGAAAGAAGAGCAGTCAGGAAAAATGTCAAAGGAAGTTACAACTTGAACAAATTCTGCTGCCTTTCAGTCAATGTGGCAACTCATTTAACCACTGTGTATACATGATGTTTAATGGGGCTAACAGGCTGAATCTCTGGTCTACACCACATGCATGCGTACAGTTTATATTGATTTAATCTTATCTTGTGAATTAGATGAGCTTCCATAAGGCTTTAAATCATTTTTTAATTGCTGAGCATACACTCAATACAGGTGCATCAACAGGACAAGAAAACATTGAGCATGAAACTCCACAACTGCCGTGCTCACATCTGTATTTGTTGGTGTTTTACTGGAGCTTTGCTGCATAACCAAAAGGTTCCTCCAAACAGCTTTTATGCACTTGATTTGCATAAGCACATTTCCACCTTTAAGATAACTCTTTTGCATGTTAGTATTTGATTCCAATGATTCATTTGCATGCAAGCACGTGATTGGACAAGCAACACACTGTGCGTCAAGCATCCTCGAGTGAGCGACCACAATTTATGACTGACAGCCCGCAGTTTGAGTTTGTTTCCATGTGGATAAACACTGACGGTCTGATAATGTGTTATTCTCTAAACAAACTGCGACTAGTTCACTAAAGAGCGGATCCATCGTTTGATGAGCTGTGGCTTCTCCAAGTACAGAGTTTGTCACAGTGTTTTTGTGCAACTGACTACCAGATCGAAAGCCTGATAATTATTACCTTATCAAAACTCTGCTACACACCAACACAGAGGCTCAGCTTAGTTGTGTGTCTAAAATCGGAAGTGAGAATAGGCGGCAGAGTACGCCAAATACTGTCAGTACAAATACCTTACTGTCATTTGTTAATTTTTCACTATGTGCAGCACTAAAAAGCTCCATGACAAAAAACTTGAAACTTAATCAGAGGAAAAAGATACCAAGAGGAAGACTAACAACTGACTACATGTTTCTCTAACTAATGCAATGTGTATGTAGCCACCAAAATAATAATTACTGCTGCAACTAACAGTTACTTTAGCTACTGAATAATCTGTACATTATTGTCTCAATTAATCGATTAATAGTTCTACCAAATAATTGGAAAACTGTGAGAAAAGCCTGTTAAAATATCCTGCAGCCTAAAATGAGTTCATCACTTGTCTTGTTTTGTCTAAACAACACTTACAAACCCCAAAAAATCTTCTAAAATTAAAGACAAAGGAAAGCAGCAAATCCTCACATTTGAGAACCTGGAAATGTCACAATTTTGGTATTTTGCTTGAAAAATAAGTTTAATTTTCTGTCAGTCTAATGATTTAATGACTAATCATTGCAGCTCTAATGGCATGACATGATTTATTGTGGTTATGACAGTTATGGTTATGGCTGGCACAGCTTTTAAACACTGGGTCAGCAGTGCTTTAAGGGGATGTTGACTGTTTCACTTCAACTTGTTAAACAGGCAATAATGTGGCCATTGTTCACTTGTTCTGTATTGCAATGCCCATTGTGTTAACTCGTTTATGGGGCAAGCAGAAACACTTCCTCTCAGTAAGAGGAGAAGATCAGGAGCTTATACCAACAGCCGCTAAACACACCCAACATCAAGCCTGTTGTGTCAATATGAGCAATACTTTTAAAGACACACACACACACACACACACACACACACACACACACACACACACAAAAACAGGACAGACTGTACAGCCACACAATCAGCAATAACTCTTAAAGTTAGCACACCTTTTGTTTCTTATAGTGAACGATATTCAAATGTGCTGCCATTTCTCTCCATTAAGATACAGCTAAATCAATACTGAAGACATTAAAACACTTGGAGTACAGCTCACAGCTGAATCAAATATTACCTCCAGATGACCGCTGAAGGCTGCATGATGCAGCGCGGTCCTGCCTGCCCTGTCGGACACATTCACATTGCTGAGCAGTGGGACGAGGGCCTCGGCGCAGCGGACTGCTTTATTCGCTGCGGCGATGTGAAGCGGCGTCTGCCAGTTCTTGTCTCGGGCGTTCACGTCTGCAGAGTGTTTCAGCAATACCTGGACAGCCTCCTGCAAGAAGTCGTCACATTAAGGTTTAAGTTCCACGCTGTTTAGATTTGTAAATCATTGCTCAACAAAAGTGTGTGTTACACAGAACCAGAGGAACCTTCACATACCTCGCTGCAGGACGCCACAGCCCGGTGCAGAGGAGTGAGCCACTTGTTATCTTTGGCATTTACTCTGGCACCTAAAAGTCAGAGGACACTGGCTGTTAGACTTTTAAGGTCACAGAGTTAGATGACACCTGGTGCAACGTTTCAACAAAACAACTCAAGCCTTTATAACAGTTTTAAGTCCTATTTATCATATCTCCATCTGCATATTCGTAAGAAAAGCGAAAACTGCAAAGGGTGCACGTCAAAGTATTTTACAATATTGAATGCAGATGCACCATCTGGCCACACAGGCATTTGAAATATGCCATTATGTTCTCAGACAGGTTAACATTGCTGATCATTTACCAGTCCATTCAATACCAAGAAAAACAAACTGTATGACAGAACCTCCATGTACGGCAGGGAGAAGAGAGGTGATGATGATGTTGCTTAAAGTGATTTGCAAGGGTTTAAGTGGATGCCAATGTAACTGATGAACCTTCCAACCTTTTTCCCAAACTAGTAACATAAATTTGGCCATATTGGTTACCATTCTTAAACCATTCTGCTTTCAGTTACATTGCTGGATGTGATATTGATGATAAATGTTTCCAGTTACTGGATACTGAGTTCTAAATGCTCTACACTACAGAAATAACAAAAATTGACTTAATCCTGTCTATACGTATACAGATATTTTTGTAAACTGATATTTTCCTCCACATTTGGCCTCTTTCCACACATGACTAGAACGGAGTTTTTTTAAAAATGCCTTCTACTGTGAAGAGCTAACAAAACTCCGGTTACTGTTAATGTGTGTGAGCACTTAAAACAGAGCGTTTGGGAAATGATGGCATCATCTTTCCAACAGACGCATGCCCCCTCTTGATTTATGTAATGAACATACACTACAAACCACAACAACAATGGCAGACTACTGGTTCGCTAACAGTTTGTTAGCATTGCCCGGTCTAATGGCGAATTAACACTTGAACTCTGTGTTGCTGCACTACTTCATAGACGAACGGAGCTGTCTGCGGTGTCCAATGTTTCTGCCCCATCTCAGTGTCCATGGTTTCAAGTCAGCCAGAGACGATGATTTTGGATCAGGAAGAGTCGAACCAGCAGATGGTGGGACACTTTCCAGGGTGGGATTGTTGTCGATGAGGAACAGAAGGAAAGGTTTAGTATGTCCAGAGCATCACTCGTATGTCTGAGTGAGCCCTTTCATCCTTACATTGAAGTTGGTGTTTTGAAAAATGTGACAATGGCTTGTATATTTTACTGCCTTTGTGACGAGGGGAGACTGCTGAAGACAGCAACAGCAACAGTAACCTGTGAGTGTTCGGACACATTTTTGAGTTCTTGTGTAGAAGAGATATTTTGTAAAATGAAGGTCGTGTGGACAATTTTTTTTTTTTTTTTTTTTTTAAATGGAGGGGAAAGAGATCTGTTTTCAAAAATATCTGTAGACATGTAGACATGGCCTTAAACAGCTTTTGTACATAAATCCTTCTCCTTTTGAAGAACATACCTGAAAGAATCAGCAGCTCAATAATTTCTGCATCTCCGAGATAGGCAGCAGCATGCAATGGAGTTCGCTTCTCATTGTCCTGTAACAAGTGAGCATTAACGACATGAGTAGGATTAGACAGAAACAAAAACACAGTGACATTATAATCACATCTTTTCTTTTCGTTATGTAACATTACAATGCAGGAACGGAGCGATAACCATTAGATGTTGACAAACAGTCACTGTTTATGGCAAAAAGAAAGTGGGTTAAACACAAATTGAGTAACCCTAAAAGCCTTCGTGTGAAACACAAGCAAATACAAACCAGCTTTATTTTGAAACAAACACCCCCACCAAGGCAGTAATGGTGAGGAATGCAATAAAAGAGGCAGAGCCAGATCATGCAGCGGGAACTGTAAAAACAAACGATGTGCTTTTTGTACTCAAAAAAACTATTATCTGAAAGAGTCATATGAGGCCTTTCAAGGACAATTACACATTAGAGGTTTTAAATTCTGTGTCGCTGGGATGTTTTTTAAATATAACAATAATATGAGGAAACAGATGCAGAGATTAGTGAGAGTCGGTTGGGATTACCTGTGCATTCACATCCTCTTTTTTGAATATGAGTGAGCGTACTTCATCTGGGTCCACATTGAAAATAGCTTTCAGCAAAGCAGGCTGTAAAAGAAAGATTATGTCAAAATCAACAGGAACATGAAACACTGTCTCAGACTTTCATTATTAAAGTAAAAAAATGAATGCCAGACCAACAGCCTGTAAGTACACCTTGTTTGTCAGACTAGAAATTTGAGAAAACAATAACCGTTCACACCTTGGAAGGTTTAGACCTTAGAGAGAATTCAGGGTCCACGTCGTCAAGCACAACAATACACACGCGGCTCATTTGCTCAGAGATTAGCTGCTAAAAAGTCCCTATATATTGTTGTTAAAAATCATTTTCAAAAAAGCACAGACTGGAGCAAAGCAATGTTCATAAAAAGATACAGACTGTCAGGATTGATACTGACAAATGCTGAGCAGCCACTTTCTAATTCAGTTCTGTGTTTACAGCCTGTTGGCAAGCAAAACCACATCCATCCCACAGCACAGAGAGAAATATCATAATCTTTCAGCGAATACAAGTCCAGCGCTGTGCTCCGAATGACTGATGTGCCGTCCATCATCGCTTTTTGTCCAAAGTCGTGACTGTGCCTGCATCGTAAGCGGAGGTCGACACGGAAAAAAGGAAAACGTCCACAGTTTATGTGGTTCACGACATCCTACATGACAACAGGTGGAAAAGATGATAAAAGTCAAAGTTTCCAAAGTAAAGCTGAAGGAAAAAATCTGGGAGTTATTTGGGAAGTCCGACTCTTATGGATCGTGCCATTCTTGCCCTGGCTTCTTAAAGAGTAGCTACATTGGCTCCACCTTTCTTAGGGGTGTATCCAAAGGGAAATGAACCACTGTGGATTTTATACAACTTCAGCTGTGCTATATAAGCAAAATACTGTATAATAAACACCATGTTTTCCTTATTTCCATTTTGCACAATTATTCATACTTGTGCCTAAAAAACTGAAACCATATCAAAGATTTATTGCAATATGTATTGACTCTCATCCAGTAAGTTATTCATTGTGACTGCTGCAGCATTTTTGCCAACACTTCCTGTAAGACAATGCTCTGTTACACAACTTGCAATGTTTCCAAATAGTGAGTCCAAACTGAGAACCCAACGCTCCAGCACAGCTGATGTAAAACTTGTCAGAGTGTCTACAACATCTGGTCCATGTATTTGCCCACATCTTCACAACTGTTAGCAGTATTACAACCTTAAGCAACAGTTAGCTTTAATATCATATTGCAGCTGCACATTTCTACTTTTAACCACCAGCTAATAAAATCACTCACATGGTGGTAAAGCATAATTTTACCACACCATAAATAACGGGGCTGCATCCCAAATTTAGCATTGCTACTTTCTTGTTCGCGTTGGATGACCTGGTCCACAAAGCACCAAGCTGGCAGCTCTGGTTCAGTCTACAACACATTTAATCAAATGTTTGCTTGAGTTTTTTTTGTTTGTTATTAACCAGTGTTACATATCTATGATTTGCAAATTGATTTGGAAACAATGCTGGAATCAATGCCCCTATCAACAGTCACGAACTGTATAATTAAGTGTGTTAATGGAGCTCCATGTGTCATGGCAGCCAGCTCAACACTGCTGCACACTCCTATCTGATCTACCATAACACCAGCAGTCTTTGATCAGGCAGTTTTCCACTGCCTGTGGGAGGAGGCTGGCATGGATGGGGAGAACAGTGAGGGCAGGGGATCCCTTCCAGAGGCTGCAACTGGTTACCCATGAAAGACCCAGATGGAACATTCCTGGCTTTCACAAAAAACTTAACTCTTCCCTGACTTTAGTCACGCTTAAAAAACAAATTAACTTGGGTTTGCAGCCACAACAACCACCATTAAACATTTTCCTCCCAACAAGTCCTAGCTGTGAAATCTGGCAATGGTAGATATGTGTCAGGTGAGCTATTATGAAACACTTCCGTTTACATGTGAGCAATCATAACCTCTGAATGAGCAATGTGCACTCATGTATCCAAAACAAAGTGTAAGATGAAGAAGCAGGAGGGTCCTGTTACAAAGAGTCAGCAGGTTTTAAAATGATCTGTCGTAATGTAATCTTATTAGCCTTTGTCTGCCTTAAATACATATCCAGAGGGAAATAGTACATAAACCTAATGTTTGAGGGAAAACAACAACACTGACATAACCTTTCCTTTGAACAGCCCATCGCTCTGCATACAATTATTTCCATGAGCTGGCTTTCTTCCTGTGTACAGTCAGAATGATGTAGCATGCAGAGTACATTCGTTCATTAAGACTTCATCCTTCATTTAACCCACCAGGCTGCCCAGCTAGCTAATTAGCTAATGTGCAGCCATGTAGACTGCATGTACACAACACTTGTAGTTTATATGGAATAGTTTGAGCCACATATTTTGCAAACCCTATCAAATAGAACTCGCTGTGTCTGGATCCAACTAGTCGTTCTGTACTGTTTCCCAGTATGTCTCAATGACTCACAACCACATTGTTATCCAGCATTCACTCTAAGCTTTGTGAAAGTCGAGCATGAAACCGAGCACTTTCACCTTTAGCAGACAGAGAACATGCACTGTATGCAAAAAACTCAACTTGTCTGCTGCAAGACGTCCGGATTTAACAAACTAAAAAGTCAAACATTGTATGCATTACTGTTTAATATAGTAAAAATCTACTGTGAACACTTAACTGACTAATTCAAAGTATACCTGGCAGTGTAGGTAAGATGATTCCATTTGAAGTATATTAAAACCAACAGGACAAGATAGTTATGCCCTTACACAAATTTAAGCCACATGATGCATTTCAGCAGTCGAATTCATGCTCAATAAGTATTTAGAATAAGCCAGACAAAGACAACCATTGCCATCTGGGGACCAAGTAGCTTACAGTCCCTTTTTAAAAAAACATAACACAATCCTCTCATTCACTTACTATAATGGCCATGAATATCTGCAGGGTGCAAGAGTGCTCAGAGTTTCTAGGGACAAATTCAGGGTAACAAACAGGCACTTGTTCCTCTTACACTGTTTCATTTTGAAGATTTCAGTATATCCCCGACAGTAAAAAGAAGGGACAAATCTACATTTTGTTGTTTTCAGTTCTGCAGTCCTGCACGACTGGTGTAGGAGATTTTCTATGCTTCTCTGGCTGCACGACTATGCACCTCCTCTCCTCATACAAGCCAGCCTAGTTAATACCATCACCATGGAGACAGCTCTTTGGCAACTCCACCGGCTCACATGAGCCCAGGTACACGATCATTCAAGCACACGCACACACACGCACACACTCAAACACAATGAAAGACACATGCACATACATATGCTACAAGAATAGCAGGCATGTCCAAAACACAGCCCTTAAATGATAAGGGAAAGCTATTCTCGTTTTCACAAGTAGGTGGCAAGTGTTTAATCTAGTTAGAGGATGCATGTCTAATAATGTCACACAGCCAGTCCCTTCACACATTTATTATAACCATTACACAGCAGTTTGCCTACTGCATGTATACAATTCAAGAAGCCCAAATAAATGTCTTTCTTCCTAAACAGGTTATAAAAAAGGTCAATTATTAGCAGTATTTACAAGGACATAGACACTTGAAACTTGAGATCAAATACACAACTTATCTGTAACGCTGTTATAGGCCAGCTATAGTAATTAAACATTAAGAAAATCACAACACTGAGCAGGGCACAAAGGCTCTCGCAGATCCCTCCTGCCACAACACAGTGGTGGTATTCAAACAAGATTAAACATTTAGTGAGGGGAATCGGTGCATAAAAGCTTCATCATTATTTATGTGTTTACATGTTACCCAATCTCTTAGCTTTAAAGCCTCACCAGCTGAGGTAGCTAGCAAATGTCACAAACGTCCAGTTGTCACAGTAACGTAGCTAACAATCAACAGATCGCTTTGGTTGTTATGGTTATCATCTCGTACTACATAACAGAGATTTAATAGCTGTTATCATCTCATACAATCACTCGGACGCTACAGCCATAGCCCAGCGTTGTATTGTTTAGTGGCAACATGCTAACTAGTCACTTCTCAACTGAGTGGCTATTAGCATTTCACGCAGGCTCGGGCTAATTGCTGAGATAAACACAGTATCATTAGCTGGTGCAACTCAACAAGCGCTTGAGCATGTGTCTCTGTGTAAATGTGATGCCTTGAAATATCGCCCCAAAACATCAAACACTCCATATGTGATTCGCCCAACAGTATTGTACTTAACTTTCACCTAATACGAGACAATTTATCAGCTAACCCCACGTGAAACGTTTAGGGAAATGCTTCCGTTTCGGGGAATAGTTGGAGAAACTCGAATTACATTCCGCTAGCGAATGTTGAAATCGGGGGAGCTAGCTAACATTAGCCAGCCGACACTAGCTTAAACTTAGGTCAGCTTTTCACACAATGATCGCTTACCTGGTCTCGAATTTTGAGAACCACCATATTTCTGGGATTTTAATTGTTCTCATGCAGATTCATAAAGGGATATTTGTCTCCTTCCGAATAGCAGTGTTTGATCTCGGTAGCTCTCCCGCTGGTCTGCTGGAGGCCTAGCGTGACGCTAGCTTAGCTCTCTTGCTAGCTGCCTAACCTGATGGCATGAAAGCAGAGGAGTAGCGGAAACTCCATAGCATTGCCGCCACCATACGTCGCCTCCCAAAAAGATGCGATCCAATTGGTCGAACCTGCTGTAGGTCCCAGTCAGAGAGCTCGTGATTGGTTGTTGCTAACAGCGCTCTGTGACAGACGCACTGTGTTGAATATTGCATTGCCGTGTACGCTTGTGTCACAATAAATGCTCTTATTTAACAACGAACGAATTAAACTATTTTTCCATGCAATGCATTTAATTCAAAGTACGATACAACCATACTGCCACCATGTGAATAATTATATCGCGCTGTTTGGCTCCGTTTGGTCGGCTTTTCACTAACAGCTGCTTATTATTCTATTTACACACAGTGACTCATCTGGAAGTTGCACAAAAAGCGAGAACCATGCTGGCACTGGCCGCACAGCAACTCTACCGGAGCCCAGGGAGTATAGTGATATATTAGTAACAGTATTCTTGCGGGAAGAGGAGTTTCTCCCGCTGACCGAAGGTAGCCAGGCTGACACAAAACCATGCTGCATGATTAATAAGCTCCATGGAAGCAGGCAATCTGTTGTTAAATTGTGTGCAGATATCACCAGCTGAGTAATAGCCTACTCCTCTGGCTTGGCTGTCTCAGATATTTTTTAGCAGCAGCTCTTAGTGCTCAAACTGTTATAAACACAATTTCTCTTTTTCCTATCATGTTAAAAATGGGAGCTGATGGGGTAAGTATTTTTTGATGAGCCACAGTGCATAGTTGGTTCACAAGCTGTTTGGGGAGGACATGCACAACTCAAACCATATAGGCCCACTCCTTCACACTTTTTAAATCATATTTCTATCTGCACACTACGACACTCTCAATCCATATCTCATGGATTTATTGCAAGATAGACCTTTCTAATGTAAAGTGAGTTCTGAAAAACCCACAGGTCGGTGGGTTTTTAAATCCGCCGTTTGTTTTCAGGTCCTGTGACCTAACATCAAAATGTGATGTAATGTGGCCCTCTAGTGACTTACCCCTCAACTACAAAAAAGGCTTTGTAAGTAACTGGTGTGCATGAAATGGACTACAGGCTTAAATGACAAATACAATATGTAAACTTTTGTGAATTTAAAACCTAAGTCTGTACTTATTACTTGTAATTTAAGCCGTTTTAATTGACACAGTGTGACTTTTAGTGCTCTAATGATTTGTGTGACTTGTAAAACTGCAAATACTTTGAATTAAACTTAATTAAACTAATTAACTAATTAACTACTTAATTATTATTATAATACTGTTAATAATATTAATAATAAATATTATATTTAAATAATAAACTTTATGAAGCACCTTTCAAAACACAATTACAAAGCACTTTGCAATAAAAAAAACTAATTTATAATACAAAGACAATGAAATGGATCAAAGGCCAAAAACGCTTCATAAAACACAAAGTAAAACAAAACAAAACAAAACAAAACAAAACAAAACTGAAATGTCATATAAGAAATTACTTAACAGCACTTTTTAAACATGATTTAAAAGCCAAGACAAAGTCTGCTGTTATAATCTTTTTAACCAGCTCACTCCAAACGTCTCACTGCACAAAAGTCTGATGAAAAACCCTATGCATTAATAATCCTCAAAATATGGGTCTCTGTTGAATAGTTCATTGAATTTACAGCCACAACAGCTGATAATAGGGGACAATAAATTCCTCTGTATAGTGAAAATGACAGACTGAGCCGGCAGGGATGACATTATGGACAAGTGCCAAAAAGCTTGGATACAAAACTGTCTGTTTTATGTCACACTCAGTGACTTATTGGTTCTGTCACAGACAGTAGATTGAGATTCAAAAATTCACAGTGCAACAATTCAAGACTGAACAATCTGCTGTTATATGTAACTTATGGAAGAAATGTGTATAAGCTACTGTACAGTAAGCTCATATCATGCACATTATTTGATTTTGTTAGGTATAGAAATAAAACAAGAACAATGTTAATGTAGTTTACTGATAATATGTAACAAGCACTAAAAGCATGTGACTCGGGAGCAGACAATAAATCTTTATGCCACTTCCAGAAAAAGTGTTAGAAAGAACCAACACCTGTAAGTTATTCAATATGGTGTCTCAAGGGGTTAGGCAGGGCACAGAGATACACCAAGAGGCATCTTCTACACCATTAAAAAACAAAAAGCAGTATGGCAAAGTACTACAGTTTTGCGAGTGAGGGAAGTAATGGGGGTCTTGTGAAAGAATGTGGGTTATGCTCACCAGGCAACTTTCCAGGGTAGTCTCACATTTCAAGGCACTGGATACAAAGAGAAGGGAGAGGGAAAAGGTTACAGCAGCTATGTTGATGATTTTGGTTGTAGGTTGGTCGCCTTTGCTGGGGGTAATCCTCCTGGATCTGTCCCTAAGCCCCCTGAAGGTCACAGTAACCAAAACAGGAATACTTTCTCTCACTGGGGAGGCTGAGGTGGAGAGGAGTTCCCACAAATTAAATTAAGGAGAAGAGAAACGGGACAAAAAGTGAATGCATAAATGGAGAAAACAGATGCATGCTCGCATACCTCCCCAATCTCCACCCCTCTTAAAAACTGCACCCTGACCCTGTGTCTCCACCCTTCTTGTTTACTGGGCTCTTTGCGTAAGTGTGAGAGAGAAACAGAGAGAGGGAGAAAAAGCAAAATGAATATGTATTGTCCTGAAACTCTGCTTTCTACTGGAGCTTGTAGAAGCTTTTGTTGGTTTCTTTTTTCAAATATTTTATGAAAACATTCTTTGCCAGACAAAAAATCCAAAGCGCCAGTCTCTATGTACTCCCACCTCCCACCAAAACAGAATAATGTATTAATATTAATAGAAATAATAAAATATGACCAGACAGATTCTTAGCTGGCCCTCTTACTGAGAAATGACATGGTCCTTAGAACCCAGGTGCCAGCTGTGGGGTCCTGCACAGCGATGAGACAGCCACAGTGACATGCATGCAGGCTCATGCCTCAGATTCACCGATGCTGGACTGTGCCCCTATCTGTCCAGCCGTCAGAATGAGGGATAGCAAACAGCTGGGCAGTCTGGTTCCTGGGATGAAAGTGGTGTCACCCACTGGGTCGTTCCCAGCTGCTGTAGGACAGTGGCAAGATGGGAAGAGAGAGGATTTCAGCTCATCGCTTCCCACCACTGTTTCTGGAGTGCTGATGTAGAGTCAGAAACCATATAATCATGTCTGCTAAAAGTCTAAAGGAACATTATGCATAGTGAGGCATAAATATAAATAAGTTAAGGCTTAAAATATTTCAAGAAGCATTAATATTTATGGGGAACCAAAATGAATGAAGATGTGTAACATCCAAGCACACTGAGCGGTGATGTGGGGAACAGGTGAACAGAGGTGAGATTAGGTACTTAGTTCGTCTGCTAAAGGGAAGACATTTGTCCTCCAGGCCAAACAGTAAACTAAGGAGAGGGACTGAAGAATGCTTTGAAGTGACAAATAAAAACGTGAGACCGTGGACAGCTGTAGATTTATGACGATGACAAATCTGCATATAATCTGTGCGAATCACACAGACCTTGCTCCTGGTTGAGATGAAAGCATCTCCCTGTTTTACCAAATGTCCTGCCAGTGGGCACTTATGTAGCCAGAGGAGTGTGAAATTCTCAGTTGGTATGTTCGCAGCTTATTGTTCCCTTTATAGATTTGAAGTGACGGGCCCAGTGCTGTGAAATGACAGATTATGATATCTTGCAATCCTTGTCAGAACACGAACTAAGCCACTGGAAACGTAAAATGCATTTGAAATTCATAGAACAGTGTTGTTGCACAGCAGCAACTCATGTGAGACTGCCAAACATTTTGTCCCAGTCAAAACCTCCAGAGTCCCAGCTGATGACAGTGACTAATATGACCAGTAGGTGGCACTGTTTCCATTTTATTAATGTTTCTGTGCACTTGTGGACGCTACAGGTGCTATTTATAGGAGGTGCATCACTGCAAACTGTATGCAGCTGTCGTGGCATTCACATGTTATGCAATAACAAGCAAATAATAGCCTCTTTACAAGCAGTGAGCTACTCCAGTGTCTTATGCCCCTGTTATCATAATTCCCGGTGCACCCATTGTTGGTATTACACTGTAAAGGAGAATTTAATACAGTTCAAATAATAAAAAGGGAGAATATACGATTTTAATAGAGTAAAATACACCAATTCTTTCCATTAAAGACAGTCTTTTGTTATCTGAGCTTTCTAGATGTTTACACAGTAGGCTACAGCACCAGTGAAAGTTAGTCTGCTCCAGTTCCTGTTCGCACGTGGACATAATTGATGAACTTGGGAGACTGTTGCACCTGCTGAGGATAGACGGTGACCGGAGCTGCCCTCGTCTCTCCATCACAGACATTATAGTCGGGGGACAGTGTAGTAGACAGAGTGTTCAGTCCGCCACTATCTTGGCTAGGATTTTTATACCGTCTCCTCCTTTGACCAAGACTATTTATAGCTCAGTCGTCACACCGCCACAGACCCTGACCGCATCCCGCACGTCCTCAAATCCAAACAGCAGCTCACACGTCAAACCCTCAACCCTGTCCTCAAGGTAAATAATAAATAATGTTTATACTTGTCATGTACAAGTGTGTGAGTGGAAGAAATTCGACGTGGTATGAGGGCAAATCACAGTGTTTCAACAATATGTATGAAGGGAACTTGGTGTTTAAGCTAATGAGTAACTAGCTAACCTTAATGTTTTAACTTGTGATTTTTAAGCAACATAGCCGATAAATTGCTTTCATGTAACAGCAGTTCTATCCTAAATAGTGAACGCAAAGAGTTAATTTATATTTAGCCTATATTTAATCATTGTTTTAAGTATAATTATGTTTTTCCAGTGTAATGAACAATTAGAAAGCAAAACAGTTTGCTAACACATAACGTCTGCGCATTGATATTTGAATTAACAGGTGGTCGCTTTGTGATCGATGTGAGTCCGCCCACAAAAGTAGACCGGAAGTGTCTGTGTCATAACATGTTGCACTCAACCATAAAACAATATAAAAAAATGTTTCCCTAAACTTGTGACGGACCATATCATCGTTGCTTTCGCAGACTATTTATTTCCAACATGAGGGGTATTGGTGCAGACCACCATCTATAAATAGACTTGCTTACAGTGTATGATCGCACCAAATGTGCAAAGTGAGAAAGTCCTTTTTCATAATCTCGTTAATTAACCAGGCTGCATCACGGTTGTCACAGGCTGCACGTGACTGCATTTAACTAATATTTTTTACATAGGAAACTGAATGGGACATAATCCCTTTGGATTATGATCGAAGTGATGTATGCCTACTTTTAAACAAATGAGTCCACTAATTATAGCCATAAATACTTGTAAAAACACCCCAGCACACTACCAACCCTTAATTACTTAATTATGCTTTATGTTACAGAATATCTAGTGGTGGAAGTCATATTCATATCATTCAGCACCATATTATATAGTAAATACTCAATTTCAAGTAGAAGTTCTGTGTTCAAAAGTTTAATCAAGGAAAAATAAGTGACACAATGTAAATATAAAAAGTTAATGTACACATAATACAGAACTTCTTTCAGTGTTATATTAGTATACTGTTAGATCATTATTATTGATGCATTGACATGTAAGCAGTGCTTGAATGTTGTAGTTGGCCAAGGTGTTGCTAATTTTAATGGTTTTATACATTATTAGGTAGTGTAATCTATTACAGCACATCATGTTTTACCTTATAAACACATGTTTTGCATGTACAATCTCAATCTGAACTAAGCTATAGATGTTCGATAAATGTAATGGAGTAAAAAGTACAATATTTCCCTTGTGTGAATACTCAAAAGTGGTGCCTCAAAACTGTACCAAGATGCAACACTTGGATATATGTACTTGGTTACTTTCCACCACTGATTACACCCTATGCTTTACTTTTGTATTTCTATCCTTTAAATTCTCTATATAACATTATAGTGCATTATGTCCCATGTTGCATGTATGTCATGTTCAATATACATGTTTAAGTATGTCCTATTTATTTAACTGAATTGCACATATTTTTGTTTTTTGCCTCTTTGTCTAAAATGGTTCTCTACTTGAATACACTGTCAATATGCACATTCTGTAGGTATAAGCATTAAACTGCACACTGTTCTGTGTTCACGTCTGTATGTGACAAATACACATTTGAATCAATCTACAGATACTTTCCTGCTTATTTTGTGTTCACAGATACTGAAGAACCAAAATTGCATGCACAAGCAGATGAAAACATGAACATGCCTGGATAGAGTCAAAAGTAAGGAGCTTTTTTTTTCTTCTTAAATATGTATTTAGATGCATGTAATGAAAGCTAATTGACAGTGCAGCTGTTCAAATGAGATTTATATTATATGGATAGTTTGATTCTCAGTTGTTTTGCTGGACACCCGGACACTCCAACAAAAACATTTAGCAGGTGTGTTACATTTGAAATAGCTTTTGTATGATGGCTTTGGTGACCAGTGCTCTTTCCACAGGTGTCATATGGTAACAGCATTTCAATCTTCACTGAACAAGGTAATAGAGAAAAAACAAGAATGACAGACCCTTCAGTGTGCACATGACATTTTCACTTAGACAGCAACACAAGAAAAACAGTGCTCATACTTGACATGAAAGCCTTTCTCAGCCACTCCAAATGACCCTTCAGCCAGCTTTCCATTTCAGAATATTTATAATATTTTTACATTGGACTTGTTCTTGGCAGGTTAATGCTCACAGATGTCTGCACTGCTCAGATGGCTTGAGGGGGCAGGTACCATCTGAGCTGTGTCAGAGAGAGAAAGTCATTTTAACAGCACCTTACACTTAGCCTAACACATAATTTCATAGTACCAATGAATGTGTTAATGAGACAAAATGTTTTCGATAGAGCAAATCTTGGCAGGCATCTGTGAATTATTCACTGGACCCGATAAGTTGGCATGTTGAGCTATACAATTGGCAAGCAATACTCACAGAAGCAGCATGTTGCATGACATCCCTGCTGTGTAATGCAAGTTAGCTATAGTGGATTATTATTGTCCTAAAGTTGACATCTGGCAGATTTGTGCCTATAAAAATGTTCTAAAGACTCCTCAGAATAATCAGTCAGAGATGACATAAGAAGTGCGAGTGAGCTTGTTTATCAAAGTGAGGAGAATACAATGCCTTTTTCTTTTTTTCACAACTGAAGTGATGGAAGTGATGAATTACGCTTTGTCACTGTGGATTTATTTCCTGTGTTTGTGTGCCATCCTTGACTGACCGTGACAGTGTGAAGGCAGCCTTCATGTCACGCAGTAGAAATTGCCGTTCCAATAGGGAGAAAGAATGCTGTGGTGTTTTGTGCCGGGTGACGTAAAGTATGACATGACAGAATGATTGAGCCAATTTTCTGCCTGAAATGGGCACAAAGGAATTACAGGGAAAACACAATTGTAAGCCTGTGTGTATATGTGTGTGCGGCTGTGTACAGTGCAACAGTGTCTGTGTACAGGTGTGCCAGTGTAACAATATGTCAAAACATACATATGTAATTGTATGTAGTTGTATGGTAGAATAGCAATAAGATTATTTACTTGTGAGGGAGAATAGTGTGTCAGAAATGTGGAGACCTGCCTTCCCAGATCTCATAGTTTAGTGTTTTTACTTCTGCAGTATTTGCTAGATCAGTGGTTCTCAACTTTTTTTCCTTTAAATTGATACAGGTCAGGTAATGGACCTCCATTTGATAAGATTTTTCTTCAGGGACTTGGAAAAGATTTTAATTGTTAGATATGATTAAGTTAGTTGTCAACTACAGTTGAGGGGATAATTATGGAGGAAGTGAAACCGATGATCATAAGAGTCACTCTTATGACTCTTACTCACATTAGGCTCACTTCTATAATTAATTAAATTGTATTTATATACAATTTTCTATTTTTGTGGGGACCCCTCAAACTCCTTCAAAGACCCCTGGGGGTCCCCAGACTCCTGATTAAGAGCCACTTGGGCTAAATGACGTAGTATGATTATGTTCTTATTAAAAGGAAGAACATCCATTAATGGAATCATGTCTTCTCAAAATAAAACCGAGTTAATTTTCTTTGACATGTATGACAGAGAATGTCACAAGATATTAATTGTGCATAATGAGTCTCACACTGACATGTTGTTTTTAAGCACAGCACAACCGAGTTTTGTTGCATTAGCCTCAGATTTTATTAATAACTTGCTAGAAGTTTGGGTTGACAAGGTTGTAGCTGTTATTAGTAATGTATTTGAAAAAGGATTTATCAGCAAACATTATGATGAAGATGTTGTGTATGTTGTATGGTACTGACTAGACCCTTACAGCTCACAGTGAATGCATGTTGTTTCCTGTCATGACTTTTTTACAACAGATCATCTGATGTTGCTTTATGATTTAATGAGTTCGTGGAGCCCAAGACAGTTATACTGTGAGACATTATGGGACATTAATAAGAGTCCCTAAACTCATAATAGACTACATAGAGTATGGTGATGACATACTGTGTGTAAACAAAGCAATTACAGGTAAATATATGGTGCCCAAAAGGCTCATAACACTGAACGCATAATGTATTATAGCCTATTCCGATGTTTTCTGATTCAGTTAAAACATCTAGCCTAATTGTGATGCCCTTGTGTTGCATGCATGAAAGCTAAATTAAAACAAGCCATGAGCATGAAGCATTGCAAAGTACTGCGTTATAAAATGTATGCAGTTGTGATGCTGTGATAGGTAAAATCTGCATGCTATCCCTCAATTCTGTCATGATCCACATATTTGTTGGGTTGGGGGCATTTTGTGTAATTCTCTGTGATCCAAAAGACTTAAAAACAGCTTTGGTAATTAGTACCCAGCACCCAGTGCCAGTCTGCATAATGTGTTCTTTAGCTGGATTTCACACTTGGAAATAAGCTCTCATTCTATCCATCATTTCACTTGCAAAATGACAGATGAATAATAATTATGTAATTTCACCAGTGGTTGCAATCACAGAAACACTTTCAAAATTCTTAAAAACACACACTGTGAAGTGAGATTTGTTGCTTGAATGTGCATCTCTCATGATATGTTTCTCAGCCTCATGTTCATGCTTGTTGACACCTTTAAAACTATTTTTTGTGTGGTCCAGGATCTATTATTGGCTCTGGCTGTAAGTGTTTTCTGTTCCATAACAAGATGAATCCCCAACATGGCATTAGGTTACCAGGCAACAGTGTACACTTCACTGCTTGGTTATAATTTTCTTTGTATAGTTATGATGCTTAATAGTAAGTGACTACATGGCAGTCGGCCAAAATTAACCACTGTTAGCAGAACCCGTAGAGCCTGATGTATGTCAGGAGGCGTAGAGCCTAGCAGGCTATATTTGGCTGCTATGTTCCCTTCAAAGAGACGAGTTCTAGGTCTGGACTTGACATTTCTCTTAGACTGGAAAAAATGGGTTTGGGTCAGTGAGTTTTTGTGGGAGGAGGGGTGTTGTTGATGCCCAGAGGAAGGTGCTGGTCTCTGTTCTGCAGTGGCTCATTGTTATTTTCTCTTCATCGGTACAGTACAGGAAGCATAAATGACAGGATAAAACTTGCAATTATATGTGTTGAAACACAACACTGTCTTTATTACATAAAAGGCTGTCAGGACTTTTTTGTCAAAGGTTATTATTACTGTAATCTACATATGATACACCTAAGAACAGGACAAATTGTGACTGTCAGGTTAAAGCTTGGTACATGTATGATTTCTCTGCTTTGAGAAAGTTCTCTAATCTCTTAGGCTCATGTAATCCTTGTAAAACTTATATTTTCATGTAAAATACATTGTCAGCAACTGAAAACAACATAGTTCTTCTTGGTTATTGAAAAGGTGACATGTTGGAGAAACCAGGTTAGGATTGCACATGACTGGATTGTGCAATGCACCTTGGTGTTGGTCTATAGTTAAGACCTCTGGAGTGCCCAGGAGGTACAAGCCTTTTTGTTCTGGCAGTGGCACAACATATTCATAAGTGATGTTTGAAAACAGTCAGCTAAGGTCAGTTCATCTACATAGGAATCATTGCTAAGCAGCTACAGACCTTAAAGCCTCTAAACTCACTGATCATTTGCATTGCTAGCAAACAAGCATTTTTCCCACTGCAGTGTAAGTAATAAAACCTTGTACTCTATGTTACCCCTATGTTCTGTTTTTGGTTAGTCTCCTCTGCGTGTGTTGTATGTGTTTTGAGGTAAAACAGAAGCATGCAGAGTGCAGTCCTGGGCTTTATCTCAGTGTGTTGTTGTGAAAAAGAGATGGAGAGTCATGTTCACACCTTTATTTATTTTGCTGTTCTTGGCTGCTGCTGCTCCAGTGGAAGCAAGAGTGTTGCTGTACAGCAGACATTGTGCAGACAATCTGAACGTAGCCCAGGTGCCACGAAACTATTCTGACTTAAATCAGTTTCCCTCAAACAGACCATTAGTGTTTGTTGTTTCTGTTCTTTCTTTCCTTGCAGTTACACGTTATTAACAGCAACTCTGTTCAAGGCAGTTGCACTTCAATCAATCCTTAAACCAACCCGATGATGTATCTCCAGCTCTCCTGCAGGTTGAAAAAGTCAGAGGTGTTCTCACAGTGCAGAGCTGGGTCTGGAACTTGGTGAATAAAGGAGTAGGTTGTGGTGTATGTGTGAGGAATATTTTTCTTTGTATAGAGATAGTAGGAGGGAAGCAGTGGCCCAGAGGGGGAGTCTGACTCCTGTTGCAGCTGAGACACAGAGCATGGTGGGTTTAGCCTGGTGCTCTCAGTATTGTTCATTCAGCCCCACTGTAGACCCCAGGGCTCTCTGGGGGACCTACCTCCATTTGTTTTCACTTCCTGTCCAAATGGAGTTGGAGAGATGAATCATTCATGTCTTTGAGAGGCCTCTTGTGTGGATGAAAAATGGGGAGATTTAAGACTCCCGCTTTGAGTATTCAAGATAGATTAATGTACTTTTTGCCCAAGCAACATATTTATGACTTCCATTTGTGTTTTTTTATTCTCATGTTAATTCTTTGGTCGCCATTTTTTAAAGGCTTGCTATTCCTCTCTGTTTATTTTTATCTTAAGTATGTGTCTTGCCTTTCTACTTATACCCATCTGCTTATCTGTCTGTCAGTATGCCCACTGACAGGCGCCATGTGGAGTGCCCCTGCCCTAACTCGATCCTGCTCTGTCAAATCTGCATGGTGAAATCAGTGAAGGTGATTAATGAGCTGTGCTTCAGAGTCCTTGGTATGCTAAGCCTGACGGGCAGATTGTCACTGAACTGTCACAGGGTGGGACTGTTTTCCTTGATGGCAGAAACAGACAAACTTCAGACTTCACAGGTCCATTAGTTGTCACTCCATGCCATCCCAAGTAGAGTTCTCAATGGACCAAAAAAATTACAACATGCACTGAACAGATCTGTGTGAGCTGAAGTCCAAACACAGCCCATCCAAGATCATCACATAAAATACTGAACCTGAGCCCAACCAAGCCCGAAACCCCAAAAAGCACTAGTCTGCTTCTATCACCCAGGACACACTGGCTATGTGGCGATGGAAGCCACGCACGACTCCAGCTCGGTGGTTCACCTACTTTCCATGTATATCTCCACCAGAGAAGCTCCCTGCTCCACCTGGGAAGAAGGACAGAGAGCCCAGCACAGAGCCTGGCTGCTCCCTCTCCGTCTCTCCCTGCCTGCACTTTTTAAGATTTTTTTATTTAATTTTTTTTCCCATAGCCTGAGCCCTACCCAACCCAGCCAATCAATGCACACTTTCAGCCCAAACTGACTTGTTGGACTTTTCAAGACCCGCCGGGCTAAGGTTGAGATTGAGAACTCTAATTCCAAGCAAGATCCCAAGCATCCTCTGGGGCCCTGACTGGGCTGCCATACGTCATGCTAAACATCTCTTTGTTGTTACCTTTCATCTGTGGGTACCTGCCACCTCTCTCAGCCCATCCTGTGAGTTATGGGACTGCAGGAGGTCATGGCTGCAACCCCTCCCCACTTGGCGTGAAATGTGCAGAACAAACGGATCCAGGAATTACACAGAGATTGGACACACTGGCTGGATATATAAGAGCAGAGCTCTCATAAAGGTCTCTGTGGCCAGATAGGTGTGAAAGGGTTACCAGCCCATCTGTTACCGAAACAGAAAAATGTACCCTCTTTGAGGTGACAACCTTAGAGTATTCTTTAAATTCTCTCTTTTAGCTTTGAGTGGCATCATCACAGCAAAGCTGCTGACAAAATGTAAGGTTTCCAAAAGCGTGGCCTTTAGATGTATTTAAAAGCACAGAATAACATCAGTAAATGCCATCTTTTGTCGGTGAGCAGACCAAAAAAATGAAGATGCTATGGATGCCTGCAGATGTTTTTCTTTCTCTCATTTATGAGGTCCATTAAAGATAGGAATCTTAGTAATTTGTAGTTCAAAAGGACACATCCACACTCTTAACTTCATTTCATCTTTTGATTTCTCACACACAGCCTTAAGGAGATCACACAGTTTGAACAGTTTTTGGTTTTGTGCTTGCTGTTTCTCCATGTGTTATAGAGGAGACAGCCAAAGCTTGTTAGGCCTCGTGTTATTGAAGGGGCTGGGTTGAAAAGTCAGTTTGGTTACTGGATCTGAGATGAAAGGCAGAGGTCAGGAACGCTGTAGCCACTCCCAAGCACAGCATGGTGGGATTGCTATGCGCATTTGTGTGCATGTGTGTTAGTTTGTCTGTTCATGTGTATTTGTTTGCAGAGTGAGTGTCTTGATTTGTATTTCAACAGTATCTGTACTCCTTGGACCTCTGTGCTGTCCAGTTGCTTCAACACAGTGTTTGCTGTGTGTCAGAGTATTTGTCTTCCTGGTCCTTGGAGTATGGAAAGTTCACATTAATATCTCCAGCATGTCTACCCGTTCTTGGTTACTTCATTTCTTGTTCCTGTTTTAATCAACCTGCAGGGTGCACTGTTGCTGAAGGATCCACCAGGGGCTTTACCCCGCTTGGACAGTGTCCCACAATTACAAGTCCTGCTGCCGTAGTTACCTCTATGCTTTCTGCTCTCAATCAAGGTAATGAAACTCACAATAGGACAAGTGAGACAAAAGGACACTTCACTGTTACAAACCATGCAATGTCAAACACCAAAACACAAGATAATTGTGTCAGTGTAATATAATAGTGATTTGACAAATTTAAAATGAAGAGAAACTGGGAGATTTAGAGGAAAAACATCATGAGAATGACTATTTGCACCATACAACAATTCATCAGTGGTTGACACAACTTTAGCACTGCTGTTGTTTTCCCACCGAACGAATGAGATGACCCCAGAACCATGCCTTCTCAGGGGAGAAAGGAAATAGAGAGCTTTTTGAGTTGTTTTGGCACTCTCAAAGGAATTGCAAAAGTAGAACATTGTTTTTACAATATACTTGGGAGTTTGTGGAACATAAGCCAGTAACTTCACTGCATATGGATAGGATAGCTCACCGGGGTGAATTTGGAACTGTGGTGGAAAAATATATACGAGTATGATGCTATAATAAGACCCAGAAACTCAAGGTCACCCTTGCAAAGTGTTTAAAAATACATCTAGAGCCCCTCCAGGTTTATGCATATGGAGCAGTCCAGACATTAACATTGTAACAGAGGTGGCGGGTGCACTGTGGGACATTTCCACATGCATAGCACTGCCTTAATAATCAGAGGAAGAGCTATTTTTCAGAGGTATTGTTGCGTCCGAGACCTTTGAGACACCACAGGAGGCGAGTGCTGTGACTGTGCTGTGGTCAAGTAGAGAAGTGGTGGCGTAGGTGGAAGTGGCTTGGACAATAAGCGTCAGCCCACCCTTCCCATAGTAAACTTGATTTCCTGTTGCACTGTTTTTAGTCGGACCTTTAAAATCCATGAATGGAGTTTTGCTTGAGTCTTTAAAGGTCATTGATGAATCTAGAATAACAGTTAAGCAGTTAGCAGAACCTATTAAACAACCACAGGTTTTATTTTGTTCCTTTATTCCCTGTACCTAACATATCCAGGTCACTGAGGTGAGATTTGTCCTTCTAAAAGAAGATCTGAAAACTGCATGTACTACTACTACTACTGTGACTGCAGTAACAATGCTGGTATTTTTCAAAAGGGCAAATGACTCTAATAAAATGTGTTTTCTGGTAATACCATATTGATAATACCAAAATACATATTTTGTTAACATATTAAGATAATAGCTCCAAGGCACTTGGGAAGGATGATGCTATGATTATCCACTCATAAATGGGCTTGACTAGCAGGATGTGGATTGGAAGAATGCCTCTGAACAGAGAACCTTTGTTTTTATTAATCCCTCAGGGATTTTCTAAGGTCAGCCAAACTTGGCTGGATTCCATCACAGTCACATGTGACTGTTTGGGCCTACGTGTTTGTATGATACAGATGAGGTGTTTGGCTCCTGCAGGCATTTCAGTGATGTAGTTCCGAGAGCCACTGATGCAATAATTCTGCATGCTGTGGTTTTATGCACAAAGTTTCCTCTGAATCCTACATCATGTTCATTGGTTAACAGCTTGCTAAAATGCCAGCTGACATTAAGAATGATCTTTCAAAGGCTTAAATCAATGCTAAGCCTTTTGGTGTTGGGATATCGTCAGAAGATCAATAGTTGTGTGTTGCTTTGAGAGAAGGGGGACAAAGTGGAACATGAAGTAGGCTTGTCATGACTGAATGTAGGGTGGAAGTTGTACAACAACATCATTGTCAATTTGATACAAACAGTGGATCAATGGTTTCCAGCAGAGATGAGCACATTGATCAGTAAAAATACTGAGAGCTGCCCTCTGTTTCCAGTGGGCCTTTGTGCTCCATATCTATTTTTAGAAAGCCTATGGCAGTAGATGAAGGCACGGCATCGGGGATCTATTCAAAGTTAGAAAGTAAACTGACCTCAAGGTCAGTGCACAATAAGTGGATGCTCTGAAACTGTGTTTTTGCCTTTTTGAAACTCTGTTATGGTTCATTCTTTCTCTCACACCTCAGATTGAAGGTTCACCGCAGATGAATGAACACATTTTTCTGAAAGGTTTTTTATTTTTGAGGGTACATGTTGATTCATCTCTCTCCTTGAATAGCACCACCTCTGTCTTTTTTATGTCCGGCCTCTCTCGCAAGAGCAATGCATAAAGCTGCATGGGCTCCATCTAACTGTGGTTTTAGCTGCAATGCAAAACTTTGTTGGCAATGTTTCAAGATTAAGTACCAAACATGACTGCCTTTAAATGCGTTTTCATGTTATTTGATCCAACCTGTTAAGTGCATTCTATATCACCCTGAAAGTCCAACAGGAAATACCACAGGACGCCAGACAGAGTAACCCAATAAAAACAAGAGCGCCCATATCATTAGTGGGGAAACACGCTCACATAACACATCCAGATGTACAGGCTAATTGGATTTTACCATCAAATCAACAGTCATAGTGCCTTTGTGCTTTTATGAGACTGACCGCAAGGTAAAGGGAAAATGGGCTGTTTGAAGTGACAAAACTTTACCCGCGGCTTTTAGCAGGTAGGATGGCTGGGCTTTGTTGCCAGTATAGCATGCTGTACTCCACATGCAGAGACTGGGGCGGCAATGTGCCATGGCCTCACTCACTAAATTGATCTGAGAACTCTTCCACATTTTGCATTGGTGAGTCATCGGGGGCTGATGTAAGTAAGATGGCGGGCATTGAGGTAATTGGTGTGGAGAGGTAATTTCCCTCCTGTACCAGGGCTGCCCCCAGAGCTGTCAGGTGGCCACAAGAGAGAAGAAACTCAGGGACAGGGGGGAGGCATGGTTACGTCAGGAGTTGCTGTTATTATGCGCTATCCCCTCTCTTGGGAGGAACATCCCCTCTGACTGGAGAACTCAGCACCTGACAATGATCACATCCGCCACAGTCCTCCCAGGGTAGCATGATGAAACACTGCATCCACACAGGTAGAAAGACAAGCAATAGGTAGGAAGTCAGAGAGGTGGATAAATGAATTTGATTAAAACAGATTCTCATAAACATTAATTGATTAATATCGCGTAAGAGGGCTATTAGAGTCACTCTGTGATGAGTTTGTGTTACAATAGACAACCCCCCTCTGAGATACACGGGGGCTTTGAAGTTCAGAGAACACGGAACAACAAAACATGGCTGACTCATCCCCTCCCACACATGGATCATCCGCTATTAAGGGGAACAAAACATTTTCTTGCTGGATTAAATGAGTTATAAGGAGCACTGTTGTCCACCCCTCATATCTGTTGCAACACTTAAGTTCAGCTCCTTTCCTTCTCCAGTTTGCCTCCCTGCTGGGTTTCATCATGCACAGTGTGTCACAAGGCAGCAGTGCTATGGTGATTAAGCCGCAGAACTTGGGAGTTGAGTTTGGAACTGGTACAGTAATTGTGGTAATGTGAGTAGGCTTATTTGGGAGAAAAAAACAAGTCTCCAGGTTATGACCAGTGTTTCTTGAAATAGAACGGAAACAGCTGAGGTACCGTGGCGGGAAGTATCTCTTATTGTCTTATTATATTTCTAGTTCCAGTAGATAATTTAAATTGGCTGAGTTGAAGTAAATAACATGATTTGTGTGATGTGTGTACAGATGCATGTGTATGTGTGTGTTTGCTGACATCTATAATGGCCTTTTGTTTAAATTTGGAAATTGCTGGGGGCACTTCATCGGTCTGGCCCACTTGTTCCCTCATCTCTAATATTCCCCCCACTCTGTGTCAGTGCTCTGATGTCAAAACATACACACATGCACAGACACAGACACAGACACACACACACACACACACACACACACACACACACACACACACAGACGCACACATACACACGCAGAGTTTGTGTTTGATATGAGGGAGGTGACAGACAGTCGAGCCCATGCCCCGGAGAGCAGAACGGAGTGGCTCTCCAGCAGGGACGCTGACGTTCACACTTAAATGCTTTAATAGGACTAAAGTAGACAAAGGCCGCCAGTGACGCAGTAGGAGCTATAATGGGCTTGCCACATTGCAGGTTTACTGGACCCTGCCTATTGGACAGAGCTATTTCCAATCCTACAATCCCTCATCAGCCTCAGGAAGCTAGTTATAAATAAAAAGTGTAGGTTAATCGCTGCTAACCTGCCCCAGTGAATTGTTTATTTTTTCTTGGTTTTTTTTAAGGAGCAGTAGGTCAGGTTGTCTGGGTATTTTCTGGAAACTTATTACTTACAAGTACAGAGAAATTTGTTGGATTTCTTGTACTTTTGTAAGACAAAATAAAGCTAAATCTATTTATATTATACAGAGCAGTCTGTCAACAACCACTTAACAAATAGATTAACAAATAAATAGATAAATAAATAAAACTAATCCACAAATGATCAATCAGTTTAAAGGCAAAAATAGTCTGAGTTGCATATAGTATTTTTTGTGTGTGTGTAATAGCGGAAAATCACAGTAACAGGAAGATTGCGAAATATGACCTCCTAATTTCAAGACAGATCTTACTGTCATGTCATATAAATAGGGATTTCATTGTCATGATAATTATCAATCATGTGATGGCCTTACTTCCTCTTTTGATCAATTATGCCTCAGCCTATGTTCAGGTCAGCCTGCAGGGTCAGAGCTTGCCTGCTCTGACAGATACTGTGACAGATGGAGCTCTGGGTCTTTAGCCATCATTACCTTGGACTTGAAGGCTTGTTATCTCTCACACCATCTTATCCAACTTCACTGCCAAAACTAATTCATGAAGATCAGGAGTTTGCTAAATCTGTTCAACTAAAATGTGTCACTAAGGGGAGATTGGAATAATAATTTCTTGACAGATTTGCCACAGTGTTCCATGTTTGTGAAAATCATTCTTCAGCTATTACACAGAGTAAACAAGGATGAAAAACATTTTATTTAGATAATTAATGAGTTTTGACACTACAGAGAAGCAGTGGGGAATGACAACAAATGCACGAGTCCCCTTTTTGTATATGAATAATCAAGTAGCGCAATATCATACATTAGCTTCAGAGTTGTTTTTTGCCTGGGGCGAGCCTGCAAGCTGTGCATTTCCTTCTTGGCTTCTTGGTTGTGCTGTGATAAAAGGACCGAGGGGTTAAATGTTTGTCCAGCTGAAACAACACAGTAAAACTCCTTCTCTGTGTCTCTGTAGCCGAGTCGTCAGAGCTCAGGACCTAAAAATAGCTGTGCTGGCTCCACGCCCCTGGCTGGGGGACAGGTCAAATTATGAAGGAAGATGAAAAATTTAAAGGCACAGGCTGCTTGGCCACAAACCCAGCCCTGCATCAGTGGTCAGATAGAACATTTGACTTGACTTTTATGGGCTGGAGTCAGATTATATTAACTACAGATCTTGGCCAGATTGGGATGTAATATTAATTGAAAAAGTCCTACTACAGAGCTACTTGATGCTCAGAATTTAGTATTAAGGTGTTTGAGATTTATATGTGTACAGTAGTGTGTTGTGTTTGATATTCTTCTGCTGCTTCATACAGCATCAAGATGGTTCTTGACACAGTTTGAGAGGTTTATGTAATTGCGACCATGGTGTTATGGCATCTTACAGTTGGCTTCCTTGGCTAGCTGAAAGCATGCTTCCTGAGTAGCAGTACTGCCCTGGATACACACTGAACCCCACACATACACTTAGCTAATGCAGTGAGGTAACACTCTGAGTCTTAAATGAACGCTATGTTCATTTGGTGTCTGGCTTGACTTAACACATCTTGTTGTTTTTTTGTCACTCATGCAGATTTTTACCTAAATGCCACTGCATTTCTGTTCGGTTGCTTGTTGAACTATATCACCATATTTTTTGTACTATTTGCCCAAAAAATGTCAATACACTATTTTTATGTTTTGTGAATCATATAAAAGACAAGCAGCCCTTTTACAAAACCTTTGACATAACATATGCTGCACAAAGATGAACTTTACATGTGCCTCTTTCAGTACATCAAGGCAGAAATGGATCAGTCCTCCCATGTACCTGAGAGAACAAAATGAAGACATAAATAGAGTGAGTGAGAGAGACTGGTTCAACAAATCATAAAAGAGAGAGAGAGAGGAATCAAGCCTCCATCTGCAGAGAGGGAGTCAGGAGACATGCCTTCTGGCAGGAGCAGAAGAAGACAGCTGTGTTTGGTGTGGTATTTTTAAACGCATCAATGCTGCTCCAATCCCCGCGCCTCGCCTGACCTATTTTTAGCCAGGGCTGGCCATTGTTCTATTTCTGTCACCTGTGGGCCACGCAGTTGTTGATTCACATGCAAATGAAGCTTGCTCCCTCCCTGGCTTGCATTACTGCCTCAGCGAGGTGCTCAGTGCTCAGTACACGGCTTTCCTAGCAACTCAGCTTTACATTTTTCTCAGTCTCTGCTCAGACACTTTGCTGAGGAGAGAAAAAGCCACTGAAGAGGAATAGGGAGAGAGGCAGATAAGAAGAAAAAAAAGCTGGACTTGCCATCCTCTCTGAAAACTGTGTTAGTGTTTGGACCAGATTGAAGCAGGCACCGGGAGAGTGGCAGCCCTGCAGAGAGAGTGTGCAGTTTGTGTTATTGCTCTTCAGTGAGAGTGGTTTATCAGAGGAGGAGGCAGAGGAAGGGAGAGAGTTGCCTGTTGTCGTGGTCTCTCCCCTGAGTGGCTGAGGGGTGGCTCTTGGTGACAGGAAACGCAAGGCTTGCAATGAGACCTGAGCGCTGAGTGGAGTATGCTGCAGACGATTTACGAGGGCGAGTCAAGTTTCTCCACAACAGAAGGGCGCGTTGGACACCAGCAGCCCCTCAACCAGAGCAAGATGCACAACGTGAACAACTCAGGTGATCACATAGTCCGGTGTTTCTACTCCTTTTGAGGAATCTCAGTTTTTATCCCTTTTTTTCTCTTCTCTGCCTTTCCTCTATCTCTGAATCTGATCCTACTTCTCCGCTATTTTACATCGTCTGTGCCTCTCGCACGCATTCACTCTGTCTCTCTCTCCCCCATACTCTCAACTCTTTGCGCTCAGCCGGTCTCTCATTCTGTGTGAAAACAGAACTCAAAGCTTCTCAGCACAGCAACGTGGTAGGATCAGGCACTTCTTCCTGAATCAAGGTATTTGCTCTTGTCATGGTAAAGGCTGCTTTATGATTTGTCTTTCTCAGAAGGATTGTGACCTTAATGTGTGTTAAAAGATATTTTGTGAAGAGTTAAAAAGTGCTGTTTAATTTTATGTATTAAACACGCACAGAGTGTTGTAATTCTACTAAAATGAGGAAACGTGTTAACACTATTCCCATGCTCTAGTTGCCTGAAATGAGTCACTGTGAACATGAAAGGGATGTTGTGTTTTGCCAGCTTCCATGTCAGCATGCACTTTTCAGGGAACAGGAAAAACTGTGACAGAAATACTGAGGGGACAACTGAAAGGTTTCTCTCAGGATATTTACCACAGACATTGACTGTTCTATTTTTGACCTGAGAATTGAATTGAAGAGGACATGGCTGACATCAGTATGACTAACGTCTATTCACTGTATTGACTCAAGATGAGTCACACCTAATTTGCTTTTGTTTTTTTCAGCATGTAGCTATTGATAAAATGTGAAAATTGTCTCCTGAAATTAGTTCAGAGTTGAAGCATTGTGCTCTGTAAACACATTGTGATGTGGGCTGCTGAGAAGCATGTGTAATGAGAAAGTACAAACTGAGTCATGTGAGTGCTTAATTTACTGACAAATATATATAGACCTTTGAGTTGTCGCTGCCTTATCTACAATTAGCCAACAGCAAGAGGGGACAACACAATGTTGAGTACTTCAGACTAATAGTTAGATATTTTAATTTGATTCAGTATTTTTTATGTAAAAGATAAGTAAGGAACTCTCAACAAGAAATAAAAAAACAGCCCTAAGTCTGTCTTCAGGCAAGCAAAACGGGTGACTGAAAACCTCCGGAGGCACTGGGCTAAACGTGAGGAGATTTAAAAATAAGACGGGGGGATGACAGGGAGATGACACATTCCATGTCTGTCAATAGAGCAGGTTATTTGACTATCAGGCTACAGGAGCAGGGCTTTCTTCTCCTGCCTTAGCGGCCTGTGAGCCAAACAACAGATATACCGAGCGCCTGAATTCGGGCTCCTTGCTTATTCTGTGGGTCAGCTATTCTTAGGTGAGTTATTTTCAGCTTATGGCATTAGCCTGCTAAGATTAGGCGTCTGTGCGTTATCATTCCATCTCGGCATGCTCCTGATATAACAGTGGTTTGGAACAGATATTTATAGAGAATTCTGTCATTTGCCGGTTTAATTTGTTCTTTCCACTTTATAGTAAATCACTTGACAGTGACTAACATTATCTGTCTAAAAATGCTACTCCAGTACGCCTTTGTATGAGTTTACTAGATGTCATGTGAATGTTGTTGGTAGAGCACACATTCCCTTTAAAACAGACATGGGGGTGGGCTTATTTTGTGCTCTGTATTAATGTTTTAGGATGTTAATTTATTTGTCATGGTTATTGTTGTTGAAGTGATCTTTGTATGAGCTAAATAGTTTACTTGTGAAATGTTGTATAAAGCAAACCTCTTGACATTTTATGTGATACTCTACTTCTCTGTTGTTAGATTTCAAGTGGAACATGAAAATAAAGGGCGTAATCCCATTTTTATTGTGATCAGTGTCAGTAACATCAAAGTTCTCACAAAAACAGTCCTCAGATGGGCTCTCCAACAAGGGAAAACTAATTAGTTTCCCCTGGGTTCAAAATATTATGTAAAATGTCACACAGTCTCCTTTCAGTAAGGGCCTTTCAGACAATAACAGTGCTGCACCTTTCAAGTCCTCTTGTGTGTATCTCATATGCATTCAGGTTGTCTTGTGTTTTTGGTGTGCTCACTTCTGAAGAGGTTGTGCAAAATAACACAAATGAATGAGATTTTCTTTCAGTATTGCTTAACAGCTGCTCATTATAGCAATGAGGTAACATAGTATTTGAAAACCATCAGTAATTGTAAGGCAAACAACTTATTGGACAAAGCTCAGCTGAAAGTGTAGTAACTTGTGCATATTTTTTCTTTTTTTTCCTAATATGCATGGCATTGAAAAGCACAGTTTATGGCTTTTGTTTTATCAGTAAGGCCAAGGGATGCCTTTCCTCTGGAGTGTTTGCTGTGGCTCAAGGCATCAAGGCAATCGACTGATTGATTTATTAGGAATGTTATTGACTGTAGGATCTGGTGCCAATGTTGTCCACTGAGGAGAGGATAATGATTTTAAAAAAGTCTTGATGGAGGGACTTGTTAATTATCACCTACAGTTTCCTGGGTTTTCTCCATGTGTTTGCTTAGATAGATAGATTTAGTATGTGGTTTGAGTGTTGTTGTTTTGTTAGACAGTTTGGCATGATGGCAGGACAGGCGACTGGACTGCTGGCTCCCCTCAGCGAAAGGCCCGTGTTGGTTCAGCTCAGCCCTCTTTGTTAGCAGATAGCCTGCAAGCCACAGCTCTGGCTCAGCTGCAAGGACGAGCCTGAGTCTTAAAAATAAAGACCTGTTTCTTGCTTTAGACATGCCAGCTGCTCAAAATAACAAGGCACTTAATGAGAGATCCAGCGCCACATTGCAGTCCCAAGCATCAGCTTATTTTTGCCCTCAAACATCTTCTGTATCTCTAGTTCTATTTATACTGTCAGACAGGGAATTTAGATCAGCAACCATCTCTAGTGCTCACTGACTACATGCAACACACAACATGTTTAAAGTGTAAACAGAAAACTGTGCCATTATGTATATTGCCAAAACTGTTTTTTCATTTATAACATAAACACTGAATCCATGGTCAGTAACACTGAGCCATGTATCCTTATAACACAGTTTGTTTCACTGGAAAACAAAAGGAGCAACGGCTCTTTCAGCGCTAATGGTGAGCTACACTTTAATTGTGGCATTGTTTTGGTTGTTTTACTAGTCTTTGTTTGTTTTGTCGCAAAGTATTTATGAGGAAATCTGTGAAAAGCAGATTACTGAACTGTGACAATCCATATTATTATTAGTATTAGTATTTATGTGCATTGTTTACACAGTTTATGTACTGCAAAAAAATTGAGACTGAGACTAAGGACAAAGTAAATCAGTTCATTTGTTTGTTTGATTCTTAACATGTAGGATTCAAGTGATGTTTTTTAACTTCATGTGAATGCAACTATTGCAAAACTGTAACAACAATATTAACATTAATATTAGCATGAATTAAATAATGATGGATATTCCTGGATTAACTTTTGCTCTCACAGTACACATGCAGCATGTGCATTTTTATTACCGAAAAACCAACTTAACTAAGCCTAAATTCCTGAATAAATATTTATGACTATAAACATCACTTTTGTACATTTTCTTAAACCTCCACAGGGCCCTAAAGCTGTTTATTCGGTTATCAACAATTACCCATCAACACTAAACTCAATGTGTTACAGCAAAATTTAAGTTTTTTCTTTTTGAGGATAAAATCTGAATATTATCAGCCTTATTCAGTGACACCAAAAGGTACCTCTAGGTGTGAACTAACTTGTTAAGATGTAAAAATAGCTGTGCCATTTTCAGTATAAACAGCTCTTTCTCAAGTTAGTTGTCAGTTTAAGTGCTTGCGGGGAAAAAAGATTACACTGAAACGTCAAGGTGTTCTTTAAAACTACTAAAGTCCAACATGAGGCCGACTTATTTTGATAATGTTTTACTATAAGTAGCTACGTATTTCAGACTCTTCGCATGTAATAGTAATGTCACTGGTGATGTGTATCTATTCTCTCTCAGGGGTGGGAAGACTGCTAATGTGGCCTGAGGCAAAAAAAGACAGCCATCCAACATCTCAAATTAAGGCTGTGATTGTCACTCTAACCACCACCAAGGCTAATGAGAGGCAGATCGGTTATAGAAATAAACACTTTGGGGACACTGGCGGTGCGACACTGCAGTGGGAGTGTGGTCACAGGCCATGAGTCACCCTATCCCCCCTTGGCAGACCCTCCACAGGGAGGAATTTGGGCATGGGGCCGGGTGCTTGTCGCTCCCTTGTGCTAAAAACAAATTTGGGACCTGTCATTCATAAATCTCTTGTTTACCAGTGCCTAGAGACACATCTGTGCACTTTCTACCAATCAGAATGCACCTCACTTTCACCCGGAAAAAAAAAAAAAGCATTCATATCAGGGGTCATGATTGCCAGTGGCACTATAGGACCACTGAACCAGAAGTGTCAGGCCCTTCTTTGTGAGCGATCATTTCAAAAGTGACCCGAAAGTTACATAAATGCAACACTGCGCTTTTATTTTTGCCCGTGTTAAATTGAGCAGGCGGCCTCGCAACTGTGACAGTCTTTCGCACATTGTCTATATTAAGACCCTGCTCAGAAAAGCATTTATATTTAGCCCTAGTTACTGGTGGTTCCGTATTCTCCTCTGCCTAAGGAGTATTTTTGTTATATAGAAGCAGACAATTTCAGTTTCAGACTAGTTTCAGGGTGCATTTGACTTTAATATGTCAACTAGATATGTAGGGCTAATGTATTATGTGGTTGAGTGAAGTACATAGACAGAGGCATATTTTAACTTTTTCTTTGTCTCAATCAGCATGGAGATTAATGTCAGTCATGAGGAATGTAAGTTGTAAATTATGCATTCGGTGGAGACTTCAGCAGAGCTCGAACAACGCCTGCCTACCTTAAGGACCTTATTATGTTCCCTCAACATTGTCATCCCATCCAGCGTGATTCCTGCTAACACAGTGGACAGACAGCGGACAAGAGTAGAACAGGCACATGCGGCTGTTGTGGTTTCCTCAAGGGCCATTTCATACAGCCTTGATTATCAAAGGTGGCTTAAGCTTTCACACTCCTCTTCCTCCTCCCCCTTCCCATCCTGTTAAACCACTGTCTGAGATTTTCTGATGGAGGCTCAGCTTGATGTACTGATCAAAGTGGAGATCCTTAATGCCAGTCACAGTGAGGGTACAGAATGAAATATGAGATTAATTAGATATCTCAGTGGTGAATTCTCCCAGGCAGCAGGTGTTTTTTGTTGCTATATTTAGGTCCATTAGGCAAAAGTAGCACCAGGGCTGTCTGAATCTCTGAGCCCTTCAATGGTTCACAGGTTCTCATCTGCCCCTGGAACAGTGCCCGAGACAGAAGAGTCCTTTGTCAAGTACTTACAAGCTAAGATTAATATTCCCTGTCAGGAGAGAAGGGTCTGTTCTACAGGTGCCTGTTCTCTGCGCCTTCCGAGCCGTTGCCCTCCTCTGTCATTTCATGGAAGCTGTTTTTAGAACACAGAAAGAAAAATTACAGTACGGGAGTCCCCTCTAGCTGTCTTCACTCTTTGAACATGTTTTTAGACAAGTTATCACTTAACCACTGAATCTCTACTGTGTGTGTGTGTGTGTGTGTGTCTGTGTGTGTCTGTGTGTGTATGTGTCGGAAGGTTTTGTAATGCTTTCTCTCTGTCTCTCTCTGCTGGGGACTCCTTTCTTATATAAGAGCTGAAAAGCTGATATAATAGTCAACATGTCACATTGCCACTGTAGGCAGGAGATGACATGCAGTGAGACTCGATATCTGCAGGATGGGGAGACATAATTACGTCGCCAGCGTTGCCATGGCAGCGGCAAGTTAGGGTGGTGGATACTAGGGTGTGGGGGTTGTCACAGACCAGGATTGCGCCACTTGCTTTTATGTTTCTATTTATAATCATCACCGCCGCATACACATGGAATGGTGGCAATGAAAAACAGGCTACATGACAAAACAAATGGGCGCCAGTGAGCTTCACAGCATCAGTGAACAGGAGGGCACTGCTTCCTAATTGATGGCTACTGTAGACTGACGCTGCTTCTTTTGGCAGGTTTAAACTCCTTTTTATTGGCATTTCATTGTAGTTTATGAGGATAAATGCATGACAGAACCACCACAAGGTTATTCATGTGAACATATAAATCCTAACGTGTTGGTTTTCTCTCATGCTTCCAAAGAACAGGTGATGTAGTAACATTGCTTGTATTTGTTCCCTCAGATGTGACCCTTGAGAAGATTACAGCAATGAATGCACTCAATAAATCTCCCTCTAGCCACAGGAATTTTAAGTAGCTTTGAATATTTCTCTGGTCTCAAAATGGAAGAGACATTATACAGTCTGGACGATATGTACCCGTCCTTGAATGTCACATCATGATCAGCATAAATAATATGTAATTTTGACATTTTTGTTTAATTACTGATCAAAGATAGGCCTCAGTACACTATTAAATATCTGAAATGGTTCAAAGATGTAATTTTGTGGAAAGAAAAAAACATTTCTTACTGTAGCAAGGAGTCAATTAAATACAGGGTGGATGAAAACAAGCATAAAAACGATAAAGAAAATTATTATACAATCACTAATCATCCTCTATGGAATAGATAGATGAAGTAGCCCTGTCTCCCATGTTCTTAACTTGCAATCGATTTTCTCTGTGGAACAACCTATATATAGAGCTCGGAGACCAAAGGGATGCCCTCTCACTTTGTATCTGGCAATTACTTATAATGGAGCTAGTTGTCAAAGACAAAGGCAGTTTTTACGGATGCACACTTTGCAGCGTCTGCACTCAAGAGCAGAAATGGAAAGATCACAGGAACATGAATTCATAAACATATGCGGGTTCCATGCACAAAAACATTTTGCCTTAAATCATGTATGTTAACAAGGGATATATCTGCATGATGTTCCGGTAGAGACATGGAGGCCTTCCTTTTATTTATTCATCAAACAGTGGGAAGATAGGGTTTATGTAAATACTTTAAATGACCACTTGAACATTTCGTGCCAACTGTCCATTGAGTCTGTTATGCAGTTGCTCCCAGTAGACGCACAGTATGCTGACGGATGTGATCCCATGTTTGTTTATAGAAACTCTTATAATTGCAGGTTTGCGAGGATCACAACAGAGAAAGCTGTGCTCCTCATTTCTGACCCTTCTTTCGCTCCCCTCTCATGCTTTATTTTTTTCATTGTTAAAACACCATGTCTCTATTTTAGACTCTTAATTTTCCTGTCCTCTTTCACTCTGAGTATGTTTTACTCTGCAGCAATATACTGCCATATACAGCTACCTCTGGTTGCAGGATTTGAGTTGATACAGTTAAAGGTGCAATAAAGGGACTAACAAATCTCCTTTTTCTCTTTTTTTCTCTCTGCTTTCATCTGTGGCCCGCAGTAGACATTAAGTCAGACGTGCCATTGGCTGTGGAACCCTTATCTCCGTTGGACCTGCGTACAGATCTGAGGATGCTGGGGTCAGGCTCGGACCCGGGACTGTGGGAGAGGCAGCTGCAGCAGGAGCTGCTCCTCATTCAGAAGCAGCAGCAGATCCAGAAGCAGCTACTAATCAGCGAGTTCCAGAAGCAGCATGAGAAGTTGACCCGTCAGCACCAGGCTCAGCTCCAGGAGCACCTCAAGGTCAGCATTGCACCGAACAGTTGCATGGAGGACAGCACAGCAGTGTACACAGTGGCTCAGCACAGCACCACAGTGTACAAAACAGCAGAGCACAACGTAGCATGGCATACTGCAGAGCAGTAGAAAACATTATAGCTCAGGACAACATTACAGAGTGCAGAAAAGAAGAAACAACTTAGCACAGCAAGGCAGGGTGTTGAGCAATACATTACAGAACAGTGTGAGTTATGTTTTTAAAGACGAGTACAGAATAGTCCATCACAGAAATAGAGAAACTGCAGAAGCTCACATAAGCCATTTTCATTTTAAAAACATATTTGTCAGTGTGCTCTCTTCATGCTAACTTGAGGCCTGCGTGTTTCTCAGCTCCAGCACGAGCTCCAGGCCATGAAACAGCAGCAGGAACTTGCAGAGAAGGAGCGTCGTCTAGAGCAACAGCAGCAGCAGAACCAGCAGGAGAAGGAGCAGGAGAGGCATCGGCGAGAGCAGCATGTTTCCAGCCTGATCCTCAGGGGCAAGGAGCGCTCCCGGGAGAGTAAGAGCTTGACACCGTCATCATCACCATCTCCTTACCATCAGGGGTGGAATTAGTTATTTTGTGGGCCTGAGGCAAAAGCGAGCATGGGGCCCCAAATCGTAACCCTCGCATTTCCATTATCCTTTTTATGCATTACTTTAGAGTGGGGCCTAAGTGAAATATTAATGTAACAGCTGGATAGCTTTAGCTTTAATAGCTTTACTGCAGCTGAAAACTCCACTTGTATGTTCATATTGGGTCATATACATGTTCTACATCATTATTAATAGGATAACAGCCTTCGATTCATGTGGCAGGATTACAGTATAGGTTTACTATAGCCTTTGTAGGCAAGTTAGCCATAATTAGCCATAAAATGCTATTTTATTTTCATAAACTACATTGGCCTGATATTAAACTGCTTATTCAGATCTCCCTTAGCTGATGCAAAACCAATAGCTGCTCATCGCGGTGGTAATGTGTTTACTGTACCTTAATAAAACACCCACACAATAGTATTTGACAAAGCTAACTGCAAACCACTGAGATAAAAATGTAAGGATTAGTAAGGCTTCTTGCATACCCCTTGCA
This sequence comes from Epinephelus fuscoguttatus, assembly GCF_011397635.1. NCBI lineage: Eukaryota > Metazoa > Chordata > Actinopteri > Perciformes > Serranidae > Epinephelus > Epinephelus fuscoguttatus. The sequence continues at coordinate 23,328,617 of NC_064759.1, forward strand.
TCAAGTCACGTAGATATTTTCGGTGTTATTGTTTTAATATATCCAGCAGCAGGGCAGTTGAGGTAAAATATTGTGTCATTGCTCTGGGGTGACAGCAGATACAGATATCTCAAAAGCTAATGTGTATAAAACCAGAACTATCTGCGAGTACTGTGAGAAAATGTGTTTTTACTTGTTCGGTGAAGCAACCCTTTAAGACAATATCCTCTTACTTACTAATGGCAGTTTCAGTGGGATCATATTATGCAGTATAGCAGTAAGGTTAAACATTCACGTATAGACTAATGTTCTCACTGCATGGGACAATGTGATTGCTCTTCATAAGCAGGGTTGTTCTGATTTCATGTCTTCGGCTATTGCAGACAAGATTTGTCAATATTAGATCTAAGTGTCCTGGAGGATGTCTGGGCACTGGGCACATTACTAAGCTGAAATGAATTAAGTCATCAGATGAACAGGAATATCCAGCATCAAATATAATGATATAATGATGACATGGTACTTAAGCAGTACGTGCTGCTGCTGATGACATAAGGTTGGCCAGTGACATTTAACTTTAGAATTAAGGAGAAAATGTCTTTCTATAGCTCGATGAAAATAGCCACAGATATAGCATTTCATTTCTGTTTTTACCTTATAGCTAATAATAGACAGGATTTATGACTTTGTCAGGTCAGGTAATTTGAAACTGTGCCCTGCAACTGTAACCCTCCAAAGGGAAAGAACATCTCTCTGCAGTATCACTTTAGCAGCTTGAAACTAATATAGTGCTCTGAGACCACTAGGGGGAGATCTTCCTACATAAGTGGTGGCTGCTCAGGAAGACAGTGTAAACTCAGTATGAAGAAATAAAGGAGAAAAAAAACTCTGGAATTTATCTACTTTAAGACAGTGTTGAATTCCAGCAGTAAGTAACATGTGATACAGCTGAGGGAGTCTGTTACAGTAGGGTTAAAGCAGTGGAAGTATTCAGCATTCAGACAGAAGTACTAATATCACACTGTGTAAATATTCCAAGACGAGGAAATTCTGCATTCAAAACCTTATTTAAGTAAAAGTATTTTTAGCAAAATGTATTTACAGCACTAAAAATACTCATTGTGCCATAAAATGTGCCATATCAGTGTTTTACTGTTATATACTATGTTTCTGGATTAATATAACTGCTGCATTAATGTGTGTGCTGCATTACTGCTTTATGTTTATTTTGTGTTAATTTTAACCCCTTTATATACTATTGGGTAGTTTAATCTACAGCAGTGCATCATATTCTGTAAGATCATCATATATTTGTGGCGTCGCTCTCTGTGATAATGGATCTTTGAAAAGTTAGCTAGTAATAAGTTAAGAAAAACGGCCCTGTTTTCAGCTTTGTGGCGATACGTTTTCCAGCTGATCCAAGACAGCTTTGCAGTAGGAGAATTTTTTGACACATAAAGTAACACTTTCTCCTTCAGTTTAACACAAACATTTAAAATCAACACAAGTGGAGATATTGATTCTGCCAGACAAATGTAGTGGGTTAAAAAGTACAATATTTCCCTCTAAAAATAAAGTATAAAAATGAAAATACTACCTTGAATATGAGCTTCAGTTCAGTACTTGAGTAAATGTACTTTGTTGCCCTCCACCACTGGGATAAAGTTTGATATGTAATGTTATCTGTGCAATAATATATCATGAGTAAGAGCCCTAGGGTGACCCCAATCCTGTTGGTTCCGTCTTTTGGTCTCACAGGTGCAGTGGCAAGTACCGAGGTCAAGCAGAAACTCCAAGAGTTTCTGTTGAGCAAATCCGCAAAGGACCCCACCAGCAATGGAGTCAATCATTCTTTCATCCACCACCCAAAACTCTGGTACACGTGAGTATTTTCTGTTATTTATAAACACACAACTACTATATTTAAATCGCACAGAAACATAATCCACATCATCGTATCGCCCTCTCATGAGTTTGATCTATTTTTGTCTGATCAGGTCCTCTCACCACACATCACTGGACCAAAGCTCTCCACCTCTGGGCGGCACTTCCCCCACCTGCCAGTACACTCTGCCATCACCCGTAGAGAGCAAGGACGACTTCCCCTTGAGGAAGACAGGTTTGTTAATGCGCACACACACAGCACAGGCTTCAAAATGCAAATACACGTATATACATGCATGCATAAATCTGCATAGACACACAGCTAGTGAAAAAGATTGCAGTTAAAAATATTTCAGTGTGAGTGTTAAGATGTGACCTTGTTGTAGAAATTTTTCATGTACTACGCTGGGTTATAAATACAGTGAGTGTGTTTTTGACCCTTGTCAGTCAAGAGGTCGGTGTACCCATGGACTATTTCCTGAGGTTGCTTATGACCTGCTAATAACATCAGTTAGGCTCATTATGACCCCCCCTGCCTCATCCCTCCAGGGCTCAAAACTTTCATAAGAGGTGACGCATGCCAGAAAAGTAACTTAAACCTTCCTTATTCCTATCGGATTATTCTAAAGCACACATGCAATAATACAGCTAAATTGTATGTTTTCACTTTATAAGTTAAAATTTTAATTAGGCTTATTTGTACTGAAATTACCTTGCCATTATTTAAAAGGAACTACATTTGTCCCCATGTTACAATAATAAACACAGTTCCAAGGCCTCTTTGAGCTGTTTAGTGGCAAATGGGAGAATTAAATCGTATTAATTTCTCCTGAGTTATGGGCTTTAAAAGCTATTTTGAAAAGACACAGGTTCCCACCAAAAAGCAGCTCAGGTTTGTTGGTTTAAAGTTCGAGGAATCCTTTGGGGATGGTTGTATAAATAAGAATAATTCCTGCCTCTTGGTTTGCACAAGCACAAGCTCGCCAAGCTAAAAACTTCATAATTCTGCAATGAGGTCACCAAATTACATTATGTTCTCTTCCCTTCTGTGTCTCTTTTAATTACATGGGAAAACAATTATACTTGTTGAGTTATTTAACTGCAGGCCTGTCATGTTGCGTGTATACATAATTTAGAGATCAGGCAAAGGAATTATATCTTGTAAAGTCTCTGCATGGTAAAAATAAATATTAGAAAGGTAAATGAAAGCTTTGAGAGCTTTTATTTATTGTAATCTCTTTTAATCAAAACATCTTCCCAGAACAGAGAAATGCCTCATGTAAATATATATTTGCATCTCTGGGATATGCCCTTAGACCCATATGGTAAGGAGCTGGCTCACAAGTATAATAACTAGCTGAAGACAGTTTTCTAAAATAACAGAGAAGCTGTTTATGGTAGCATTGTTTGTCTTTCACTGTGAAGACAAAAAGGCATGTTTAAACAAATAACCGGCCAGATTGAGTTTCAGTCTCAACATTTTCATCTTTTTATTCATGGTTAAATCGTCTCCTCGCTGCTGTGCCTGCCTCTCTCGCACTGATAAAACTATTTCTTGCTCTTTGGATTCCTGAATCTATATGTGGTCATTTCCTGCTTAGGCCTTCCTCCCCCACTTCCTGTCTGTCTTTATTAAAGTCCTCTGAGAGCTTGGCACCCGAGGGGGACACACAAAGGTAGTGTTGTTCCCTGAACCACTGGCTGTCACTGATAGCTGATTGGCAGGTGTTGCCGAGTTAAGACGGGCACAAGCAGGATGAACGTCGACAGGACTGTTTGTTTAAGCAAAGATAGCTCTCTCAAAACAAAGTGGAGATGGCTCCAATGCTCCACGTTTTAGACTCCCGACTGCTTTATTCGGCCAAAGGGCTGAGCGCCATCTTTTTATGGTTGAGGTTCACAATGAGTTTATGATGGCTTGTAGCATGCAGCCTGGTGGTCAATAAGTCTCTTTAAAAACTGAAATAAAATTTAGCTTCAATCCATTTTGAGCACAACATTTAGTACATACAGGAATAGACATTATAGTAGAACCTCAAAGTCTCCAAAAAATACAAACATAATCTGTAGAGACAACTGTTTCAGCTATGGATCAAGAAGTCCTGTAAATATCCCCTCAAGTAAACACTGTGCTTTGATCTCTACTATTAAGTGTCCCATTAATAGTTATATCATCCTTAAAAACAACAACAGAGCTGTAATGCCCTTGGCTTTATTTCACCCGTTCAAAAACTAGTTTAAAGAACCTCACGTAATTAGCTTGTTTACTTGGTACATATCCTCTTTGTTTCACTTCCAGGGCCTAGAATAGACTGGACAGAGGGCACGCGATAGTCTGTGGCAAGAATAGTTGCAGCTTAGCAGTAAGAAGTGCAACACCCTCTCTGGTCTTGACCCAGTTACCAAATGTGTGCATTCAGCAGGTGCAGGAAAGATTTTCAAAAATAATTCCACAAAGGCAAAACTGTACAGCCCAAAGCATATCAAAGTAAAGTTTGTGTGCAGTTACCTGATCTTGTGTATCAGAGGCATTGATGAAGGAATTGAAGTTGCTGATCTGACAACACAGAATATAGAAACTCTGAAGGACTGTATCTTAGCTTTGGTTTAAGCGTTTATTTTGTTACAGAAACAGCAAACACTGAGCATTAATTCATCAGTGTCAGCATCACTTTAAACCAGAGTGTCAGGGAAAATGCATAGCAGGCCTCTTTATGTACAGAACACACACCTCAGCTTTCCACACAGCCATCTGTCCAGATCCACACTCTCATGGACGCAGACACTCAATGTGACAGCGGAGTTAAAATTCTGATTAAGCTGAGATAGCATAACACATTCACTTGCACAGCCACGAGCCCTGCAGCACCACTTTCAAATGTAATAAGGTGATTGATTTATGACTCTGGTATATTGCAGCCATTACTGTATGTTTCCGTTAACTGAGAAGTCAGAGCAGAAGTGACCCAGGTGTTCAGTGTATGTGCTTTGCAGCTGCCATCATTGCCTCCTGTTGCACTGTGCATCAGGGCTTTTTTTTTTTCCATGGAGACCAGTGAGAAAGTGTTTGTTCCCGAGGTGCTGTCTGGCGTTCCCGTGGCGACCAATTGGGATGCGTAGCTTGGTGGCAGCAGTGTGTAAAAATAGAAAGCAATCAAGGCAGCAGGGCGTGAAGCAGATTCATACGACTCCCAGCAGCATTTTTTCTCCATTTATCTCTGCTGCCTCCTTTCTTCCTCCCTCGCTCTCTTTCATTCTACCTCACACCCACAGGATTAGAGGTCTGTGCCACGTATTAGGGAAGAGGGTTTTGCTGCTTTTGACAAAAGCCAGAAATAGCAGCATCTGGCCCACTCTCCTAGCTGTGCCCCCATCACCGCTCCCTCTCCTCCCCCTCCCTGCAGTCACAGCCTCACTTCCCCATGTATAGCAGTATGTTGTACACGTTGCAAAAGACCTATTTAATTATTGATCTGAACTAAATAATTGAAACAGGTTGGCTATTGTGTAACAGGTTTACATAACTTCAATACAGCTTTGTGCTCTGGCTTTCTGTCAAAAGACCAGCTTATCTATTCTGCTTGTTTATTTGAGTGTGTAAGGCTAGCTGTGGGATTCCATGTCCAAAGGGTTGATGGGAAGTCCATATGAGACGTGTTGACCTAGTGAGTCACTGTCACTGTGACTAGACGAGAGCACGACTCAACAGCCAGGCACAAAAGACTTGCATTCACATAACAGATGCTTTCATTATTAAAGCTTGTTTCCTGCTTGCCTAGATTCAACCTCCACATTATTTCACATCTTTTGATTTATGTAATCTTTCCATAGCTACATCTGTGCCACACACATCACATTTTTCAGACTGGTTTATTAATTAGTGATATTGTCTTATTTTATGAGAGGTTGGCAGAGCTGTATATGTAACTACCATTAGGCTGCTCTGTTCATTAGTCGGTCCACAAAAATTTCCCCACCCTTTGGCAGCCGCAGTTTTTTCCCCAGGTGGTTGAAATTTGGCATGGAGGTCAAGTGTGTGTGTGTGTGTGTGTGTGTGTGTGTGTGAAGGTGTGTTTTTGGGTTTCTGCTAATGGCCTAAAGGGGAAGAGGCACTGGGAGCGGCCTGTGACAAAAAGGCACATAACTTCTAAATGGATTCAGATAATATGAACGAACTTTATAGAAAGACACAGACAGACAGACAGACAGACAGACATATACACTCACACCATTTTGCCATGTACCCTTTCATAAGTAATGAACAGGTTGTCTTAGAAGACATTACTGCACTAGTTACAAGTGTTTGTGAGGTTGTGTGTCTGTGAATGTGTAAAGGTGTGGATGCATGCACGTACATGATTGCAGGTGTTGCAAATCAGTGCTTATTTGAATACTTAAAATAAAGCAAGGCTGTAAAGCGGTGTTGTCAGTGATAATGTCCTGAAATCTCATTTAGCCACTCGTTAGTAACCACCTCTTTTAAGACACATAAAAGCCGCAAAACTCACAGGTGGGGCATTCACTGACATATTTTATACTGTAACGTAAAAGTCTCATGAGCTTGTGTTAACCACAGACCTTATTTCAGGCATCTAACAAAAAACCCATTCAAAAATACCATTTACTTCAAGACAAGGGAAGTGGGAGTGCAAAAATGCCAACTCATTTCTAGGTTTTAGGACTAATTTCCTGCACCACTCTATTACATTCTCAGTTCGCAAATTTTATCATAAAGTAAAGGGATTATAAAGATATGTAACCTCAGTATTTCATAAGTTCCTGGTTATGCCCCTGCGTAGTATTTAAACTTTTCTGTAAGTTGTTTAGAAGTAAAGGCAAAGGCAAAAAACGTGGGTCAAATAAGACTTTGTTGTGCAATGACTACACTTCCCCCCTATGTTCAACTTTTCTGTTCAATGTCAGCAGCTTTGTTTCAGTACGTCACGGATGATAGTCATCAGTTGTGTGTAACAGTATTAGCGTGGAATAAGGCGTTCCTGGAAAATAGCATCTATGCTCAGTGAAAATACCGTGGTTGGAGAGAGGTTTAAAAATGATTTAATAATATAAAGTGAATCAAAATGCCAATTTTTGACAAATGTTCTTAAATCCATCATTATTACCAGCTGAAAAGTTTGAAAGCAATATGTCTATTGTGAAGAATATTACATCAGCAATTCTGTCAACACTGATGGACTGGATTTGTAAATCTGGATCAGTTCAGGCCAAGCTGTGTGTGTGAGAGTGTGTGTGTGTGTGTGTGTGTGTGTGTGTGTGTGTGTGTGTGTGACATTGGAGTGTGTTCAGACTGTGTATTTGGGTATCTCTGTTTTGCATTAGTAGGAGGGGGCGTGGGGAGAGCCTGAAACATCTGCCATGTTTTTGTGTTAGTTTAACTGTTGCTACTGTATCAGACTGTGGTCACCAGGGCGGCAGGTAGCGGACTATTTCACTTAGAGCCTGTGTGTTGCTCAACCTAATTTAGTCCAGATGAGGTGGAAATGGGCCCAATCCTGACTCATTTAATTTATCTGAAACCTGCTCTGAATTTCTCTGAAACTGAAATTGTTACATGTCCAAGCGTGACAACATTGCTTATTTTTTAACTGATTTATAGTCTCTTTATTTCTCCTTAAGTTTCCTCTTATTTTACAGTGTTACTATTTTCTTTGATAATGTTCATTTCACTCAGGCAGTATCAAAGCACACTGTTTGACTCTGTAAAAACAGCACACTCACATGACTATATAATCTATCTCCATTTGGTGGGGCTTCTTTATCGTCCAAAAAATGTGAATTGAGACTAACAGGAAAAAAAATGTCTGTTTCTTCACTTTTAGCCTCTGAGCCCAACCTGAAGGTACGATCCAGACTGAAGCAGAAGGTAGCGGAAAGGAGGAGCAGCCCGATGTTGAAGAGAAGAGATGGAAACATCATGACTCCTTACAAGAAGAGGGCTCTGGAACTAATGGGTATGTAATGTTTTTGGCTATGTGTTGACATTTTTTTTCTTGTTACAACATATGCTGAAAATTGTCTACAACTTATTATCTAGTGCTTTAAATGTTCTGCAAGAACATAGTTGTAGTTGTTTCAGAGCTGCATAATAATCAGTCATTTTGCAATGCAGTAGCATATTATGGTCATTGCACTTTCATGAAAGAAAGACCATTGTAATCAGGCAGCCATGACCGTACACATTAAACTGTTGTGAGGCTGCAGCTGTTGTGCCAAGCCTCTGTGTATGTGTGTTGTGTGTTGAGTGTGAGCATGCATACTGTGTCTAAACTCCTTGATGTTTCGTAGACTCGACGCCCACTAACAGTGCCCCCGGCTCTGGCCCCAGCTCTCCCATAGGGGCCTCCAGTGCCTTGGGGGCTGAAAATGGGCCCTCCTCTCTGCCTACTACCACAAAAACTGAGGTATGTCTATAAATCATCCACACTGCTTTTGATTTGCCAAAAAATGAAGCAAAAGTCATATGGCTGTTGTTATTCCGCATGCAAATCATTTGAATATCAAAACTATACTTTGATGTCAGGGCACTAAATGCCTGTCTGCCCTTCTGCTTGCAGCTATAAAAACAGCCAGTTGTCCTCTGTCTGTTACACTCCAGTGAAAATGGCTCCCCACACTGACATTAAAGAGGCACAGCTTGACCCACATGTCTGATTACCTCAAGTTTGCTTATGTAGAGATGACACATTATGCAGTGCAAAAACAACAGTAGAAATTAATGCTGCACATTAAAGCTGCACATTTTGCTATCCAACATTTTTCTTCCAGATGTGCTGTACAATCAGTTTTATGTTTTGAAAAAAAAAAAAAACATCTTTAGTTTGGCTGTAAGGTTGCTGTTGGCTTGTCATTGTATTTCTGTCATTGGCTTGGCGGCATGCCTCCTCTGAGTTCTTCGGAGGCGTTTTGCAATGGATTCATGGCTGAGTTACTGACCAGAGCTCCCCTTGGACTGAGCTTACAAAGCAGACCATTATAGAGGGTGGCAGATATGACACATCTCTGAACAATCTTAACAGAACAGCTGTGTTTTCCTTAACCGTCGATGTTTACTCTCCCAGGGATGTCCAACGACACAGAGAAGGGGGAGACGCCCTGACACCGGGCTGAAGGTTGGCGCTTAGGGAGGCAGACGAACTGTGGAGTTTAATTGATATCCCAGGCACTGGTAGCCAAAGACACCCACATGCTAACAACATAAACACACAGGATTGCTATTATATCAGCCTGAGCTGAGGCTCTCATGAAAGTCATTGGTGGACTGTGGGGCAACCCGTAGACCTCATGCCTGTTGCAAAAGCAAGGCATGTTTGTGCACCGTTACATTAGGTATCCTTTTTCAGAGGGAACGGGTCCCTCGGGTCAAATATGGGCCGGATATCCACATACAGGTCACTGAGTACTGGTAGGGGTTGGAAGGATAAACATGGCTGTTCCAAAACCACATGCTGGCCTGCTTCTCTGCTGGGTACAGGAAGTATGCCCCAGTGCTGATGTTCTCTGAGAGAGTAGCCTGAGGGTGGGGACCGGGGAGTAAGAACAGGCAGCAGGCCGACTGGGGACTGAAGAACTGAAGGTGGAGCGGTAGATTTAGAGGTGCAGTGTTTTGTAATAGCGTATCATCCTCCCTGGTGCCATTCTGTGACACTCCAGGAAACTGTTGCTGCATGCCACTCCTTTATATCATGAAAACTCATACCTTTCCCTTTGCAGCAGGGCGGGCTGTTGTTCGTCATAGTGCATTAACATTTATGCCACTGCTCATGTTGTCTTTTGAAATTGTCCATAGTGGATTTTTAAATCTGTCGCCTCCTCCTAAATCTCTCTGTCTTTGCTTTGTCCTGTGTGTTTGATGCAGAGATGGCCTTCCCAGCCCAGATTGTTCCGACCTGAGGGCTCTGTGTCGATGCTGAGCTTATACACATCTCCCTCCTTACCCAACATCTCCTTGGGGCTTTCCACTGCATCCTCGCCCATTAGTGTAAGTACAAATTTTTCAGATATTCTTAGATAACGTGTGTTTTGATTTGATTTGACATGATTTAAAATCTTCCTTAATACACCAGTTTAGTGGTTCACGAGTGGCAAGTTTTTCTGCTAAGTCTGTGAGTTGAAAAACCTGCCATCAGTGGCTGTCTGGGTTCTCTGTACGACCACAGGTCACTGACCTGTGGCCCCAAATGGTTTTATCGCCCTTAGATAAATATTGTTCTGCAGTGTCTTGTGTCAGGCATGCTCTTATCTTCCTCTATTACCTCATTTATCACAGCTTTTTAAAAGGCCAAGTCCACTCAAGTGCAACTCCTGATAACACAGCACATGATATATCATCTTTTAGCTCTCAGGCACATTCCACAGAGGCCTGTTCATCAGCTGCAGGGACTTCTAACCATTGATGGTCTCTGATTTCATCATTGCCTCATTTGTAGCTACAAGAATCATTTTCATTCACAAAAAAAAACAGTTGATAGTATTGAATTTGGCTTGTCAAAATGAACCCGTTTGATCTAACCAAAATGAAAAGAGTCTTTGTCTGTCTGTCTGTCTGTCTGTCTGGATGTCTCTCCTTTGATTTCTCGACAACCATTCATCCTATCAACTTTACACTTGGCGGGTGTATTGCTGAGGACCCAAGGAAGTGCGGTGTGGCATGTGAGCTCTTGTAATCAGACATATTTACGAGAGGTGTGTTACTACTGTCAGAAGTACACACTGTGTAGTGTATTGAGAGGGGAGCCCTGTTTATCGGTATAACGCCAAACTGCATGCTGGGTACAGCTCTCTCTCTGTTGTTTGCTACAGCTCACTTCCTGTTGCTTGCCACACTGCATTCAAGAACAGAAGAAGAAACAGAGACTGTAGTAAAGTCAAACATTTCAAGCATGAGCCTTTTAACTTTTGTTCCCAGAAATATCCTGGCTTTTACTTTACCGAGGCCCTAAAATGTTTGTGTGAGCTTTTACATTCAAACGATGATGTACTCGTGTTGTTAAGGGAAGCAACTATGTCATGGCAGGTGTGTTGTTCAGGACTCAAGGAAGTGCAGTGTCAAATGTTAGATTGTTTAGATGAGCGGTTCTCGAAAAAGTTGCAAGCAGCAATACCAGAGGCCAAGCAATTAGCCTATTCTGAACAGGCACAGTTTCAACAGGCACTGTACGAGTGTCCCACAAGTCATTATAAGTGACTATCAGTACCAGTACTACCACATGTGCAGTGTGAATTAAAGAATAACCATTACTTTGTCGTCTTGGTTTCTTCTCTCAGGCTGCCATTGGGTTGAAGGACAGATCGACAGAAATCAAGCATGGGCTGCCCGGTCACCTGCTGGGCCCCGTGCCCCTTCAAACAGGCCTTGAGTCTAAAGTGAGCCCCAGTCACCAGGCCCTCCTCCAACACCTCCTCCAGAAGGAGCAGATGAGGCAGCAGAAGATGCTTTCCTCTGGTGAGACTGCATCACATGATGTTAAACATTACATTAGGTTGCCATTCATCATGCTACATATTGCTGTACTTTAAATTAAAGTACAATTTGACTTGAAAAGAAACTTAATACTAGTTTTGATTTTTTTCTGTCAAGGCCAAGGCACCATTTCTTCCCATCCTCAGTCCCCTCTGGCCATGAAGGATCGCCCCTCCAGCAGTCGGCCTAAACTACCAAAACACCGGCCCTTGAACCGGACCCAGTCTGCGCCACTGCCTCAGAACACACTGGCCCAGCTTGTCATCCAGCAGCAACACCAGCACTTCCTGGAGAAACAGAAACAGTACCAGCAGCAGATCCATATAAATAAGGTATTGTGCTGCTCATCAATATTCAAATCACAGGGGATGATTTTGACTTTCAAATTGCTTTTCACAGCATTCCCCATTCCTCTTTAGGTCTCGTGAGGTCTTATTTTACTGCAGGGAGTCTGATTTAATCATTTTAAGCACACAAATGCTGATCTATTTTTAGTATTTTGTAAAAGCATTTGTGGTAGCTCAGGTTTACAGACTCTAGCTGTTGTCTGTTCTTCCCTGGAATCCTGGTGTTATTTCTGCGAAGCAAAGAACTTCTGCCTGACTTCAAATGGGGAAGAAATGCTTCCCCTGCACTAATTCTGTTATTATAGCTTAAGGCATCAGTGTTGTTCACATGCTAACTCTGTGAAATTCAATTCAGCTAAGTTCAAATGAAGGAAAAAGTGCCCAGAATACATTTTGTTCCTCTGTGGCAATATTTGTGTTTCTGTTAGCTGGCCGAGGTGACCTCGCTATACACAGAGTGTAATTATTCTGGTGAGGGACGTGTGTGAGGTGGCAGACACTGTGAAAGGCAGCATTGTGTGAGCTCACATACTGATGTGTCCCAACGCTGGGCCCTGAAAGAGCCATGGGAACTATAGAGCAACTCTTACCTAGAAGTAATAAAAAGCACAAAGCACCACAAGCACTTATTGAGTTGTACAGGTCAGATGTACAGCTTTAACTGCTGCAGTTTCTGTTTGAATTCCTCTGTAACACTAAAAATAGCCAACATGTGTCAGTACCAGGCAGCTGAAATTAGTTTTAATATCAGCTGTAATTATTGAAGTACCTCATGAAGTTGATTTGATTTGAAAAGAGCTTTGGAATAATTGCGACATCTTGTCTAGAAACACGTGAACAGGCCCTGCTCTGATCACTCAGGCCAATGAGATCGCAAGTAAAGCCTCTTTAAGTAGAGGTTATAAATGGCCACTAATCAGGGATGAGCCCTCAGTGTTTATTGAGAGGGATCTCCGAAACATTGCCCTAATTAATTTCCTAGCAGAGGCTTGTCTACAGTTGTTTTTAAACGTCCTTCAGTGCCTGCAACAGTAGGGGGCACTGATGGAAAGTTACAAGAGCTTAGGGATTTTAGGAAGCGCCATGAGCAGTGTGTACGAATGCCAAGCTAAGAAGGCTAATTCTTATGGCTGAAAGGGTATTTTTATAAGGCCTACATTCTGTAGACAGTAATGTTGTTGGTTATCAGCTGGGGTAGGCTCTTCTCACTCCTGCTCTTGGAGCCCTCTTGTGGCAGACTTATTAAATCATGACACCATTACAGTAATTCTAAACTGAGCAGAGCTGCCATACACAGAAGCATCCCTCTGCACAGAGTTACTTTGTCAGCAGACATGCCTCTGCTTCTGGTAACGAATATTTAAGAACAAATTTTGCATTATTTCACTCTGGAAAATCTAGTTTTACAGCTATTTAACTTGTTTTAATCAATGCAGAAATGTCCTTTCAACATTTTGATGTCTCTGCTACTTAGCTACAGGTGCACCTGTCAATCAAAAGAATTAATACTCTGATTGATTTAAAGATCTTTGATGTAAGTAAGATGAAACACACATAGATTTGGATGATGACAGGCTTTAAAACTGCTGCCTTTACAGTGTCATATGCTCTCTTCATAGCCTCCTCAGCAAGCCTAAACAATAACATGCTCTCTTCACCTTGTACCTCGGTGCCACTGTTTGCAAAACATAGCCTCAATTTACCGGAGAAAACATGATTTACTGTAGGCAGGACTGTACATTTTGAACTGGTCTTTATAAAATAAAGCAAGTGTGTGACACTGATCCACTTACCTGGGACAGCCACTATTATTGAAAAGTGTTAACTCACATAAAAGCCTGGAACAATGGCTATTCTGTTTCCAGCTCTAAACCTCCTAAAATATAATTTGCTAAAGCCACTAACCATAAACTTTGTCAGTTTGACAGTTGCCTTTTTAAATGATTAAAGCTTCAGTAGCTTTATTACATGTGGGTACAGCTGGTTGTTAGCAGTTGTCAGTACAAATACTCATGGCTGTCAAATAAGAGCTTAGAAGTTAATGTGGATATGACACATTTGTGGGTTATTTATATGGTAACGGAGAGTGTTAAGAGTTTGATGTAGTGATTTCATTAGATATTTGGCACATGAGGATATGTCTCTGTAAGTGTTTTTGTTTGTTTTTTGACATCCAAATAGATCGAAAATAGCTAAGTATTATTAAATGGCTATGAAGAGGCAGCTGAAGAATGTACCTTTGTTTTAAAATGTCTTAAACAAATCCTACTGCTATTCTTTGGACCCATTTGCATGTTTAATATTGTTTTTGATAATTATTAAGTCAATTCGGGGGTGCCTGGTGGCCTTAGTGGGTAGAGCAGGTGTCCCATATATGAAATAGTGTCCTTCCTGCAGCATCTGTGGGTTCAACTCCAGCTTGTCAAGGATAGAATATAGTGTAAGTTAGAGTCAAAATAAACCTAAAAGGAGAAATTAAAGGAGAAATTACAAGAATGTTGGTATGAAATATATAAAAAAGAATTTTCTTTCTGCTTTGCTCTGATAATAAGTTGATATTTAAAGATCATTGGCTGCAGGATGTCATCATTAATGTGGAGCTGCTGTGTTTTGCAGCTGCTATCCAAGTCCATTGAGCAGTTACGTCAGCCCAATGCACACCTGCAGGAGTCAGAGGAAGAGCAGGAGGAGCAGCAGCACAGAGAGCTAACAGAGAGCATGCAGGAGGACAGGCTGCCCCCTGGAGGAGTCATCCGGAAGCACACGCTGAGTAGCAGCAGCAGCAGTGGCTCGAGCGGCGAGCTCCCCGACGCTCACTACGGGGTCATCAAGGTCAAGGAGGAGCCGGTTGACAGTGAGGATGAGGGTCTGACCAATCAGGGCTTAGAGGCAGAGCAGAGCACCTATCTCCACCAGGTCAAAGGACGGTTGGTGATAAGAGCCATGATCTGAGAAGGGAAGAGGATGAGATCACACACTTGCAACATTCGCAGATAAACAAGTCTCCACAAACATCTACATCACTTCAGTTTACACACATACACACACACCCACACACACACACACACACACACACACAGCAGCCATTGCACAGTAGGCCAGCTCTCCCTGTCACGACATATGACCCCTTTTCACTCAGCTGCAGCCCACACTCTAAGACTCTCTGTTTGTGATCTTTGTGTAGTGATTTCTGTAAAATATGTACGTTTCACTTTTGTGTATATAATAAGAAGACAATTTAGACCGTTCTTTTAAAGAGCTGCTTTGGTCGTCTAGACTCCTCTCAACTTACAAAAAGTTGTTTGTACATATACTTTGGATTTAGCATCAAAGATGATTTCTAGAGGGGACGGTTGAACAGGTGTACAGCTTTGAAGAGCCAACTTATGTCCCCATTGTGTACATTTTTGCCATTTAATATTTGAAAGCTCTTCACTTTAACTTTGAGAGTTATCATAAAGTTTGTTAAAGAATTTAAAACACTACATACTCCGCTGTTCTCAGAAATCTGTGATGATGTTCCACATTAAGTGGTCTCAAAACTGAAATAATAATGAACATCTGTCTTAGAGAGAATGTATACTTAAATCCGAACCGGGGGCGCTCCCTTAAGGCGGACTTTTTGCGCTAGGAGAGATATTGCCATTGGAATATGGTCCGCTGCTCATATTGCAATTTGAAGGATAAAGCACTAAATCCCTGCTTGGGTGTGCAGGCATCTCCCAACACACCCCGAAGTCTCCATGTCTCTCTTTCAGAGCGGTCCCAGAGCCAGGGCCCTGTGTTAAGCCGAGCTCTCCTCCCTCTCTCCCTCTGGGTCCAAATCAAAGCTCGGCGGGTTCCTGCCCAGCTTTCAGCAGAGGAGTCAGACAGAGAGAAAGAGAGAGAGGGCCGGGCAGGAAATGCCTTCTAGAAGCCAGGAGTTGGAGTGATTCATGTGTGCAGGAATGTTGAGAGAGGAGGACCTAGGGTTGGAGGAGTCCAAGGGGCCAGGCTTGAGAATTGATTTACTGTCAAGGCGAATTACAAAGTGAGTGGGGATATGGTTAAGGGAGTCCCTTTTAAAGGGAATCGCTTCCTTCGTATTCCCACATGGCATGCTTACCTCAACAAGCAGGTTTGATGTTACTTCAATAAAAAAAAACCCGGACGGGACCTTGCTTCTTCTTTTTTCTTTCTTCGAGCCTGTTTTCCCCTGAAAGTGCCCATTGCAACATGTATAGTCTGTCTTAAAGTGATCAATCAAATGTATTGCATAGCCGTAAACCTTCCTGTTTCATTTGTACCGTCGACTAAATGTAAAAAAAACAAAAAGCAAAAAAAAAAACAACAAAAAACAAAAACGCTAGTATGAGGTTCTGTGTTTGGATCCATGTGAAAATCAAAACTGTCTGTCTTATACTGTACATTCAGATTGTCCGGTTTTAATGTTTTTAGTGTAAGTAAACACAATCAGAACAATGTGAGTCTTGTTGTCTTGCTCCTTTGATTTGTTTGTAACGAGAACCCCTTTGCTGCCAGTGGGGGGGGAGAAGAGGGGGTTGGGGAATCCTGTGGTCTGTTCATAGCAGTTTGCATTTCTTCTCTTTCTTGCCTTGTGTGATAAACCTTTCTTTTTTAAAATAAAGTTCATTTACCTCTGAGGTTCTGCTGCAAATCATTTCTTCGTGTGTCCGTCGTATTAAGGGGTTGTATGGAAAAAAAGCAAAAACACATTACTGCATTAAGTCTTTTAGGAAACTTTCAAACTTTCTGTTTTGCATCTTAATTCACAATTATATTCCTAATGATTTTAATATCATCTCAAATGGACTGCCTAAATCATTAGGCCGGGTTGCTTTTCCCACACTATAACCCAACTCTTTATTTTCAGGGGATCTTTGTAACCCTTTAAAGGGAGCTCAAGAGGCTTTCAAAACATGTCTTTGATGTTAGCAAGCAAGGCTCCTTGTGGCAGTATTAGAGCAGTCAAGATAAGGTGAGCTGCAAGAGGGTGATATATTACTTGCGCAGATTCTTTCAAACCAAGCTTAAGCAATTTCACAGCAAGCTTAGTTCATGGGACTGGCCTGATATGCTATACACGCAATGATGAGACTGGAAAAGTTCACTCATAGTCTAATGTTGCCCTCTGCAGAGCTGAGAACATCTTTCAAATGACTGCCTGCTCTTTGCTTCACTTTGTACATAATGGCTCATGCCAGACCTTTAATCGGGTGTTATATAAAACAATGCATTTTATACAAACTCTTTTATAAAACTTTTATGAGAGCTCCTAAAGTATTTTCACAAAGGTATAGAGTTACATCACATTAGGAAGTATTTGAGTTGAATGAGACACTGACTCTTTCTTAAGTAGATTCCATCTGTCTTGGGCTTCAGGCCCTTGTGATTTTAAATGAGCTGTTACAAAGGCAGAAAAAATAACGAAGCCCAAATCCATCTGTGCTGCCCCTCCCTGGCTGCCCATAGAGCCAGTTGTAAAAGCAAACAAGCATTTTTAAAGGTGTAAGGAAGTAAGGACGACATAAGCCCACCTATTTCCTCTAAATGGATTAGACTCTAAGTGAGGCCTGAATTTTTATCACCTACAGTGCTGTAAAAACGAGGCTTTCTGGATGCAGTGTGCTCATACATGCAAGAATGTGTTAGAGACGGCAGTAATGATGACTTTGCAGAGTGTAAAATCAGGTGGCTTTATTTCTAATGCACAAGGATCAACAGGAAAACATGTTCTTATAATTGAAAGCCTGCCAAATCATGTAATAATGTCTCAGTGTTTGGAAGGACAGTGAGAGTGAAATCTACTCTAAGCACTGCATCGCTGACAACACTTAAAACCCAGGGGCTTACGTATATATTCTTACCACATGAATGAGGCCTAATAGCACAAACCTCATGAATTAAGTTAAATTTGTTGTGTCAGCTTTCTATACATGTGCTCCTTTGTAATTTATCTCATTGCATCCAACTGATTCTTACACCAGAGATCCAAACTGACTCTAAATAACTGCCACTGACAACTGCTAAATATTGATTAAAAAGAGAAAGTCCCGAGTAGAAGTAGACCACGTACCCCTCCACTGGTTGAGTAACGTAGCTTTGAAGCTCAGGCTGTTGGCTGGAGGTTTAATGTTTCAGCATCATGGCAAGTACACACCCCACACATTACACCCTAACCTCTGAGGAGAGGAAATACCACAAGATGACAGGTCTTGAACTTAAAAATGATGAATCTTTTACATTTCTTTTCCCGTTTCATATCCACCATGGGTGGATTATTAGAAAATGGGCCCCTGGGCACTGATATGCAAAGGGCCTCACCACCCCTCCTATATAGAGGAAAGACTCACAGATTTTGTGGTGGTTTTGTGTGTCTCTGTAGTCGTTATGCAACTTATTGTGTTTTTTTTTTTTTGTCTTTTTGAGGCAAATTTGTGTCGTTGTTGGTCCTTTTGTGTATCTCTGTGGTTATTTTGTGTCTCTTTGTGATCATTTTCAGTGGTGTAATGTAAGAAATTAATAATTCTTTGCTGTAATACTTAAGTATTTTTTGGGAGTATTGTACTTTACTTGACGGTCTTATTTTATACAACTTTCACCTTTAGTCCACTACTTTTCCTAAATAAAATGTACATGTTTACTCCATTACATTGGAGTAAAAATATCTTGCACCAGCTTTATACCAGCATCTATGGACTTCTGCATCCTGAGCATTTTCTTTACTTCACTACTACAAAATAAAATTGAAGGTGTGGTGTGTCAGTGGTTCTACCTTGCAAATTAGATCATTCATTAATCCCAAGGACAAGTGAAAACAAGTGCTCTCAAAGCCGCAGTAGAGTTTGGATTTCCAGTCAACCCCTGGCTGCATGGCAGATTAGATGCTACATGCTAGGGACTACTTTCCATTTGACGATGAGACTGACTTCATGATGGAAGCAGAAAATAACAGCAGAGAGGGCGAGAAATGACTTTTACGACATTATATATTCAAGGTGCATAGAATGCTATGACAGTATGTAAAGGACGTAAATAAGTTGCCTTGGTTAGGCTGATGGCTTGTCACAGTACACAGAGTGACACTTTCTAGACAGGTGTAAATGGCTTTCAGCTGCAGTCTTCACTGGAGTGGTAGTAACATATGCACAGTTTAGAGTTGATATAACAAAAGAAGAAAAGAACTGATAGGAGAATTCCCAGAATAAACATGCAGATGAAATCACACATGATAATTGGGTTAAACTGCTAAAGTAGAGGCCTTATGTTCACCTGGCAGCCCTGACGATCACAGTTAACACAGAACAGCTGCGGAAATGTTCCCTGGTCAGCGATCTTTAATCAGCAGATGTCAGCTCATGATACTTCCAGGTCAGTACATGCCACCAAATACATGCCAGTGTCTCCTGTATGTGGCCGGGAACCCTTCAGTTGGTGAGTTTGGCACACACCTTTGTCAGCTGGAGTAAGGGAAACAACTGTACCTATGTTCTTTGCAGCAAGTTGTTCCAGGCTCAATTTAGCAAACCACAAAACTGAAAATCAAGTTTTGCCACAAATCGTCCCACAGCATGATTTTATAAAAAATCCAATGAATCTACTTGAACCTAACAGACAGGAAAACCATTTGAAAATTTCTACATGGTTGCACTGACAGTAAATCTGATCATTCTGAAGATAACATAGCTCTATACAATCCAAGGACACTCTGATGAAGTGGGCTGCTTTGGTTCTTTCACAGTAAAAGAGGACATGCAGATATACAGCTCTTGTAGTAGAAACTAGATACACTGCAACGGGACACACACTGCTTCACTGTTTCCATCTATAAAACACAGACCCTGAATATGAATAAGCAGATAGAGAGAACAGATGGACAGTGGATACAGTAGCCTGCTAGTCCAGCTGGTTAATGTTGCAGTTTGTATATTTTTATGGGATCTATGTCAAATGCCCACTATCCTCATTCTTCTTCTTCTTCTTCTTCTTCTTTTAACCAGATGAACCAGTAAGAACTAATATAATTGCCAGAATAAATGTTGGTATTGTACATTTCTGCAAACCACAGATATACAGTGGCATGCAAAAGTCTGAGCACAAATAAACATCATTGAATATCTGTGGATAGGCCTCAAAAGAGGAAGTGCGGCCCAATAATCTCAAAGAACTAGAAACCTTTTTCAGGAAGCATGGGCAAAAATTCCCCAAAGAACTGAAAGACTCCTAGCTTGAGAAAAAAAAGTGTTAGAAGCTGTACTTGCCAAAGGGGGCGCTACTAAGCACTGACCATGCAGGATGCCCAAGCTTTGGGCTGGTTGTAACAAAGGGATAGTTGTAACACTCTCAGTTTGGCCAATTAGAAATGAGCTGTGGTGACATCATCAACATAGTCCATGCCCATTTACAATTGGAGCTCACTGGTGAAGCCACATGTCTCTGAGTCCAAATTTGTCTGTTCTAGAGCCAAAAAACAGTTTTTCAGGTGAGAAACCAAACATTTTCATCACAATTGTTTTTTGCATAGTGTCCATTGTGTTGTATGTACAATTGTTTCACTTACATAAGTAGTAGTTTCTCTAGTTTAATTTGATGTGTTTCATTAGTGGTAGCTTTGAAGCTAAATGCTAAAAACGGTTAGCTCTTTCATAGCTGCTAGGCATGGGGAGGGTTGTAACAGTTTTTAAAAAGTGGGGATTTTGGGCCCACGAAGCCTGCACCCCAGGCAAGGACATCTACATTTGTTACAACTGCTAATCAGATTAAAATAGGCTATAGGTATTATGCCTTAGTTTGCTCAGATAATAGTTACTCTTCAAAAGTGTTTATTGTTCTGTTCAAATGCTGTTCAAACGTCAACCTCATTCACGCTATGACACACACACACACAGGTTAATACTTTATTATCTTCGAAAGTGTTTTTATCTTCAAAAGTGTTGTTCAATAGTTAAAATGCTGTTCAAACGTCAACCTCATTCAGGCTACAACGCATGCACGCACATGCACACACACACACACACACACACACACACACACACACACACACACACACACACATTAATATTTTATTATTCTTTATTTTATTTATTTTATGTATATATATTTTTATTTATTTTATTGTACTTATTTTTTGTATTTATGTTATACATTTCTATTTATTTTAATATTATAATTATTGTATTCTTACAAGTTTATTGTTCCTTCTTTATTGTTCATTGAAGTGCTTGAATACATTTAGCCTATTGTGAATCTTCTTCAACCATTTTGGAGCGAAAACGCCTAAAATGACATACCCAAATTAAAATGACTGTAGCCTCTGAACCGCTCTGACTACATGCATGCATGAGGTCTTGCCAGAAAGCAAACTCTCTGAAGTTTCTTGTGAAACACTCTAGGTGATACAGAGACAGAGTAATGGGCCTCTGAAGTCAGTAAAAAGATTTTGCCTAAAATAAAATAAAAAATGATTTTCAGGATGAATAACTGTCTGTGGCTTCATCTGAGCAGGTAAATGACACTGTGGGGCTGTAGGCACACTATCAATGAACATTTGTGTCAAATTTGAAGAAGATTGCTCAAAGTATGACCGTTCTACAGTGTTTTTTTTCCATGAAAAGATCCTGGCGGAGCTCCAAAAGACAGAGCGCTCACTCTGCTTCAAAACAGTACTATCAGTGATCAAACAACACTCAGCCAGCTTCAGACATTGTACCTTATTGAAATTAGGTGTGATTATGATAGCTGATGTTGTTTATGACAGAAACACCATAAAATATCACCAAATAAAGCCATATGAAACGTGAAAGTTGAGATCCCACTTTCTAGGCAGTATATCTCAGTCAAAAATAGTGGTAGGAGTGAGACTCTTACCTTTTATAAAACAGCAACGTCTCCACTGACGGCTCCGCATGAGCTCGAGTAATCCTTTAACTTTTCCCTTCGAAAAACATGACATGACTTGTCATCACTCATCGCGATTTTGGACTTCGTGTGTTTAGGCTGCTCTGGTGCGAAATACATAATAAATAAAAGAAAAATGCTCTCAGCTTCTTGAATCCGGTGATGCCAAACATCACATCATTTGATGAGGTAGTGTGCCTGTGAGATACCATTTAACAGAGGAGGGAGGGAGAGCGGACGCCAGTGTCCAAGGGGAGTTAGAGAGGTCATTGTTACATCCATCCCCAGCTAGTGTTACAACTCACCCTGGTACTGGGGTACGTTGTAACAATATACCTCTTTGTATTTGACATTAATTTCCATAATCTGTGATGGTGTAGTAGAGGTCAAAGTGTGTGTTATTTATAGCAGACAAATATGGGTACCACATATCAAAATTTAAGAGCTCTAACAAAAAACCCACTGAGTTACACTTGCCCAAAGAAAAAGTGTTACAATCATCCCTGGTCTCCCCTAATCTTGCTTAAAATATTGAAGAAATGCTTTTTGCCTTTTGGAAATCAGGCCATCTTTTCCTTGCTTAGCTAATCACAGTTAACAAAATTTTAACCAGGGGTGCTCAAACTTTTGCATGCCACTGTATTACATTCCATACGCAGCGGATATGTTGAAACATTACATTTCAATTTTTAATGTCATGTTGTGTCAACACTGTGGTTAATGTGTGGTTCGGTTCAAGCACATAAAACATTTGCTGTTAGAATAGCATCATGTTTTGGCTTACAGTACCAGGGACTTTTGTCACTGTCACTATAAAAACAGCTGCTCATATTTGCACTATTATTAAAAAACATTGGTTTTGCTGGTCTCAAACAGTCTGCTGCTATCTGCTGCTTGGCAGCCAGATAAGGTGTCTTGCCATCCACCATCCACTCCTCCTGATGAGAAACTCAGCTCATATGTAATCTGAACTACGGTGTACATATAAAACGTAAGAACACTTTATTCTATACCTAGTTTCACGCAGGCTGTCAGGTTTCTGTGTCCTAATATTGAAGGCAAACGCACAGCATAGAAGTGGTATTTCATCAGCATTGTGATATATGAGAAGCCTTTGTTGGCATGACAACAAACTTACACGTTCAAATAGAATATGCAAACCAGTAAATTATAACCTAGAAATATTGGCCTTATATCAACTCTTCTCTTGTGTATAATGCGCAGTGATGTTGAGGGAGCTGAATTCTATTTATGCCACAAAGCTGTGATGAAGAATGTGTTTGCTAGCTGTTAACAAATTAAATCAGTTTGTGTTTCCATCATATTTCTTATGTTGGAGTTTGACATAGTGTATATAAATATGTTTGCCTCGTAAGTCGAGGTGAATGAGGAAGTCATTTGTGAGATGAACCTCCACTGCTTCAAACCCTGCCCACCGGAGTTGAAGATGACAGAGGGCTAAAACAGCACATGAAGGAAATTTTCCAGCTTTCTTGTGTGCATGTCAAGATTTGCATGAATCTGGCATCTAGTAGTACAACGTGGTGTTTTTCTTTCCATGTGCTGTTAACCCTGCTCAGGGTGCAGGACAGTGCAGTGCTGGCAGCAAATGGAGGAGACTGTTTTGTGTGCTGGTGTGAAAACGTGCACCACAAAAAAAAAGGATATAAAGAAAAGAGGACTGATGTCAGATGGGTGTGCAGCCGACTCATTTCTGTTGGATTCGTTGTGGCCTGTGATGTCTGCGAGGCCAAGATTTCTTTCTTTGATGGCTTGTGTGCCTGTCGTTTCACATTAAATCATGTACTTCATGAGATTAATATAATCTTTAACCATATTTCAAAAATAAAGCTTGATTTGTTTAGTAAGCATTTCAAAGAATTGTGTATTTATGAACAAAATATGTGTTGTTTCACACTTCTTATGAGTCAACAAACCACAGGAGACACCTTTCTTCTTTCAAGAGCAGAAGAAGAACTCCACATCCTTTCTAGTCTCCTGAGATAAAACATTGATGACCCAACATAGATAGCGTTTATATTACTGTCAGTCTCCCTGACTGGTGCCATCCATAGTGTTATCTTATCCTTTCAAGGATTAATATACCTTTTCAAGTTTAATGAGATAAGAGACCTGGGGGAGTTCTCCCCCTGCTGTGTTCAAAGATCATCCGGCCTGAGGAACTGCTTTATCTCAGCCACTGATTGACCTGGCTGATAGGTGATACTGAGGAACCACAGTGGCCGAGGGAAGTGGCCTCTCCACTGAGGAGATGGGGACTGGCAAACTTGGCCTCTGCTGTCTGAGAGAATCCCATCAGTGGGGCTCTGGCGTCCCTGGGATGCCGTCTCCTCCCTTTGATTCCTCAGACCAGGCACTTTTACGTGCCCACCTCCCTCACACCGTCCAATCCAGAGCCCATAAAGCAAGTCTGCTGCTCTCCAGCTAGTTGGACAGGACGTGTTTGTAAGTGTTGCCTGAACGCACCGCCAGGCAAAATGACACCCAGAGGGCTCGTAAGACTTGTGATTTCTTCTCCAAGCCCATGCCAAGAGACCAGTTTGAGCTCCAGCTCAGTTCTCCTAAAATTTTGCCATTTGTGGCTTGTGACCATGGACCACTGGGGTTTGTCTCATGATCTACACGGCACGGTAATACGATGTATTGACTAGGGATATAATCATAAGGGAAACAGAGAAAGCCAGTAATAATGGCCCGAGTGAAACACCACATAATAACCCCGCTCTTCAAAGGAAAATTGTTCCTGAAAAAATATTCAGATCTCCAGCAAACCTCCTAACAACAATGATATAATCGTTCAAATAAATTATCATTCAACAAACATTCATTCAACACTTTCATGGAAAGTGTGACAAATTTCTTATTCTCTGGTTTGTTTCTACATTTTAAGATATTCCAGGAGATTTAAGACACAAGATAGCGAGGTCTGAGGAATGCAGCCTGAGGGAGCATTGCTCCGGGGAAATATTTTTCAAGGAGGGTTTAAGGGCTCTCTCATTATCACTATATATTGAGAGAATAAAACGGGGGGCCCCTGAAAAGGTCCCCGAGGCATCTGCATGCAAGGGAGTTCATGCCACGCACTATATCACAGGCTAATCTCTGAGGGAATCATCTGTGTGTGTGGATACATGAGGCACGTGTTGGTGGAGTAGCAGGTCGGAGACAGTGGGGAAAGCAGGGCTCCAAGCTCCATTAATGTTGCTGCTGCCATGTTTGCTCATCTGTGCAATTTCCAAATAACGTCATCACTCAGATACACTGGAGGATACGCCTGATGCCTGTGGGCTGTCTCATTTTAAATTTACTGCTACTATGTAAGATTTCATAGTTTGAGGTAGTCATAGATATAATCTGTACTGAAGTGATACTTTTTCTAAACAGTTTTGTAAAAATTAGTTTATTTTTGATCCATTTTGGGAAAATGATGTTGTTCAAACTCTATGATTATGTACAGCTAAAATTAAGTATACGGGTTACAGTTCTCTCACATGAAATCATATTATCATAAAGCTATTTTTTCACTATGTTCTCAGTCTTCCCATGAAAGCTGTATTTTAAACATCAGGCACCCAGTGGTTCTGCCAAGGGATGGCCACCTCAACACATTCTCACTCCCACCTCATTAAATACAGAGAGAACTTGGACACTTGGTTCAGTGGCCCTACACATCAAAATTTGACACTCCAAGTACCCCTCCAGCATCCATTTTGGACGCTCAGGGACAGCGGGTCAGTTTACACTCGTTACGTTTTTATTAAAATAACTCAACTGACTTTTGGTTTCACACAAACAGCAGTCCCCTGGGTGAAAGTCCAGAGTTTGTTTGACCAATCCACCTCAAATGCAGACTTTCTCGCTCTTTTTACTACGGCAGTTGCGCAGAGTGTCAAATGCTGCTGCTCGGTGCGTCTCATACCATTCCTGAAGGGTGCCTCCGTGTGTTGGTATCTGGTGCTGAGGGCCACTGACCAAGCATCAGTATTTGATGAGTTGGGAGTGAGACCCGTTGCCCATCTACATCAGGTTTGCTTTGAATGTTTATAGCAACATGGTTACTCTTTTCTCCTGGTGTTAAAATTCATAGAGCAGAAGTGACAATGTGCTGGGCTCGTGTTGCACACCTGAGCACAAAGAAGACTCTCAGGCGTGCATGAGTTTAAGATCCTTTACTTCTGTAAACACAGAAACACAAGCACATCAGCACGACCACATCGCGACATGCAGGCTGGCTGGGGGGTCCACTGATTAATTAGCGCTAGCTTGCACCTCACTTAAACTAACCAGTCCCGTTCCTGACAAACTGACATTAAACAAAATATGCGCTTGTGCTTTAACACTTAGCTAACACACTGATAACATTTGGCACACTCACACAACTCATATTTCAGTAGGTAACGCTTTTGATGTTGTGATTCACCATTTACTCCTGTTAGGTGAAGCACGTTTTCATCAGACTTTTACTCAACTTGCAAAATGCTGAACAGCAACACACATTTGCATTACAGTCTCTTATTATTACACACACTGTATGCTCACGTGTCACAACATCATATTCAACATATTTCCATACTTTCAGCTCACCTGTAAACACAGAAACACAAGCACATCAGCACGACCACATCGCGACATGCAGGCTGGCTGGGGGGTCCACTGATTAATTAGCGCTAGCTTGCACCTCACTTAAAGGACCCTTAGGCTGCCTCAAAGTGCCTGTGAAGAGCTTTACTCATTTTATACACATTCTAACCCACTGCAAATATTAGCTGATCTTATGCACAAAAATAAGATTACAAATAAATACAAATAATGACAGCCAAATAATGAGAAAATAGTACACACGTAATACAAACTAAGAATAGGGGGTGTCCGCTTATATTGCCCACATTACTATGAGTCCCACACTTGAACAGTGGAGGTTCTCAAAGGCCTTTTAGTGTTTGGTAGATTGGATGACAAATAACATCATGTAAGTCATGCGCACATACTTATCACTCATCCTGACCTTTTCCTTTTTATTTGAGAATTTTATATTTCCTTTGTCAATGTAAAAAGTAAGCAAATGCAAAAATAAATAAATTAATTAAGTGATTAATTGATCAATTAATTTTGATATACTTTATTAATCTCCCTGAGGGGAAATTCAATTTTTTCACTCTTGCTTGTCAATTACACACAGGTCCGAAAGACACACACATGCACAAACAGGACCTATACATGCACAAAGTAGAGCGATGTCAGAGTGAGGGGCTGTCTTGGTCAGGCGCCCTGAGTGGTTGGGGGGTTCGGTGCCTCACTCAAGGGCACCTAGGCAGTGCCCTTGACAGTTTAGGGTGGGACAAAGGCCATTTTGAGGAGATGGGTCTTCAGCTGTTTTTTAAAAATTTCTATAGAGACCGCAGACCGTAAATCTAATGGAAGAGAGTTCCATAGTGTTGGAGCCACGACTTCAAAGGCACAATCACGTTTTGTTTTGGTCCTGTTCTGAAGACCTAAGGGACCTACTGACAATATGTGGATGGTGAAGATCACTAATGTATTCAGGTGCCTGACCGTGGAGGGCTCCGTACATGAGAACAAGTATTTTGAAGTGAATCCTGAACCTGATGGGAAACCAGTGTAAAGCATCTAAAATGAGAGTAATGTGGGTAGATGTGTTAGACCTAGTTAACAGCCTAGCAGCAGCGTTCTGGATTATTTGAAGACGATTCAGAGAAGATTAACAGCTAAAGCAGGAGAGGCACGAGAAATAATTAAAGGCTTAGGAAATGACACGCGATCTGGACCTTGTGTCGAGATTTCTTTTGTCAAATTGGACAATTCTTAATAGTTATAACCCCCTTTATTGTTGTAAATGAAAGCAAAGCCTGATGTATGGAGTTAATTATGGATCTGTTCTTCCAGAGGACAAATCAAATTAAGGCGGCCATGTATTTGAATTATGCTTCACTTTTGCAAAAGTTGTTTGTCTTTGCTGTGTGAAACCACAGTGAAATCCTGAGGGAGCATGAAAAGTTTGAGGTAAACGTTTCTGGACAATATATGAGCTCTGCAAAGTTTAAGAAGTCAGTAGCCTACGGTCATGATGTGCCCTGGAGAGTCACTGTATAATTCACATAATTCATAATGAGGAATGAACGACACAGTTTCATGTTGTGTGACTGGTTTTGGGTGGAGGCCAGACTGTGAAACAGCACTGTGACAGATCCACGGTGCTACATCACAGTTTTAACAGAACAGCCACAGTGTAGGCATGTTGTTGACTGAACATAACGCACCACTAATGTA
The DNA here is from genome assembly GCF_011397635.1 of Epinephelus fuscoguttatus. NCBI lineage: Eukaryota > Metazoa > Chordata > Actinopteri > Perciformes > Serranidae > Epinephelus > Epinephelus fuscoguttatus. Next base: position 23,356,514 of record NC_064759.1, read on the forward strand.
ATGTAAGAATGTGTTACCCGACCAGACGGGAATGTGTGCCCACGCTGGTGCTAAGAGTCGTGACAGAGCATTTCTCTTGACAAAGTGGGAAATCACCATCTATACGAGGGGATCATGTGATTTAAATGCATAGGATGCCACAAATTGTGGTACACTGGAGTAAATGGCAGTTCCCCTCATGTTTTGAAGTTCAGCTGGCACTGCCACCTCATATGGCCTGGTGTTAATCTGCCATGAACAAGCCTGCATTATGCCAAGAGTGTAGTAGAAGTGAGTGGGAAACAGGTGGCCTCGACTTTCTCTCATTCCTGGTCTGAGCGCTGGCTTCTGGACGCAAAGTTGGACAGCCTGCATTCTTCTGGGGGAATTTCCTCCCAAGCCACTTTATTAGTGAGTGAAAATAAACCTCAAATATTACTCAAGTGTTTACATATGTGGATTGGTGCAATACAGAGTCAAATTTAGGGACTGGGCTTAAAGGACAAGTTCATCATTTTTGGTAAATTTGCTTATTCGTTTCATACTGATAGTTGTGTGAGAAGATTGATACCACTCTCATGGTTGTGTGATAAATATAAAGCTACCACCAACAGCTGATTAGCTTAGCTTTAGACAAAGATTTGAATCAGGGGGACACAGTTGGCCTGACCTCCCCAAAGATAACAAAATTAAACTACCTACACCTTTAATGCTGACTTATTAATTTGTCAAAGTTCCAGTGGGGTATAATATAAACAGTGCAGGCAGTGCAGATGGACTGGGGCTTGTAGAGTGAGGGGGCCTGTTGAGAGAGCGGGCTCTCCAACAGTATGTTGGGTGGAAAACAGGACCTCGCAAATGATCACGCCTTTGTTCAAAGAGGCTGCCGTGCGAAAGTCAAAGATTTAAATCATTACCAAAAGACACTTAAAGCGACACTTACCTTTCTGGAAATTTTTACACTTTTACACTACGTAATCTGATGGCACACTGAAATGTAAGTGAATTCCACCAGAGATACAAAGTCATAGTTGCACCATTCTCACATGGTTCTAAGAAAACTCTGACCAATCACTGGATTTGGACCAAATGCAATGACTGGCCGAGTGTCCTGTCTGTCTTCCCCATGTGGAGGCCTCCGACTGACGTAACCGCTCACGTAACATCTCCTGATTCCGGTTGAGTTTTAAAACTCTGGGGTTGCGTTTGACTGTCTTGGTTGTAATGTTAATCCATGTTACACTTGCTCTCCTTTTCCGTGTATCTAACGTTACCTTGCCAACGCCTACGTCTATCATAGACATAATGAGGACGTAATAGAGGAGGCCATTGGAGGGAGGTGGAGTTGCAGGAGGAGGGGCATGGGACTTACGAGGGAGGCGGGAGTTGTGGATGTTCAAATTTTCTCTAAGTGCTGTGTGAAATGCAAGAAAGGTAAGAGTAGCTTTAAGTTGACTGAGATTCTTCAAGTAGCGCAGTTGTTTTTTGTTTGTTTGTTTTGTCAGTCAGGGTGCAGTGTACTTCTTCTGTTTCCTCAGATTTAGTTGCAGAGTGTGCACACCTTGCTTTCACACTGCTTTCCGGTCCAGGCAGCTGCAGATCCAGACCCACGGTGAGTCTGAGTGAGACAGAGAGGAGGACAGATTTTGCCCAGTCAGGCTTTGAGATAACTTTTTAACATTTACAGTGCACAGCAATTTAATACAACCCACTATCTGGCTTTTATTTGATATCTTAGTGTCTAATAAAAGTTATTGCACATTTCTGATCGGTCGTTAGCATAGTTAGCATGCACAAGTTCTAGGTGTACTATTTGACATTGCTGTCTCCCTGAACATCCTGCTGAACCCTGTTCAAACTCTCAAACTCTGTATGGAATAAAGGATAAATGGTCAACCATTTACATTGAACAGCCAAATCTGATTCAGCTGATGTAATTCTGGATCGTGTAGCCCTGCAAAGAACTCACATTACTTCAAAATGGTACCATTTGCATTATATACTCTCAAAAATGTGAACCCGTATCTGTCATTCTTTTTTAGTAAAATAGTCAGTAGTAATCTGGAACAAAATGATATGCTTATTTTATATAAATGATAAATAAAATATTAAAAACTATTGAATTAAACACATTGTTTCTTATTTTCTTTGTATTTTTGTCATATACAGATATGTAATGAGAATTGTGGGGTAATATGTATGTTGAATGCTGGCTAATGTAAGCAGAAAATCTGTCAAGTGTGCCTTTATATCTAGTGGCTAGGGCCCATCATAATAGTGTGCACTGGGAGCCATCATAACTTGGGAAGAGCATGAGTACTCGAATACTAGACATAGCAAAAATGATACATCTGATAGATCCAATGTTGTAGGCATAATGGAGACCAAGCATGAGAGTGATTTTTGGAAGTATTTCGACAAAATAAACAAAGTAAATCTGCAGTGGAAGCTATTTAGTTAGTTAACATGGCTCATTTCTACAGTCTTTGCAACACAGCAAGACCAGCTAACCCCAATCCCTACATGCATTTTCATTTCAGACCCTATGTTTTTTGGGGAGTATTTAAGTTCACAATGATAATTTAATGTAAGTACTCAAATACATAAATTATTCAAATTGCCCATCCAAAGTCGTAACTGCCATATGTGACTGCATAGCTTATTTGTTTAATGGGTTTGGAGGCACTGTTTCCAGATTTCCAATGGACTGTGTTCTCTCCTCGTCAGCATAACACAATATCTCCATAAATAACATTCTATTGTTATATCTGAAATAAAAAGAAAGCATAAATATAACTGTATATAAATTCCTCCACATATACATAAAAGACAACAGACGGTCTCTCTTGAAAGAATGTCTCATCTCATCTTCAAAAGACCTTGTCCACTGTTATCACTTATATCTTGGCCGCAGCACACAGTGTAATTCCATGGATTTGAAGAAATTGATAGCAGATTGTCTGCGAGACTTCTTCTGGCACGAGAAAATGCGTAGTAACACATCACGACTGTCTGTTTTCTCGACTAAGTGGTAAAAAAAAAAAAAAAATCAGAAAGCTAATTTACTTTGTTACTAGAGGAGGATGAAGGGCTGTCGCTGTGTGGGGTTTTGGAAACGTTTCAGGTGGAAACTTGATGAAAACAGGAAAGGATATTTTGGCTCTATATTGGGTGGAACCCACTGTGAGTTACAGGTTTAGGTTGCGGCTTTTTTGATTGGCTGCTATATGGGGAAAATCACTTTTATCCCTCAGAAGTAGAGAAAGTCACTGGTGATTACTGAAACCAGGCAGCTCTCAAGTGATTACTGCCATATACTCTTCTCCCTCAGCATCGTTTCTGCACAGGTAGTATGTTGTAACTCCAGTTTGTCTCACTAATAGACACAGTCAGGTGTCAGTCAACAATACGCAGACAGCCTGGGGAGTCATGGCAGCTCCAGCCCTCTGGTGCTGCACTTGGACGGAGATGAGAGAGCGCGGGGAGAGAGAAGGAGGCCTGCTTTCCATAAAGTTCTGGTATCCTGTGAGGCAGCTCCACTTCATAATCATAAATCGTCTAGATGGAAATTGGGGGTTCGTCATATCCCAACATAACAGGGAAGTTTCAAAATCAAAAGATGGACTGGCTGTTCTCGTGACAGTTTAATATCAATGGAAAAATTTTGAAATTTCCCAAGGTTTCTGTTCGGTTTTATTTGAAGTTTTGCAAGCGAGAGAAGGCAGCTACAGAATGCTAAGAGTTCAGTGCAAGTTCAGTTTGCAGAAAAGCATTTTCCCCTTATGATGGACATAGAGTGTATTACAGCTTGTTTTTGTCTATCCTCACAACTAATGGATGTAAAAAGTTGATATCTGTGATTCTGGGTTTAAGTGTGATCGACCCATCTCTCTCCTGGAGGCGGCTGAGGACTGAGGTCCCCGGCCTCTCCCTGGCTTGTGCTCCGGCCAGCTCCAGCCCATGCGTGTAATGCTGTTTGTAATGAGAAATCTAAACAGGGAGCAGCAGTGAGGCATGACAGGAATGTGTTTCCATTGGAGGGAGCTCCATGCAAGAAAAAGAGAGTAGGAAAAAAAAAGAAGAATAAGAAGAAACGTTGAAGCAGAGCTGTGTCCAGAAGGAGTGCTCACTTGGGCCAAAGCGGAAGACTAATGTTATTGTACATTGGCTGTCACTCTGCCAGCCCTCCCTCACCAATTGGTTCCTGGTCTCCTTACCAGTTTCTCCCCCGCCTCCCTCTCTCTCTCTCCCTGCTTCCCCGAGACTCTGTTTGCTCAGGTGGACAGTGACACAGTTCTGAATGAGCCCCAGTCGTTCCCCCATCTGCACGCATGGCTGTAGACTGTGTCATCGAGTCAGAGTCCGGAGGGGCCTGCGGAGAGCTGGAAGTTGAAGCTCCAACCCGGGTTCACTCTGGATGGGAGGGAGCAGGAAGTCGAGGGACAAACACTGAACAGAAATGGAGGGAAAATGCAAAGAAGTGAGCGGTATAAACAGAGGGAGAACAAACAAAAGGAGAGAAAAAGTTGGGGTGAAAAAGGAGGAAAAGAAAGACAAAGAATGAGCAACGGCGAGATGGGGAAAAAAATCCGACCACCCATTTTGAAAATTAGAGAGGGGTGGTTGTAGTCTGTGGAGGCCGTCTTGGTTTATGGTCCATGGAGGATGTCTTGAAACAGCGCTGTTTAGAGTTTATTTTATCATGCCACGCCGTCTCAGACCCTCTGTCAGGAATCTCATTCTGCAAAGACTAATTACAGTGTAAACACTACATTAAAGCCTGTAGGCCACTCCACTTCACTATTTACCTTTTCTTCCTAACAATCCTGACATCCCTCCGCAGATTGATTTTTTCCATAGAAACCTCCTCTGCTAGTGTTTATTTGTTTTGAAACTTGCATGCAATTCATGCTGGAGTGGATGGATACAGATTTCAGCGAGAAGCACGAATAACACAGCTCAGTTTGAAAGGCAGCAGAGTCGGTCCCACCTGCAAAATGCAACTACATTTCACTCTGAGCATAACCAGGTTTTCTTGAGGAAAAAAAATAGTAGAAAATACCAGTGTTCAAGTTGCCAAAACATTCAGCAGATACAGTACATTATATAACTGGTGATTGTCAAAGCGGTCTAACACTCAAGAGAACTGAACACAAAGCTGAATATCTCACTCTTTACTTGAAAAAATAAAAAAGACAACCAGGAAACTCTGCTTCATTAGCACATGCATGGGTGCTGAGGAGTGGTCACTCAGTGTCAGTCACCTGCGTGGCTGAGCCAGAGAGCATAATTACTACCACATGGCGGCCAAAGGGCCGGAAGAGAATGCTTTTAAGGCAGCCAAAGAGTTATGGCCCCCCAGATCTTTTAGCATATAAAATAAACAAGGGAGCTGCTACTGCGTGCAAGTGTATGTGCCTGTGTCACTGTTTGTATCATTTGTTTTTTATTTTTTACATTTTATGATAGCTGTAGAATACCTGACCCTACCATCTTGTTTGCTAAGTTAGTAACAATAACAAAAGAAATATTGAGATCCTTAAGTTTAGTATAAGAAGAAATGTCAAACCATTACAAGTAAATATCTTGCATTTATAATATAAAGAGGCTGTATAAAAGTATTACAAAATTTACTTTAGTATCAGCACTAGTCAAAAGGGTGGCCCTTATCAGTGTTATGTAACTGACTTGCAGAGATGGGGCCAAATCATTGTTTTGCAAGTCATAAGTGAGTCTCAAGTCTTTGCACAAAGTCCCAAATCCTAAACTTTGAGTTCTGAGTACTAAACCAGTCACAAGGTGCTTAAAAACAGTGTATTATTATTTTAAAATCACAAAAGTCATGAATGCTTTTTTATTTTTTGTACTTATTTGTTAAAAAGTTACTTAAAGGTTAAACTAATGTTAGCTTAGCATTAGCTCACTAACTATGTTAATATTAGCTTAGACTAAATGCTTTGTGCAACTTCAAATGTCATACCATGTTGCAAGTCTTTGCGTCTGTCTGTAATTTCCGACCAGCACATTTTGTATACTGCAGTTTGGGTTTTTTTGTTGACCACTGTGTAGGTTTTGTACACAAACAAAATTATCTATGGTATCATTTTTTCCAACTGCCGCTCAGGAGCGTAACGTTAGCTCTTTATGGTTCTCTCCTGCAGCTTGACTGGATGCCGTCAGACTTGCTGGGAATGAATAGCATTAATGTTAGTTGGTACAGGAAACGATCTGATTCGTGGCAAACTTTTTAAGTAACATTCTTTTTAATCTTTGGGCCTCAAGTATTTTTAAGTCAAAAGGCTCAAGTCAAAGTTATTGGTGTTAAAGTTCCAGTTGAGTGTTGAAGTGTTTTTTGATTTTGTCAAATTGAGTCTATATTGATCAAATTTGTGTTTGAAATCTGAATCAGGTCCACACTTCTGCTGACTAATACCAATAATTCATACTTACAGTATGCACAATGGTATAGTGGAGGGTATATACAGGTATACGGATACCACCTGTTTTTATGGCCATTTACAGGATATCCACCTATCAACCAAAAAGCCATTGGAATATATATAACCACTTACTCCTCAGTAACCTACGCATCCACCTAGTAGTACACCCACGTCATCAGCTACCACAACACCACTGCTTATGCACAAAGATGTAAGCAGCTAATTTGAACTCCTTTATACTTTATTGGATAGTTTTTTTGTACCAATGCATCATCGGCTGATCATATGTTTTGTATGTAGTCTATACAAGTCACTATATCTGTCAAATAAATGAAGCGGGGTAAAAGGTACAATATTAGCCTCTTAAATGTAGTGAAGTATCTACTAACATAAAATAGAAATAAAAGTTCAATACACAAAACTAGTATCTCAGAAATGTACTTATGTACTCGAATACATGCACTTTTTTCCCACCACTTGTTAATCAGAGTTATGTAATTAAAAACTGAATAAAGTAGGACACACAGTTACACAATTATGCAGCATTATCCCTCCGTGTTTGTCAGTATATGACTTAAAAATAGAGACTAGCGTTGGTGTGTGTTGTGTGATTCTTTTGCTGACACCTGAGGAGTGTTGATATTCAGGCTGAGCCAGTATACCCGGCAGCTGCCTGGGAGGTGTAATAGGTTGTCTTACAAAGCACAGACAGGAAATGAACCCTGGTATCAAGCTTGAATCAGCTACATCTGGACTCAATTATTCATCCTGGTTGTTTTTGGCTGGTGATAAATGATTTAGCCGCACCGCTGACACCATTTCTCAAGTACAAATATAACTATGATATAGCTTGGTGAGAGAAAAAAAAAGGTGGAAAAGCAGTTTTAGTCCTTAGATGAGGAGAATGTTGCAGTTACTTACCGGCAGCTGTTAATAGTTCTATTAAATTGTAAGGAAAAATATTTTCTAGGCTTATTGGTGATTAAATATTTGCAGGGTTGTATCATCACTAAGCTGTCTTTGTTGCTTTATTTGTCTCCTCGCTGTTTTTCCTCTTTTGTGATTAACTGCATTCATAGACAATCAATCCACACTACGCCTTCTGTAATTTCAAAATAAAGCAAATACATTATTATCCTTATCTTGACACAATGATCTGATGTTGAAGCAGATTCCAGTATTTTGTTGCACTTGCACGCAGGGTGGAGAAGAGCGAAAACATTCAAATATCTTCCCAGTCCAAATCAAACACTGCCATTTCTGGTGTGACCACAGGAGGAAGTTTAATAGCTCCTTGGAGGTTATGAACTGTTGACAGTTAATAAGTCATAAAATTTCCCCTTAAAGAGGATGCTAGATTCCATCTGCAGGGCACCCAGTACAAAGAGCCGGAAAGTAAATATCTCGCAATGGAAGTGGACTGGAATCTCTCAGTGGCTGCTCATGGAGAGTCTCTAGAGCATGTCCCTCAAGGTTTCCTGATTTCTAGAGGCATGGAGGAAAAATGACCGCATTACTGAGTAATTTTCCCTGAAAGTACACTGACTTTTTTTTCTCCTTCACTTTTGGAGAATATGGGGCCTTGAGAGCGGAGGCAGAGCATTGCAGGCAACTGACCTTCGTGATTACACCTCATATTATTGTACTTGTCATCTATTTTCTTTGGCCCTTGGGATGTTTGCCATGGTAACAGCACACAGCGGACTGTCTGGGCTGACCCATGCTGTCCTCTGCATTTCCCAGCTTGGCTGTGATGAAGGGAAGTCTCTGCCCATGATCCCTAACCCCTGATGAGGAGGGTTCTCAATTTCAGCTCCAGGTCCTGCATGGGCCTCACATCCCTCTCTGCTCCTTTGCCACCACTGTTTCGCTCCCCCTTTCAACCACAAAGGGCATCCCTCTCTTGAATAAGCAGCTATTTTCTGAGCCAGACTGTACCAGATTACCTAAACCATCCCCTTTGGCCTCGCAAAGAGAACAAGTGCCGGTCGCATGAGCACACTTCATGTTTTGTTAGGAAATAGTTGGACATTTTGGGAAGTGCACTTACTTGATATCTAGCCAAGAGTTAGATGAGAGGATTGATACCACTTTGATGTTTTGCACAGTAACTGACGCCGCCAGCTTGTTAGCTTAGCTTGGCACAAAGACTGAAAATAAGGAGTTGTTCTTAGGTAACAAAATCCACCCACCAGCACCTCTAAAGCTCAGAAATTAGCACTTTATATAGCTTTAGTTGCTGCAGAGTATTGTCATTGAATGATCAGCAGATAGATGTGGCATCAAAAGTTTGTGAGTTGCCAGATAAATTGTTTTACAACATAGTTAAAGATATATAATGCAGAATTTTCCTAAAATAAACAAAGTATAAACTCTTACAGAAGTAATCCCTCTCAATTACCGCTTACTGTACAACCCACTAGACATGTGTTGTGGCATATTTTCTTACTTTCTTCTTATTTTGCTGTATTGAAGACGTTTCAGCGTGCAGGTGAGGTCGGGACTTTTTAAAAAGGTAGGGACCAGGTGCTGGACAGTAAGCATCATGCATCTAAGACAAAGCTACAAAACTTGCCAAGACAGCGCAGAAAAAACACAAATGTAGCAAGTGGATAAAGATCATTCCAAAATGAGACTGAATCTGGGGCTTGCTTTCACTTTCCCTTTCGCTGGCAAACACTGAAGGAAAGGATGCAGATGAAGAGTGATGCAGGGATGGCCTGCTTCCTGTAGGACAGGTAGGTGCAGACAGTTAGTGTAGTTAGCTTGCTAAAGTATCGGCTTTGTTGCGGTCATGAGCTTTAAGTCGTAATGTGGAAACAACAATAACACTACAAAGATGTGTTGATTTTTGTTTCTCAGGGCATTTAAACTGTTGTTACCAGACTGAAGCTTTATTTTACAAAATAATTTTGTCCCAGACTTCTTGCTGCAGCAGCAAATACCCTAAAACCGCTTTGCTTTACATGTTGCTTTACTTGACTAACGCTAATAAATAATTTTTCTAACTAATCAAGGAGGCTTCTACATGGACAGCAACTAACAACTACAACCTAATTCTATATTACAGATTACATGTGAGAAAAAAATTGACATGCAGTATGTGAATTGATAAAAAGGTTATTCCCCACAACTGCACATTCACTTTCGTGTGCCATGTTGCTGCCAAACGGGACTCAATCCAAAATTGTCGAAATCCAATGCTTGTGCAGTGACTAGCAGCATCAGACACTGACAAAAAAAGCCATCATGTTGCATCAGCATCACATCAGCTGGTCAGCTGGTCAGCTGGTCTCCATCATAGGGTAACGGTGGCCGGTGGCATCAGGGAGAAATGAGGACAAGGACAAGAACCAAAGATATGATGGCAAAAGTCCAAGTGGGGCAGGCGAGAGGTGGTGGATGGGTCCAACAAACACTAATCTTCACTTGAGAGAGCTGTGTTCACATCCAGCAAGATAATAAAGCCAAACCCTGTTCTTTTTTCCTAAACCCAACCATGTGCATCTGTTGTTGAAGGGAAAAAAAAGAAAAACATCAATTTGCGGTGTTGTGTTGATGTAGTGCATTTATTTTGAAAGAAACTGTATGTTAATGGTAAATGTCCTGTGAAAACAGAAGTGTATTTTGAAAGAAGACTTAACACAGTGTCCGAGAATGTCAACAACAACAACCAACGCACCCAGGGTACCTTGCACGTCAAAGTCCATGACCAAACGTCGGTATGTGATGAGACTGGAGTGAGAATGAGTTGTTCTGTCTTGAGGGGGCATTAATAAGAATTTTGCCAGTCTGGAACTAATATTTACAATTATTCTGACACCACATACGTGCAGGGTTGGTTTGCAGTATATGTAAAAGCAGTGTAGGAGGAGGGTCCAAGTTTGAATGTTGGATTTACAAACAGTAAACGATTGTCCATGCATGGTATAGCTTTAACATAAAAATGTTGATAAACAGCAACATAGCCATGCAGCATACTGTTTCTTTAAAAAATAATAATAATTTGCTGTTGCAAATGAATTATATATAAATGTAATTTACAGTTGACACAGTTGGCATTTTGGCTTTAGGGGTGCTTTTCCTGCTGTCTTGACTTAATGCCAAGTTATGCTAATCGTCTTTTGGCTGTAGCTACATATCAAATGGAGGGACGTGAGAGTGGCATCAGTCTCATCAAATTCTCAGCAAGAAAGCCAATAGGCGTATTTCCCCAAAATGTCAAGCTGTTCCTTTAAAAGTGCCTACCAGACAGCATGACAACCTGGTATTATTTCTGGAGAAGAGTTTTCCCATCTTTCAGCAAAGAGTGGTGCTGTCATGGCTATAATTGTACTGTACACGCTGCTTGGACAGGTGTCCGTGCCATATGCCGAGACACCGGCCTTAACAAGTCGACCGGGCAGTGGAGCAACCGGGCTCGATGTTGGTGATGAAGTACAGTCACAGATTGGAAAGAAAAAAATCAACAAAAGTACAGACACGCTCATGAGAGCCTCACCTGAGAGCAAAGCTAACAATGTTTTGGCTGACTCCTGTCAAAATTTTAGGACACCCTTATCCTGGGATACCCAGAGAAGAAAAGTTGTGTTTTTTGTGTCCTGTGGGGTTGAAAGAAGAAAATCTATTTACAAAAGCATGAAAATATTTTATCACTAGCAGCAGGGGCAGGAGTGTTTTAATGACCTGATCCACAGGCCTCTGGCTGGCTGCAGGCTTTCTCAAACTGCAAAAAGCCCACTGGTCTGCCTGCCAACCCTTGGGGCAGCGTTGAGATGAAACAGATAAGATGATTGTCTCTAATGAAATCCAGATCTCTAGGTCTGTCTGGACGAGGACTAGCTGGGCCCTTTTCTCCATCTTTTTTTTTTTTTTTTTTTTTTTTTTTTTTTAAGGGGGTGTTCCATATTGATCTTGAATTTGAAGGGAGACTGTGGAAGTCGCTCCCTAATTCAAACCAGAGCTCCTGTACCAGCCCTGGTAGAGCTTTGATACCGTTTGAAGTTCTGCAAGCGAACACGGCAGCCTGCTGGACCCTGTTGTCATGACAACCCTAATTATCTTCCTTTACGGCCTAGTTTTTACACAGGAAGGGAGCCATTATGTTCTTTGGGCATTTGCATCTCTCTGGGGCAAGTGTTAAAGGTCAGGGAAATGAACCAAAATAACACACAACACGAATACAGCGGAGCAAACATATATGCGTGTGTGGGAAAGGTGACTCACTGCAACACAAGCCATACTTTGGCAGGCATTTCTTTTGTTAAACATTTCTTGGATTACTTATTGAAACATATGTTCCCAAGGTCAGTAGAAAGTCCAACTTTCTGCAGTATTTTGTCAAGGTTACAGTAAAGAGAAAGAGCCTCGTTATACCATTAGATGTTGCTTTTTTTGATTGTCTTGCTGTACTTTCTGTGCCCCATTAAAACTCTGCTTCCTCTAAAGTTCTACCTATTCTTTATCCAATAAAAAACACAGGAAACTGCATGCGTTGAGAAATAATGAGCCGCTCTCCTGCTTCAGAGAATTATTTTATTAACTCTTTGAGTTTGGTCCCAAAACAACAGCAGTCTAATCACAATACATTATTCATTCTTATAATGTGATAATACACTTGTAATACAAAATAAACACAGCGCTGTTGTTCCTGATGGGTTTCCAGTTGTGTGCGGACGTCGTCTATGGAAAGTTAATGTGCCACATGTATTTCTTTGCATGTGTGTGTACCAGACTATTTGGTTCAAAAACAGCAGAACACGGCCCAGCGTAAATCTGCTGCTTTTAGACGCTGTGGCTCTCTCACATCTTGTTCATATATTTTAGAAAGGGAAAAGTGAGTGACTGCCAATCACCTGCATCAAAGAAGCACTTTCAAATGATACACAGGGATTAAATTCACTGCACGAGTGATTTAAATCTTTATTTCCTGTTTTATATACTTTGGATGACTGCAAAAGAAACATGCCAACAATACAATCATGCAGTTGTTATGGACGCAGGTGTAAGTGGAATGAAACCTACTAAAAAAACGGTCAACATTTGGAGCAAAATAAAGTATACTTTTCTAGTCTGTCTGTGAATTTAGTATCTTTCATACACTCTCCATCTACACAGCTAGTTTTGAAATTAATAAAAGCCTGGGTGAGTGTATTACAGTAGATTTATATGGGCATACTGCTCAGGAACCTCTCACATCCACTGTTTCATATAACATTTCTTTAGTCTGATTGCAGCCTTTACAAGAGTGGAACTTCTCTGTGATGAGGATATTGTGTAAAACCGCCAACCCATAAAAATTCAGAGAGATAGAAAGTCAAGTCCGTTATCACCCCGATCTTATCAGACTGACCAGCGTGGCTGAATGAAGGGCCTTAAGTGGTGTCGCTCTGCCAGGGGTCACAGAGAGCTGCGAATCAAAGGAGGAGCCAGAGGTTGACCAAACACACTGTTCTCCCACTGCCCTTATGTAAAACTATCTGCCAAAACACCAGTGGTCCTCTTTGAACTTGATTTAGCACTAAGGTCACAAACAGCCGGCCCCTCTGTTGTGGAGGACGAAGCCAGCACCCTGATGACACGGAGATAGGGGAGGTAAGATGAGGTTTATGTTGTCTTACACTGAGATTATCACTGGGTTGTCAATGGGGTCTCACACAGACTTCATTGTTGTAAAAGTTTATTATAACTATTGTAAATGCTCAGGCTAACAAACTTGCAGAATTTCACTTTCATAAATAGGAAAGCATCCATTTTATACGAGCATTTTTAATATGTGTAACTTTTAGATATACATAGTTACAGTCATCATATTAATGTGTCAGAGCACAGCACAAGTTATCAGGGGAATACAGAAAACAGCCAAAATAATTTTAATATTTTCAATAAAATACTATTTTATATTAACTAAACAACTATAAAACTAATCACAGTTGCTCAAAACAACTTGTTTTTTGTCACTGCTGTTGTTGACGTCATTCTCTCAGTCATCTGACCAGGTGGCTCGTCTGTCGGTGGACCGAAGCATCCTGACGCAATGTGTGAAGAGTCAGCGTCCTGCACCGACACTCCTGCTGGGATGTGAGGAAACACATGATGAGTCATAACTTATATAGAACATTAAAGCCAAGTCAGAACTTGCCTAAAGCAACACATGTTAAAATTAATCCTGTTTATTACTGAGTGACTTATGCAATGGCAGCTGAGCTGGCTAATGCAACAGTTGAAAAGATGATTAAAGCTCTTAAATTATAAAATAAAACTTCACATTCACTCTGTATGCTGTACGTCACAGCTGAACGTCCAGAATGCAAATTTCATTGACTTGTTTATTGTCCAGCTTCAGCAGTTCAACCACATAGTTTCCTTTTTTTCACACTTGGGAGTTCTATAAATCAGTTTGTTGGGGCCATATTTTATTTCGGCACAATTTCTGTGTAATTGTAGCTTTTTTAAAGCCGCCCAGGGGTAAAAATATTCTGGACTTTTGCTACAGAAACAAACTGCATCTTTAATTTCAGTGACAGGCAAAAGAAGAGCATTTCAATGGATTCTTGAAATTGAAATTTGATTTTTTTTTAGTTGGCAGCAATTTATAAAATGTACAGCATATATACATACAAATGCACAACCTCTCAAGATGACATCACAGCAAGTCATGTCAAAAGGATAAAACACAAAGCTGAAATGCTTATTTCCATTGTGGCCCTTGGGGTGTAGTTGTGTCTTCTTCACAGCAAAAGACCACTTATCTAGTTAACCTTTCTGCGCTGCTACATTTTGTGCCTTTTTTAAATTTTGTGCATCACTACATATCCATTACAAATTGTAAAGAGTTGCTTTTGTTCATTTTTATCCATCTAAAATCATCACAGTGTGTATTTGAAACAAGTTTTGCAGTGATGATCAATCAGATTCTCCCTGCATCCACATAATGTCTGCAAAGAATCTACTAAACTGGATACGAACAAAGTATTTCAGATGGTTCAGAGGGAATAAGGAGATCATTGTGACTCAAGGTAACAACACAGCAATTATCAGCGTGACATTAGAGTTCTGGTATTCAGTGTTGGTGGGACCGGTGGGCCAGCAGGTTAATGAAGGCAATGGGATTAATACCCGGGGAGTGGTGGAGCGCCCTCAGGGACAGGAGCAGGGACGCTGCATCATTAGAGCCCTATTAACCCTGCAGCAGTATACAAGGACTGCATGCTTCACTCAGTGCCTCAATAAGGGACAAATTGTGCTCTGCCTCTCTTCACATGCAGGAGGAAGTTCCTTTGAATCAGGTGAGATTTTTTACACACATCACACATGTGGTTATTGTGAGAGAATGATACTGAATTTGTTATAATTTAAATAGTTTTAGCGTGTTACATTTACTCGGGGAACTGGTGCATGTGTTTTAAAAGCTTGTCTGAATGTGTGGCTCAGTTTCCACAATGAGCGAAACACTCATCAAACAGTTTACATTCTATAGTGAGGTATTCTTTTTCCCGCTCCCCTCAGAAAATAATCCTTTGTATTTCATGCTCAAACTGGGGCTACAGTTATATATATACCCCGTCTTGATTAAACATAAACAGGAATGTTTGAAATCACTGCGTTGGACTGTGAGGGCCCTCCACTCCATCTGTATGTTTATACTTCCTGTGAGAGGCCCTCTATTTATGGACAACTGAAGAACACAAATAATCATCTCCCTCCAGTAAAAAATCTGCTTTTATTATCTGCAAAGTTTTGCAATGCCTTTGTGTACGCTCACGCTGCCTTCTGATTGCCTGTTTATTATTCCAGCGTTTCTGCTGAGCCAATGGGGATCTGGCCAATTCCAAAAAGGTGCCAAGCCTTTTTTTCCAGCCTTTTCCTGTCTGTGACATCATTGTGTATTCCCCTAAAACACACTGATCCGTGTCTTGTCTGCAGCCTGGGTGGCACGCATCACAGGCAACGAGGGTGAAACACAAGGTGCACACGTTTTGATGGTGCCCTTTGGACATGTATCAAAGGACGTCTCTGGTCCTGGATACCGTCAGATGGCGTCATTCTCCGTGACCCTTTCAATGTGATGAAACGCTGACCTGTTATGGCTTTACATTTTCAGTCGAAATCTGTAATTAGCCAACTTAAACTTGGTGTGTGTCCACAAGAACTCAACCAGATTTAAATAAGCATCTATTTAACATTTTTTCAAACAGCCAAAGGCGCACAATTCCTCCTGCTGCCTCCACTTTTATCCAAATATCACAATAAATCATGTTTCAACAATGTAATTTTGACATAGATCATTTACCTCAGGGGGCCATACAACTTTTCAGACAAAAGCTTTATGCTGTTTTATGATCTCAGGACTAAAATCTTTGCAAATTAATGTTTCTCTAACAAAAAAGGAGATATTTCTGTCAGTATTTTTCAGCTTTTAGTCATCTTTCCTCAAGCTTGTGTTGATTAATAAATGCAAATCAACACACCAAAACGAAGATCAGAGATAAAAATGCAGTTTGAGGGTGTGTGAAAGCACAAGCAGTAATCAGTAACTTGACAAAATGTCGAAACTTACAGTCAGTAATATTGCCAAATACTTTAAAAGCCAAATATCCAGTCACTTCTCATATTATTTTGTTCTCATATGTTTACATAAATCAAGCAAATCAAGCAGCGCAGGTGTCTGGACCTCAAGTGTTGTTGAACCTGCACAGAAATGTTTTGGGCATGAAGTATTCTCACTTCTCAGTGTCAGGTCAGAGATATTAGAGCCTGTCGTGGAACAAACTGATTTATATGAAGACAATGTTTTATATTCAGGGGTAAACACTTTTAAAAGTTTGATTTTCACATATTTCCACAGTGATTTTGATCAGTTTGTTATCAGGTGACAACTTTCTTGGAGCAGTGCTTGATTATTAAGAATGTAGTATGTGATTCAGGAGGTAAGTTTTGAACTGATGATGAAAAAATAACACTTTATAAACTTTTTGAATTAGTTTTCTAGTCAAATGAGCTTTATTTGATTGCAGAAATAAGAGTTCCTGTATGCAGGAACTTAGCACATTTGGTCCTGTTGCATTTTCTGTATAAAGTGAGTCTCCAACTCAGCGTGCAAGGAATTCTGAGAAACACCTGTACTTGTACATAAAAAAGAAATAAAAGTGCCTGTGGTTTCATGTTTTTGATTAAAGAGATTCTCATCTTAAGCTAAAAGTATGCATTTACATCTACAGATTTTAGCTTTAATTCTCCATAAAACTAAATCATCTTGTTGCACAAATCTGGTGGCAAAAAACTCAAATAAGCCGACAATGCACTATGATTTTCTCAAAGTGGTCGTCTTTCTGTTCAGTTTTAAATGTTTGAACTAAAACAGGTTAAAACTTTTCTAGTTTTGACTTTCTTTAACCATCTGCAATAGTTTTATAAGATGGACCATCATCACCTTCCTTCTGCAGTCAGGTGAGAAAGGGGTGGAAATTCTATCCCATATTCTTTGACACATTACTTGATGCCTGAGGCCGTGGTGCTGTCATCTGAAAAAGTGTACAAAGTTGCAGGTAGCTGCTCATTTTCAACAGCAGTAAAGGTCAGAGGACCTTCAGCAGGTATTCACAGCTGCTTTTTGCTCAGAGAGGCACAAAGATTATAAATTGTAATTTTTTTTTTATATAGATTTGTATCATATTTCCAACCAAATATTTATTTAAATGTACTTCCTTTACCGGTTTGATTGCTGTAGCTTTTTTATAGCCATATTACAGGCAGCAAGGCTGGTGTTGGGGTAATAAAGGCAATCACTAATAGCTGAGTTTCTGTAAAAGTTCTGATTTGGATCCACTTGAAACGCAGTGCAGCTACTTTCAACTTGATTTAAGTCTTTTTTTGTGCACAGCAACTGTTCTGACTTTTCATATAAAATGCCCCCTCAACAAAGAGCTGCACTCTGGATGTTAATGTATTCAATAATCAGCAGCGTCCAGATGCAGGAGGTATGCACTGCAGCTGTCTGTTTCTGTTTAGCCTCTCCTCTGTTTCCTTGCCTCAAGTGCACAGTCCTGCACTCTGATCCTATCTGCACGCAGTTCACCCACTCCTGCCTTTAATATTCACTTTCTGAGGCATTGTTTTAAAGGTGCTGATCAAACGGTGTTTTTTGGCTTGAAAAAGTTTAATTATCAACCAGAGGATTTTGTTGGGACTCAAAATGGAAAATCTGGAATTTCACTTAAAATTGTGGAGCTGGCCGTAAAGTCTGCACCTGCTCCGCTCAGCCCAGAAATACACTTTTTAATGCAGCAACTTTAAACAAACTTAAGTCGTCTTGAGCGCACACACTGTTCAAGTTACTCTAATTTGCTTTTACATTAATTATCAGTATCACCGTATTTTTTAAATCGGGCTGCAGTTAAAAAAAAAAAAATCAAATAAATATTTTTATAAATGCAAACATTGGCTGCAAGTAAAAACAAATTAAATCTGACATAATAAAAAAAGGGCAAAATCTGGAGGATAAAAGAATAAATATTAAATATCTTATTGTAATATAATTTATGAATAACCTGTCTGACGTGATGAATCACCTGTCAGCTGCTGATGCGCGTGAACAAAAAGTGATATTTGGATACAAAACGGAGAGCTTTTATTGTAGAAAAAAATCGAGAAATTAATTATAATTTTTGCGCCATAGCTACAACCTAAAATAATGTCAAGATCAAGTGCAATAATTAATTTACGCTATTGTTATTATTATTATTTATAATAATAATGATAATAATAATAATATTAATAATAAGAATTTAGAGTTTTTAAAACTTTGAATTAAAATAAATTACAAATTAAATACGTTACTTCAACATTACAGATGTTGTAAATGGAGAAAACGAACCATTTATGGAGCCATGTTACTCAGATATTAAAGAAACAGAAAAAAATAGTTAAATGTAATTTGATAGTGGGGTGCAGTCACTTTGGACTATTTATTATTACTGAACTTATTGTCCATGTTGTGTGACACAACAGTTCTCGTCTTTGGGATTAGTCAGGGGTTCATATGTGTCATGCATTTCTTTTTTCCCCCAATAGCTGGATGATAAATTCTCTTTCGTTTCTCAGTTACACCCCTCCTTTTAGCCCCCTCCTTCCCCCCAAACACACACACACACACACACACACACACACACACACACACACACACACACACACACACACACACGCTTCAAAGTAGTCTGAAGCTTCGACGGCAGCAGGCCCGTTAGTGTTGGAAGCTTTGGAAAAACATCCTGATCTTCACATCTCATCTTACAGCCAAATAATCAGCAAGTCAACATGTCACGCAACCACAGTTATCACAGACTGTCTCTCTGTCCTTACAGCCTACCTTTGTCTCAGCGCGCTCCCTCAGCTCCATGTTAGTTAGTCCCTGCAGGTGGTGGCCAGTTTTATAAATCCAATTTGAATCAAACCTACTGGATGATCTGACTGTAGGACTACAGACTCACACAGTTCGTGTCTGTGTGGAAGCAAAGCTCCTCCGAGCTCCGTCTCTGCAGAGTAATGCGCTGCACGGCGAGTCTCTGCACAGTCTGAACATCTGCTCGTTTCACGTGACTTTTTTTAAAAATACTAACATCTGTTCTAAATAGGTTTCATTCTGTGCCTCTGCATCGTGTCAATTGCCAACTCCTCTCTCCTGAAAAAAGGGGGGAGAGGAAACTTATTCAAGCCCATTGCGTAAGGGCTGAATTGGAAATTTTAAAAAAGAACAAAGCTTTTTGTGATGCATGCCATTTATGATAGGCCATGTTTATTTATCTGGAACTGAGTGAAAACTCTTCAAAGTTTCAAGAAAAGCTGTTTATTGATCTGGCCTGTGTGTGTGAAGCATTCCCCTCCAACATTTCAGTGAGAGCAGCCTGTATATGTACAGACCTACTGCTATACCTTCACGGCCTCCTTAAATTTCATAGACATCTGGGAATTCCATACATGCCTCGCAAGCCAATTACACACCTTCAAACGGGCACATACTTTGATTTGGACAGTGAGTAACACTTTCCCAGATCACTGAGATCAATCACAGCAATGCAATACTAGTATGAAAGATTTATTTAGTGACAATAATCCGAGATATACCTTATGCGTAAAGACGCACAAAGCCTGTTTGGTTATGTTGCAAATCCGCAAAATCATAAGAGGTTACTGCCAGTGCAATACGCAAAATAATTCATAATAATTGTTTGATTTTGTCATCATGAATTTATATAGGTCAGGCACGGTTATGCTGCAGTAAAACTGTATAGAAACACGTTAACTGCTCTGCTGTTTATGTTGAGAAGAGAGACTGTAGCGTGGGCTCAATAGCAGGTTGACATGACCCCAGTGTAACTTATTTACTTATAATGTTGAGTCTCAGGTCCAGTCCTTAATCCAACTGTAAACAAATCCAGGAAAAGAGAGAGTGAGAGGGAAACTGGAGACTGCTGCACGAGCCCTTTCAAATTTTAATTAAAATGGACTTGTAACTCGGTTTATACAGACTCACTTTTTTTCTGCTGCGGATTTTTTCCTGCAGTAAAACTTTTTTGCAGGTTTAAATCGCGTCTTAAGTAGTTTTCGTTATAAATGACGAGAAAAAGGTGTTTTCTTTTGTTCTTTTTGGATGTGTAACAATATATTTAAAATAATAGCTGCATGTTTCTCCAACGCTTTCGCTCGAGCCAATAATAACTCCATCTGTTTTCCCAAGTGACTGGCGATATACTGGAGGCTTTTGTCATTAAATCTGATGTGAAGGCAAGTCCACGTGATAGGCTACATATATAACAGCTATTTCATTTCACAGACAATTTATGTTGTCCAACAAATTCCAGTGCATTTCATTTTAAACAATTAAATTAGCCTGACACAAAAGAGAAAGTCAAACACTTTAATCGTCTTTTTCTTTAATGCAAAAAATATACAAACATTTACAAAAAAAAACGATAATAAAAAATAGGAATGTATTCAGACACAGGATCTATTCCTCAATGTAACACGTTTCATCAATAAATAAATAAATGTATTCTGAAAATATTTTTTTTTTTTTTGCACAGGTTAGATCCACACAGTCAGCCTTAAAATGTGAGCTACACCACCAGTTGACAGTCTCACAACTGCTTCAATAATGCACTTTAACCTCCACAGAAATAAGTCCAAAGACATGCATTCAAAATGTCTTTTCTTAAAAAAAAAACAAAAAAACAACAAAACATGATATTTTCAACATTCGTCGTCAACAACATGAAAACGCATCAGAATGGGAGTGTGTGGAGCTAACGCACGGCTGCAGGTCCCTGTCGGGCCTCCTGCAAAAAAAAAAAAGATCCCCCCAGAGCTTCTGTCGTCTTTGGTTTAAATAGTGTGATCCCATGTATCCAGCATTGGACTCCAGATTTGTCCCGTCAGAATGTGATAAGTAGATTCAGCAGTCACCTGTAGGTTAGACAAGGCATTAATGATCACTAAACTGTGCAGATGAGTAAACAAGATAACCCCGCATTAGACCACAGTACACAGGAAAATATAACATCATTTAGTGGGTTGTTTGTGCCACAGTTTCAGGCGTGGATCATGCGTTATAGTTGAGAATCAAGCGTACCATTTAGGGCATAATTTCTCCAGATGTTAGTGAGATGTTGACATGGACCAAGCGCCCTCCATCCTCCATACAGAGAAGGCGTAGCTCAGCCTCTCATGAGCCACATAACTACAACTTGACATTTTGGAGTCCAGCTCGTCGCTCTGCAGCACCTGGTAGAGGAAGTCGATGTATCTGGCTGCAAGTTTTAGGGTCTGTATTTTGCTGAGTTTATCCGAGGGCAATGTGGGGATAATTTTCCGCAAAGCCGCGAACGCCTCGTTGAGAGACTGGGTCCTCTGACGCTCCCGGACGTTGGCCATGACCCGCTGCGACTGGAGCTCCTCGAAAGACTGGGGGCTGCTGCTGCTGGACTTCTTCCCTCTTTTCCCAGGGGTCGGGCTATCTGAGTCCTCCCCGTTTTTCCTGCTCGGTCTCCTCTTCCTCCCACACCTCTTCGGCTGTCTGTCCAGCTCCCCCTCGCTGTTGCTCAGGCTGTCCACAGGAGAGACGGGGGAGCTGCCCGACTCTTCCCCCAGATTTTCCTCAGACATCTCCACTTGGGTAGATGGCGGCCAGAAAGTGTCCAAAAATTGATTTCCCTCTCATGAAGTCACGGAATTGGTCCACCTGTAGGTCCGCCTGGCTTTGAAGACACCAAAGTATCCATAGATGGGTTCCTGGGAGGACAAGTCTTTTCTGATACTTGAGAAACTTAGGCAGTTCTTATAGGCTGCATGGCGTAAACTTTTTGGGGAGGGACAGGATTGGCCAAGAAGATGGATTACGTGAGGCGAGGGGGTGGGAGCACTCAAGGAGCTATCAGAGAGGCCCCTAATACAAAGTCAGAGCTGGAGAAGATAACTGCATTTTCACATTATTTATTGATTGCGCCAAAAACAACCAAAATATGACATTAATCATCATGACTCCAACATTTAATCAGACGAAACAATCTTTTAATTTTCATTTAATTAAGCTCAAGGAAGGCGAATTGTGTATTACCTCATCATGCATTGGCTAAAATGACTTTTAAAAAACGAAATCACATTAAAAAACACTCACATTTAATTTAAATGAACACATTATGACAGCTTCGCTTCCCTTGCAGGTCTGAGCGCAGACAGTGCGTATTTTTATCCCTTCATCCATCCATCGGCACCCCAATAAAATACCCAATGTCCCATCAAATCACTGTTGCTATATGTTTGCTGTAACTTCCAGTAATTCTATGATC
Organism: Epinephelus fuscoguttatus; assembly: GCF_011397635.1. Lineage (NCBI taxonomy): Eukaryota > Metazoa > Chordata > Actinopteri > Perciformes > Serranidae > Epinephelus > Epinephelus fuscoguttatus. Next base: position 23,378,775 of record NC_064759.1, read on the forward strand.
TGACACTTCTTTTTTTAAATCAAGCACTGTGCAACCCTGGCTCATCTCTGCAGACCAAACCCACATGGATCTTTGGATTTATGTTCATCTAGTCTCTCTTAAAGCAAGTGAGATCAAAAGACTTTCATATAGGCAACATATGATCCCAATCTTACATTTTTGACATGCAGCCAGTGCTGCACATTTTTCAAACTTTTCCTTGGGAGGATTGCTGCATGCTCTAATTATATTCCCCACAAGAGGGCATGTTTTTTGTATACTGTAATATACCATAAAATATATGTAAAAGCGTGCTGAAATAATGCGTCTTTGTTCATCTATAAAACAATACTAGAAGTGACTATTGTTGGTTCCAGTCAGACAGGAGGAGAAGGCAGCTCTGTGTTTAAGACCCTGTGGTATTTACTAGGCTGGTGATACAATATCCATCTTGTTTAGTGGAGGATTACTTTGTTTAGGTTGAGATGGCTGTGGTCCACAGGAGCAGCATCTGGTTCAGGAAACAGGGGGGCAGTCAGGGTCAGAGGTCACAACACCAGCGAACATCTATTTACATCCTCATGGAGGCCTGAGAGTGAAGTATTGTTCCAGGTGAAACACAGGCTTGTTTAACTGTCTCATTTTACATTTTAACTAAAGGGAACGTCACATGTGTCACATTTCCTGCTGCAAAGTGAAGATAGAACTTCATATTGTTAAGTTTCAAATGTGCATTTTTCTGCAGATGGAGATGATGGTGCTGAGAAGAACTCAAGCCTCTTCAAGGTGAGTGTACGTGTGTACCTGTCTGGTAGCCCTGTCCATGGTGCTGATCTCAGTACGCACTCACACACACCTCTCTCTACCTGCTGTACCTCACAGGTAAGCTCTCCACTGCCCTGTCTGAATCCTTTTGCCATCACTTTTCGTGCTTTATCTCTTAACAAAAGTACCAACAAGCTCAGATCTTATCTTGACAGCTTGCTTGGCTGTTTCTTTGAAATAAAAACTTGATGTGTTCATGGATGGATTACTGAACGGGCCTATCCAGGCCCAGGCCCAGGGGCCCAAGGTGTCAGGCCTCCTCCCCTTGCCTCCACCTGCAAAATGTTGCTCCAGTCAACATGTACCGGTCAGAAAGAGGCTCAAAATGACCACAAAAAGATGCAAAGGAATTGTAAAGAGACACAAAATAACTACAAAGAGACAAAAACAACCAAAAAAGTCACGAAGTGTTCTAAAAAAGAAACAAATGTCTTATTAAAAGACACAAAGTGACCACAAAGAGACACAAAACAACCACATGAAGACAGACACAAAACCACAAAATTATGCAAAATGACTACAAAGAAATGTGTGTGACTTGGTGTCTGTGTGTGTCTTGCTCCTCTGCAGGAGAGGTGGTGGGGCCTTCTGCAAATCTGTGCCCAGGGGCCCATTGTTTCATGATCCACCCATTGATGTGTGAGATATTTCATGCAGTGTGTAAACAAAGGATTTGTATCTCATATAAAATGTGTGATTTCATAGGCTTTTAAGTATTTTTTGTCTTAAATTTTGCCTATATGATGGTGAAAAGTAACTAAGTACATTTACTTAAATCCTATACTTAAGTGCAGATTTGAGGTACTTGTACTTTGCTTGAGTATTTCAGAGGAAACAACATACTTTTTACTCCACTATTAATATTAACTGTGGTAACTGAGGGATGAGGGGAGATGTCATGCAACAAATGTCTGTTGCTTCCTTCTTTAGTTTCTTTTACCTGCTCTTGTTGACTGATATTTATGTTTACGCTTTACTGAATCTCAGATCGGTGTCCTTCCTCTCCTGCACATTTCAACTGAGCTTTACGATTGTCTTTCATCATGATGTTCTGATTAAGAAAAAAAACAGTCCCCACTCCATCCAGGGATGTTTTGATTACCTGGTCAACATCTTAGACCCCTTGGCCAGAAGGACACACCATCTTTCCTTATTTTGAAAACGATGGTAATAATGCATAAGCTAGTATTCACTCCCACTCTACATTTACATTTCTTGGCAGATTGCTCTGCAGAGTTCAGCTCTTTGCTGCTGAAGTGACTCTGAGAAAACACAGCTGCTTCTCGGGAATATGATGTCATCACAGGACAACTCCTCCAGTGTTGATCTTTAATAAAGACAAAACTTTCATCAGTCGGTCACAGACTGTCAGGGCCTGACAATTACAAGTAAGAGGAGATAAACAGCGCTGATTGTTTTTTGGTGTGATTTACCGTACGTCGCCGCCCGCTCTGCCTGAATCAGTGGCAAATAACTGATGAAGAAAGCCTTTGTCCTTATCAATGAGCAGTGAGTGGGTGTTATGATAAAGTCAAGTGTATGTTTCTGACTCATGCAACTTGACACACCAGTCATGAGTGACCCCAGAGCGTCATTAACCACCCCTCCCCGAGGTCAAATCAAGGCAGACACAACTCAGGCTCTCACTCACTAAGTCCTGAGCCACAGCCAGATCCACAGAGACCCGTCTATTTTCTCTGCTTGAGCCTTGGAAGGCAGTGTTTCTCTATCAGCCTACTCATATCTATTGAAATAACAAACCACAGTCCTCCACATGCACGACGCTCCCACAATTGACAGTGATATTCATGTTCACTCCATTAAAGTTTAACCGCAATGAGTGCAGTGCCAACTCGCCGAGATGGATCAACTGCATGGGATGAGAAAAGACAGGGGTGCGTTCTTCAAAGAGCAAGTCCCAGATAGCCTGTAATCAACCCTCAGGACTAACAAGGTCAAACAGCAGAACTGGATGACAGCATGTTTCCTCAGCAATAGTCTCAAAATGTCCCATTCTGTAGAGAAACCCAGACATCATGTCAGGGGGATTTCTGATAACAGTGGTCCAGTGGTGGTGGGAGAGGATCTGGGGTGTTGAATCAGGAGGTGAAGATGAAAACAGGCCTTTATAAGCTGTCTGGACACATAGGAGCCAGGACTCCTGAAGTTAGCTGTAAAAGAAAGCCTTTGAAAGTCCAGTGCTTTGATGTTGCAGGTTCTAATCGTGGTTCAAGTCCTGTATTCCTGCAGCTGAGCACAATTTGAGCTTGTCAGAGAAAACTGAGCAGCAAAGCCTGCCCGCTCCTGAAACCTTATCTCATAAGTATTGATTTTTGTAGAGCAAAAGGCTGATTTTGTGCAGGACGAGGTGCACGTCTGCATATGCACGTGTGTGAGCGTAAAAGATGTTCTGTTAAATCTATTCATGTCGCCCTAATGACTCTGTGGGATATCAGACAGCTCTACCGCACAATGACACCTTATTAGCCACTAAGAACCAACAAACCTCCAGTATGTTTTCACAGCTTGGATGCTTGGGGTGATGTGGGGTCTGTGGAAGAACTGGCATCCCCAGCAGTATAATCTCTGTCTCACACACACACACTCACACACACACTAAACAAACACTGGGCCTTCCTCCCAGGGTGTGAGAAAGTGTTTCACTGGTCTAACTTTACTCACAAAACAACAATACAATATATACTATATGAGGGGAAAAACAAAAGCTTAGAGAATCACTGAATCCTGCATTTAATCGACATGACCTCACTTTATGTCATGAACATTAGCTCATATATTTTGTGCCCCTGCCACTGCTAAAACTTAAACCTCCAGACCACTGAGCCGTGCCTTCTGCTGCCTATAAAGCCCATTGCCACCCAGCAGACCACACACACGTTCACCCAGCCTGCTGCAGCATGGAGACCAGTGCATTGACCCATGCAATGAAAATATCTGTTCACAGAGTTACAGTAGCTTCACCATATTGTGGCAAGACTTATAGGAGCTTGGCAGGTGCTGCTGTGAGTTCAGAGATACTCTATCTGCATGTAGCTCATATGGAAATGTGATTAATGTGTCAGTGTTAGGTAGGCAAGAAATACACCCAGTTGCTAGTTTCTGCACTAACAGCTAAAACTGATGCAGTCTAATATCCTCCTGAGACCCACAGTGTTGTTTGGTATGCATTTTTAATTTCTCCTAGCTATTTGGGATCAGTAGGACCTGATAAGTATAAAAAAAAAACTGAACATTGTAAATGATAATAAAGACTCAATATCCTCAAACGAGACGATAATAAAGTCCTGTTGTCTTCAAACTAGTACTTTCTAATTAACAACGTCATAGCTTGTTACTGTTGCTAAAATTGGTAATTGTATGGCATGTCAAATTACAAACGTAGTGTCAATCATTAAATTAAATCAGGTTTTTTACTTTGTCCTCTTTTGTGTCGAGGTCAGCTGCAGACTGACTTGGCAGAGATGGCTGCCATCTTGTTTTTACATGGATTAGTGTATTGTGGTTTTGCTACCACTAGATGGCACAAAAAAGTGTCCACGGACGAGGACAACAGGTCTAAAGTAAGCAGAGTGAGTATAAGGTCCAGTAAACCCCAAATGTAATGTAATGTGATGTCTTCAAATGAGGACACGGGGTCTCAGAAGGATATAAAAAGGTGTTTGTGTAATTAGAGTTTTTCTTTAATCATTCAAACACAAACACAGACAGATTCAAGTATTATTACCTTTAGTTATACTGTATCCAAAGGCCGGTGGCAAATGTGCATATTTAGAACAACCAAAATAAGTATTTAGCAATTATAGCAATACAACCAGATCATCAAAGTTTCCCAAAAATGCTATAAGCAAAAAGGCAGATCCGTGAACTCTTAAAGGTCTCACCTTCATCACTGACTTTAGTTAACGTGTTCATATGACACTAGGATAAAATAAATAAATAAAAATATATAGATTTAATCCATTTTCTAAGATCTGGAGAAGTTGTGCTTTATCATGATCTGCAGATCAGCTATGACAACCCCTACTTTTGTCATTGCAAAGTCACATTCTGATATATTGGGCAATTCTGTTCAGACCATAGAGGGGTTTCTAATATTTTGTCCATGCTTTTTATATTAATGAGAGTAGACTAAACAAAGGTCAAGTAGGCTACATATCAACATAATACAGTAGCCTATAATGCATACAAGTATTTGTGTAATAAAGTAAAATAAAGTCACTAAAAGTCATGTTAGATAGGAGAATACAGTGAACAGTTGTAGCCATTGCTGCTGAGTACACACTGTACTGTCAGTGTTAAAGAGTCATTTCACCCAAATCACAAACCAGTGGTATCTGCAGATAGTTTTGGTTTTCTGTGCAGCAATTTGAGGCATCTGCTTTAGTGATTTCAATGGAATTTTGTTTGTGGTGCTCATAACATTGAAAAATAACATTCATGAAACTCAACAGCGTCATTTCTTTCCAGAAACAATGCCCCATACAGTTAGCATTGATAATTCACAGACCTCGCTGTCCACTGTTTTTATTGGACATATTTTCCACAGATGAAAAAGTCCTGATGAAATGTATATTGAAATATAAAACAGGTTGCAAATGCAACATAGTTCAGCTGATGTGGATGTGAAATGCTCTACGATAAAAGCTGTATGTCGGCACTTTAACCTCACAGATGCTGCTTTAAGTATCTGACCTAATGTGTTGGAGAAGAGAGCCAACACAACAAATAATACAGTATATGCCACATTCCTGACTGCACTGTGCAGACAATAAACAGACCTTTTAATTGAATATGTTTTAATAGTAAGTTTGAGTTTATTAACATTCATATTCTCAGTTAAAACTGAAACAAAGCAGAAATTCCATTTTTAAAGGAAATGATTTTACATCCTAAAAATAAACATATATCACTACACACATGTACCCATACATTCATACTCACACATTTACAAATACAACCATACACTTACACACACCCATGCATACATTTTAAACTAACATAAAACAGCAAAATCCTCCTGAGACCCTGCGTCCTCATTTGAGGACATCACATTTTGGGTTTACTTGACCTTATACTTCAATCTACTTGACTTAGAACTGTTGTCCTCATTTGGGGACAATTTTCTGTGCCATCCAGTGGTAGTAAGAGCACAATACACTAATACATGTAAAAACAAGATGGCAGCCTTCTCTGCGAAGGCAGTCTAAGCCCGATCCCAACACAAAAGTGGACAAGGTCCAAAACCTGATCACATTTTATGATTGAAACTTGTTTATTTATGATTAATAATGTTTGTAGTTTCGGGGTGTCGGTGGCGTGGTGGATGGTGCCGGCGCCCCATGTATAGAGGTGGTGCCTCGCTGCAGCAGTAGTTGCGAGTTCGACTCCGGCTTGCGACCCTTTGCTGCATGTCGTCCCCCCGCTCTCTCTGTCTCCCCATTTCACACTGTCCTGTATAATAAAGGCAAAAAGCCCAAAAAAATAATTTTTAAAAAAATAATGTTTGTAGTTTGATACGGAATACACATAAGACCAATTTTAGCAACAGTAACAAGCAAAGACACTGTTAACTTGTAAGTACTCTTTTGAGGACATTGGGACTTTTAGTATCGTCTCATTTGAGGCCACTGGGACCTTATTATTATTGACAATGTTTAGTTTTTTTATACTTTTTGGTTCCTGCTGATCTCAAATAGTTAGGAAAAATTAGAAATGCATACCAAACAAAAGTTCGGATCTCAGGAGGATATGTAACACAAAGTCACAAGGACGTAGGTTTCATTTAAACACTGGGGGGACCACGCACTAAATGGGGGGGTTTGAGTTTTTCTCTGTTTTCCTTGTTTTTTGTCTTTTCTGCAGTGATTGATGGTATAAATGTCTTTATTTTTGGCAAAATAAAAGTCCTCTGCTATTGCCATATTTTTGAGGAGAGACAAAGGCACATGTTCTAAATATTGAGGGGGACATGCACACTTGGAATAATTTTTTGTTTCATCAGTTTGACTGCTGCAGGTTTGTCTGCTGTTTTCAGCCTTTAAATGGTATTAAAATCATGATTTTAAATTACTTGCATTCAAATAAACAATGCAACATAACACTTGACACTAAAAGGAGAAGCACAGGCAGCTCTTGGTGCTGCTCCAAAACTATTCCCTCTTACAAAACCTCTGCAGTAAATGATGGCATCTGTGGAATGGACAGAGTCTTTTCATAAGAGCACACCCACGTCCAACAGTGCCTTGCAGGTGCACGCTGAGAAACAATCACAAAAAAACAGGAAAAAATAAATTATTCTCTGCTGTCATGTTCCCACGAGCGAGTTCTTCTTTTATTGTTTCATATATTAAGCATAACTGACAAGATGACTTGGCAAAGACCACCTGGCTGGAATGTCATCAGTCATGTTCCCAATGTGAAATAATAAAAGAACTGTTGTGAACGTAACAGCAGTGTCTTTATCTCCATCTGTGGCTCCAAGCCCAGCAAAATAACCCTGGCAGAGGAGCACACGGTGGAGAGCAGGGTTAACATGCCATGTCACACAGACTTATGTAAGTGATGAGCATAATGTCAGTAGTCCAGTGTGGTTCTTCACTGTAACCGCAAGTGCTGCGAGGAGTCCCGCCACAGTCCCTGTTAATAAGGGCTCTGAGAGGAGAGAGGAGGTCAAACAGAGTGCTCCAGCTGCACATGAGGATGAATAGCATACAGGGGGATGATGGGCAGAGGTGTGGGGGCGGGGGGCCTGAGGACCTGGGGAGTGATCAGGACAGAGGAGGGTCTCCAATCCTTTGCCAAAAAATACAGAGGAGGAGTGTGGAAAATCACGCTGGCTGCTCATTTGTAGATAGATAGATAGATAGATACATAGATACATAGATACATAGATAGAGAATCTGTCTATTTCCGCCCAACAAGGACACAGCATCATAAATTCAAAGGCACTCAAACAACCCTTTGCAGGCCATCAATTCTAAATTATGTGAGGTAGTAACGACACTAACTCTCCTCCAAACTGCAGCTGTGTTCCCATCTCCCCCAGATTTCTGCTCACCTCTGCTCCTCCCTGTGTGTCAGTTAGAGGCGACCTCCTCCTCCTCCTCCTCCTCCTCTAGTCAGACCAATCTGTCAGGACACAATAGGCTACCTCTCCAGCTATGTTGTTTTTGGAACGGGAACCCTTCAGCCCCGCTTGTTCTTCCTCCTGGCTGACAGATATTAGTCGAGAAGACACTCTTCTTTGAGGGCTTTATCTCGGCTGACTGTAGAGTTTTACCTTTTTTTGCTCTCGGGGTGTTGTTTACTTTCACTCATCAATGTGGAAGTTGTGTGATCAGGGCCACCCAGCTGGGGATCTCTTCAAGATGTGAAGTCACTCGGTTTGATTATCACATTCAACGTTTCCACTTAGAAGAGCATACAAAAGAGGAATATAATTGCTATAAGTAAGGTTTTAATTTAATTTTCACAAAATAAATGGCCCCAAAATGTCTTCCACCCTTTGTTTTAAGTTATATATTGTCCTTTATTCTTTGTTTTATGTTTTTATGCTCCAATGTCTTTCTAAAATTCAATAAAATCTTAATCATAAAACATAATTTTCACAAAATACATTCCTTCCTTCCATCAGCATTAAATACCGTCTCTATCAGGATGAAGGTGGACTGACTGTGGGCTGAAATCTGTTAAAGACATTACTTGCTGTTGTGAAGTGCAGACACCTGCAGCTTCAGGCTGTTTTCCCCATCTGCTGGACACTCTTCAAGAATTAGCAGGTAACAGGAATGTGTCTATATTATAAGAATAAGCAGCAGTGGTCGTGATACCAACTGTACCCTGAATGTTTTCCCAATGTTTACAGTGGTGGGAAGTATTTTCTTAAGTACTGCACTTAAATAAATAAGAGGTATTTCCATTTGATGCTACACTACACTTTATACTACTCCAATACATTTACTTTTTACTTCACTATATTATTTGACGGCTGTAGTTACTTTTCAGATTAAGATCTGACATTTATTCACTGACTGATTGTGAAAGTCTGGCCCATCTTTCCCAGCCTTTTTGGCTTGTGACACCTTACCAATAAATAAATTAAAATAATAGTAATATTAAAAAGTCTGCTTGGCTATCCCACATGTTTTTTCTTGTCTGTTATTATCCTGTTTTTGGCAGACCTACTTCCACACTATGTCAAAAATTCTTTCATTACTATAAATGTCTCTCCCCATATTGCCATTTTTGGGTTTCTTGAAGGCCATACCAATACACATCCCAGCAATTAGAAGCCCTAGCTTCTACTTCCCTCCTGGCAAGACGCCATCTTCTTCTTCACTGGAAGGCTACTAAAGCTCCCTCCAGTACTCAATGGCTCAGTGATGTCATGTCCTTTATAAAGCTAGAGAAGATTAAATATTCAATTAGAGGTAAATCAGATAAGTTATATAATATATTACAGTCTTTTTCAACATCCTAAAACTCTCTTTAATCCCTGTCTCCTGACTGACTACCCCTCCTGTCCCTCTTTATCCTAATTAGCATGATAAGTATCTTTACAGCTTTCAAATGCATAAAGCATGGCTTTTTTTCTTCTTTTTTTTGCTTGAGTGTCTGTTTTGATGCATGGTACTTTGTTTATATTATTATTATTACATAAAAATGATTCTCATAGTTGAATTGACACTGCTTGTCATACCATGTGCTATACTCCTTAATAAACAAAATAAAATAATCCTTTTCAGGGGGAACTACCTTGTTAGGTACCTGTCACCTGTAAAGCACACTGAATTGCAATAACCTGTAAAAGGTGCTAAAGGCATACAGATAGATTTTGACTTATTGATTAATCAGTCAATTGATTAAATGAGTTGTTTGCACTTCCACCAGACATGATTTCCCCCTCTTAACTTCTCAGATAGTTCATTAAAATACCGATTCAGGACTGATAAGTAATAGATGTACTAATTTTGTCTCATTGGTGAGGCCACCTTAGCCTCTGAAAGTGAGTGCTTTTATTTTGAAGGAGCACTGCCGGTAGGAGTAAAGAACGCAGGTGTGTTGTACCTTTTGGTTGTCTAGCACCTGACAGAGAAGGCCACGAGGTTTGTCAATAATTTAAATTCTTGTTATTGACAATGAGTGACAGTATGATGTGTATACAGTTTTTGTAGTCGATGCACATTTTAAAACAGCCTATAATGCCTCTTAGTTTGTTTTAATTTGGCTAATTAAACAGTTAGCTCAGCAATTCATTATCGTCCTTGAACGTTACTTGGTGACATTTTTAAGACTAACAATCAGCTAACATAACATTAGCCTGTCTTTGTCGTGTGTGCTAATGCTATGCATTTCTGTGTTTTGTTATGTTTGCTCTATCTGCAGCTATGTGTTGTCAAATTAGTGAAGAAGTTTATGTGTTTATGTTTCCTTAATTTGCAGTACGCTGGGCTCTCAGGGCCACCGTACAATGCACCTTTCAGCCAAACAATTAGTATTTCTAGACTTTGCACATATGTAGTGTACATATAGCCTCTGTATGTATAGTCTGAATAAATGCTGTACTATGGAGGTGTGTGCTGCAGTGAGTAGCCACACTATATGGGGCAAAGCATGCTTGAATTGGCATGGTTTGTTTGGTTTTATGTCTGGTTTTAGTTTTAAACAGTGACTAATCATTTAATTTTAAGTTTGATAGCCTATGTTTACCTGTAGCACCCTATCAGAGCATGCCATTTTGTTAGGTTGGAAAAAAATGGCCTATTATTCTCTTCTGTGTTCTTCTCAGCTCTTACCATGTGTTTACTGCACGTTTTGGAGCTACAGTATTGTCAGTAAAGCTTTTGTTAACTATCATTTGGAGAGCTAAACTATTATTCAGCAGATGATGCTTCAACTATAGCCAACTGCATGTAAAGTAGTTAAAAATAGCTCCACCTCCAGCAGCTGCAGCAGTAAAATTACCCACTGTTGCATTACTATTAACAATCTAATAATGTAGGCTAACATATAATATATCACTCACAAGAGGCTCAGTTGCATGTTGACAGTATCGATCAAACTCCTCCTCTTCACTGGGGTTATGGAGAAGTTGTGTCCTTAATCAGCTTCAGCAACTGTAGTATTACTGGTGTCCACTTAATGTTGAAAACATCAGTCTTTAGTTGGAGCTTGGCTGTTTTGCTTACCATCAAATGTACTCTCCTCAATTTACTTTTGCTTTAGGATGTGTACTTCTTCTGCCACTGGTACTCTGAAGGTATCCAGAGTAATTCTTTATACAGAAACCAGTAGTTTTATAATAATTGCACATATGGTAAGAAGGCCTGACATTAGGGTATTGGATGCAGTCTGTTAATGGAGCTCGTGATGTGAGATTTGTGCTCTCTTTAAGATGAGAACCTCCCAATGGCGAAGTGCTAATCATCAAAACGTTGTGCTGCATTCCCGTGTCTCATTCCCAGCGCTCCTCCATCTGTTTTTTAGATTGTTGATGAACTGGGAGTGTCACGGTTGGTACATCAGGCCTGTCAGCAGGCACGCTCTTTGTACCTCCCCCACGCCATCTTGGTACACCTGACAAAACTTCTTACTGCAAGATAGGATGTGATCACATCAACAAAAATAAACTCTTCTTCTAACTGCAGGAACTGGATAGAGACTTTGCCATCATTCCACCGACGGCAAAGTAATCTGCAAATCAGGGGCTTTGTTGTGGTCTGAGGTGCAGATGCTTTTCTCGGATGTTTATCAAGAATATTTGGGCTTATTTGTGTCTTCTAATTTTCCTTAATCTTTATCACGGTGTTCTGCCATGACGAAACCCGGTTTCTGTGAGGTTGGATGATGGAAAAAGTGAGAGTGAGAGCAAAGTGAGGTGTCCAAGGATGTGGATGGTGATTACTCACAAAGCCGCTCCGAATGCTGCCAAACACTTCAGGTTGTTTTTTTCCCTGTGAGTCATTTGGTAACAGAGCTTCCTCCTTCCCAGCGGTGGTCATGGGAAGAGGCTCCAAGCAGGCTGTTAGTCAGCAGAAAGGCATTGAACTCTGGGCAACAATCGACACCTTGTAACGTACACCACAAACATTTTCAGCTAAAACTGGAAACATACAAACCATTACAGGTTTAGAAAACTACAACAGTGTCCATATTTATGTGATAGGAACAATTTAGATCCCAGATTTTATTGTTTTTAAAAAGGCTTTGTTTTCAGGCATGTTGTGCATCAGTTACGCCAAGAATTTTGCTCTTGGTGTTCTCTCGTAGTATGGTCTCCTTTTCCTAATGTACATGGACTCCTAGTACAAGTACAAGACGCTGTGGTCTCACTGTTTGATTCTCTACTGAGTGACTAAAACACCAGTGATAAATGAAGTGCAACCATAAACCTTTTTCTGACTTTTCTAATTGCTGAACTTTCTCCTCTTTCACATCATCTATTACCAAATTATTACGGTGCAATGAGAAAGGGAAGGAGAGTGGGGGTAAATGGTGGTGGCGTGTAGGAGACACCACCACTACCTTTGCAGCATGCATAAATCACAGGGCTAATAAATTGAAAGCTAAATGACTTCTTGCCCTCCACATATATCATGGAGGCAAACCAAATGAAGCCTTATATACCCCAGAGGACAGAGGAATGCTTCTGTTCATAACAGTGATTTGTGGATGGCCCACATGGCTGTTGGTTTCAGAGTCAAACTGTTTGGACTCAAGCATGTTTACTTATTGCAGCATGGTTATTTAAATCGAGTATATCAGAAATTAGTTTAGAAGGAAAAATACAAGAGAGCCCCAAAATCCAGTGATTACAATCTTCATTTGACTTTGTCCAATTTCAAATGAACTTCAAATACTGAATGCATTCTCTGTGTAACTGCAGTTCTTGCAAAACAAAACATAATGTTAAAAAAGTAGGGCTGCACAATTAATTGAAGTATAATCGAAACTACAGTATGGCCAAGTGCAATATCTGAATTGCAGGAGCTGCAGTTTTTTTGACAAAGATAAAATTTGTCACAACATACCATAATGATTGAAGCATTGTGGTCCAACAAATCATATTCCAGACGTAGGTAAACATGCTTGTTTGGTACAGAACCCAGCAAAATCCCGTCATCCTCATATATATATATATATATATATATATATATATATATATATATATATATATATATATATAATTCAAGAATTACCATTGCCACTAAAATTGTGTGGCTTGTATCACAGAATCTGTTACAAATAATTGCAATATGACTTTTTTCTCTTGCATATTTTGCACGTTAAGAAAAGTGTAAAAAAAAATTGCAGCAAAACTTTATTTATTATTATTTATGACATGCTGACATGCCCACCCCCTCTCCCACTGAGGAGCAAGATATAGACTTTGTGGTGGTTTTGCTTCGTCATTCTTGTTTTTTTATGGGTTGTTTTTGTCTCTCTGTGGTTGTTTGCCCCTTTTTGTAGTAAAGATGTGTCCCTTTGCATCTCTTGGTGGTCATTTTGGGTCTCTTCCTGGTTGCCTGTGTTTATTTGACTTACATTTGCAGTTGAAGGCCTGGGGACCCCTGACACTTTGGGCCCCTGGCTGTGGGCCTGTGCCCTGCAAACTAATTTAGTAATCCATCCATTCGTGTTTGTGTTGCTGTCATGAGATTATTTCCTCATCTGATAAAAGGCGTGATGATACCATTATTATGTTTCCATTTCTGTATTCATTAAATAGGTGTTGCTTCACTTTAACACATGAGACTTAACACAAATGAGCAACTGTGGACAGGCGCTGAAACTCACTCAACATCGATACAATGGCGCCACCCACTGGATTAAAACCGCCAAGTTCTGTGATGCTTAAAGGTGTATTGGGTCTACCATGAAAACACACACTGCAGTTATGTCCTGCAAAGATCTGTATAGTGGGATTGTCTTTAATATTCACCTAAGAGTGAATTAAAGTTAAAATAACCATAAATGTGGCTCTAATGAAATCTTAGAAAGTTCTTAAGAAAAAAATTAAACCATTTGAGGACGGAAACCCTAAAATGTATCACTGTAGTATGAAGGATAGTCAACTTCTCTCAGTTAATGCATCATCCAAATTTCTATGAAAAAAGATACACTACAGGACTAAGTTTTTCTTGGCAGTCGGCTGGGATACGAGCCAGATGAAACAGCAATTTCAGCATTTTCTTTCTCCTTTTAAAAGAAAATAAAATCCTGCCAACCTTTACTTAATCCCGCCTGGATCACCACAGCAGACTGAGCAGCCAAGATGGGCTTTGTTTGTGAGGTCTCACCTTGTCTATTGTCCTGATGAAGAATATGGTCTGTCTAGGACACTTGTTGAAATGCAATCTGTGGTGAATAGACAGCCAAGAAACCAGGGAATATACATGAAGTATGCTCAACAAACAAATGCGATGTGTGCCTAGTGCAATGCATTACTGGGATTTTATAGTTACCACAGTGAAGAGATGCACTTTAGAGTGTGTGAGAACATTTTCAGTTTTTCATGTTGTTCTGCAAAGACTGCACAGGAAACAGAAAATGTCTTTTCCTTATTACAGCTGAATATTCTCACACTCACACTAACAGGCAGGACTCGGTGTTTGCACAGGTTTGGCAGGAGTGTCAGTGACAAGGACTACTTAACATGTTAATTTGTTGATGTGTTATGAGGAACAGCAGTGGTTCACGTTGGCAGGGAGCTCTGAGTGAAACACAGCAGCAGTCTGGAAGAAGCTGCGGACATAAACTCCGTGATGACTATGATATATGATCTTCTTTTGATCATATAGTTTCACTGAGAACATTCTGTCCAGAGATCAGAGGAGAGATGTTACAGTCAGCCCTTCTCACAACTATAAATGCTCTTTTGTGAGTGAAGTGGTAAAAATAAGACAGGCTGTGGTCTGCTGAGAAGTGGATGAGTAAATGTGGTATGTTAAGAAAAAAAAAAGCCAGTCGTTTAAGACAAAGTGTTGTGGTGGCTCTATTGTGGTATTCATTTTCCTGGTGTGTATTTCCTGCTCCATAGACTGGGTTAGTGCCAGAAAACTAAAAACAAGCAAAAAGCTCTCCTAATGTGATCTGAGTCATTCGGAGTATAAAAGTATAAGGCAAAACAAAAAACAAATGGTTGAGTAATAGACGAAAAGATTCTGCAGAATTTTACACCGCCACCATCATAAAATATAGAGATAATTGTGCAAGAACTATGTGTATTTGCTGATGTTTTCTTGTTGTAAATGGATGACAATAACTTTATTGGAAACTGAGGTTAGTTTTGCAACATTAGTTGAAGGCACAGTTTTGAGCTCAAAAAGCAGGGATGGGAGTAGTGTTTATACATCACTGTGTTGTCTGATGTTTTATTTTGCTGTTGATTCTAGGAGAGGCATTAGGATATTTAGTTTCTACAGCTTCACATTGGTAGTTGCACCCTCGGCAGTGTCTGTAGACTTTCCATTTGTTTAGTAGTTTGAGTTTTCTGTCTTTTCTGCTTAATTCTAGTCAGACTATTAAAAAGAAGGCAGTTTGATACTTACAATTGTTAATCACTTGTCCACACGGGCTAAAAATGAACATAGAAGTGAAATTTATTGTTGCTTTGGACATAAAAGCTCATGTTGCTGATGTTGTTCCATGAGTTAATGCTTTCACATTTAATGCAGTTTGTTTTGTTGCCGAGAGATGTTTAATTTAACAGTAGTATACTCTAACTACCGCGTATATAACGCAGCAATATATCAGTATTATGATAGATACTGTCTTAGTTTTTGGATGTCGTAATATCCTAAGTGTTCTTTTTTCCTGGTTTTAAAGGCCACATTATGTTGATGTAATTTTCTGAACTTACCAGACTGTTGAAGCTGTTCTGTTATTTGCCTTCACCCCTGAAGTCATTACATCCACATTAATGATTATTTATCAAAAATCTGACTGTAATTATTTTGTGAAAGCACCAATAGTCAACCCTGCAGTATCATTGCAATATCAGTATTGAGATATTTTGTCAAAAATATTGCAATATTTGATTTTCTCCATATCATACAGCCCTATAACGCAGCTGTGGCTCAGAGGTCAAACAGGTAGGAAATCGGAGGATCAGTGGTTCGATCCCTGGCTCCTCTAGACCGCATGTCGAAATATCCTTGGGCAAAATACTGAACCCCAAATGCTCACTGTGGCTGTTACAGACTAGAAAAGTGCTATACAGTGGTGGAAAAAAGTTTTCGGACACCCCATGCATTTGTGAAATATTGCATTAAGAATCACTCTTAGGTCTTCAAGTGCAATTTCTTTTAGTACAGTCACAGCCAAAATACTAAATAAATCCTAAAAAAGCCATTAAAAACTTAAAATTGATTGGTTCCATAAAAATACATAAGAAATTTTGAGTATTGGGTCATTTTGGTACCAGTGATGAAGGTCGTTCTTTTTATTAAAAGACACAATTTTTGTTGCCAAGCTTCATGTCTACATAAAGCCAGCACATTTGAAAGTTCTTCAGACACAAAAATGGCTAAAACAAGGAACCTAACGCAGGAAACATGCCTGAAGATAAAGATTCTCAGCCAGGAAGGGTACAGCTGCCGCCAGATAGCCAGGAAGTGCAGATGCAGTCCTTCAGCAGTTGGATACACTCTGCAGAAATACAGACGAACCAACAGCTTGGAAGACAAACCAAGATCTGGGGTCCAAGGGTTTCTTCAGCAAGAAATGACCGCATCCTGATCTGCATGTGCAGGCAAAACCACGAATGACATCACAGGAGCTTCAGCAGCAGTGGTCAAACCAAACTGGTGTCCAGTGTTCCACCCACACTGTACGTGGCCGACTTTTAGATCATGGCTTAAGGTCCTACAAGGCTATCAAGAAGCCCCTGATCAATGAGAGACAGAGGTTAGCCCGGCGCTGGGCCCAGGCACACAAGAACTGGACAGCCAGGAATTGGAAGAAGATTTTGTGGTCAGATGAGTCCAGTTTCCAGCTTTATCTTCCTCCTACTAATGTGAGGGTACACAGAAGGCCAGGCGAAGCATTATCTCCAGCATGTACAGTACCTACTGTCAATCATGGTGGAGGCAGTATCATGGTTTGGGGATGCATGAGTGCTGCTGGTGTTGGTCATCTCACTGTCTGTGATGGCTCATTGAATTCTACCAAGTATTGTACCATTCTCGAAACCCACATGCTCCCTTCTGCGCGTGCACTGTTCCGTCGAGGTAAAAACTGGATGTTTCAACAAGGTGATGCTCCTTGCCACACATCCAAGGCCAGTAGAACTTGGCTGCAGGAGCACAGTATCCAGGTCTTAGAGTGGCCAGCTCAATCCCCGGACATGAGCCCCATTGAAAATCTGTGGTGGATTATCAAAAGGTCTGTTTCAAAGCATAAACCAAAGAATTTAGAAGAATTAAAAGCAGTAATTCAAGAAGAATGGGACAAGATTACCCCTCAACAGTGTGAAAGGCTTGTGGGGAACATGCCAGCCAGGATTAGAGCTCTACTACGTGCCAATGGCAGGACTACTAAATATTAATTTGATGATGTGATGGTTTATTTATTTTTGGTTCAGTTTTGAACACATTCTCTGTTATTTGTTGACTTTGATACCGACAATGTTGAGAACTGACATATTGAAACTGTCAAGAATTTAGTTTTGTTAGTTTTTCTTGTAAACAATAAACAAAAAAATATAATTTGTATTTGTTTTGCTGAATGAACGGTATTTCATTCAGTGTTTATTTTCGTCGTCCATACATCTTTTGAGCAGATTAAGCTGTATTAGTATAAAAGTCTTATGTGCTTTTTGCTCCCAGGGCTGTTGTTGCACTTGTAGTGCTGTGGTGAGTGTGGTTGTTGTTGGTTCTGCACCACTGACTGTCTCTCCTCTGCCTGCGGATAAACACCATACTCCATAATCTCACAAGACCTTCACACTGAGCTGAAATGAAATGAGTGCTCATAATTTTGGAGAAAAACATAAATGAATAGTCTCATACTGTGTTTTTGCTGTTGGTTATGATGTGTTGTGTTTTGCCACAGGTGGGGCTCAGCACCTGCTCTTATACACACGGCGGAGCTCAGATGAGTGGAGGAGAAAAGGAGAACGGAGAGTTGGAGATGGCTGCACTCTGCTTTTCTCTGCATTCTTTTGTGTCATGGTTTGGTAACATGTCTCTGAAAAACCAAAATTCTTTGACCCTAATTGTCAAATGGGTTAGTGAGCTTATAGGCGAGTCTTCACTCAAATTGTCAGTTCTATACTCTTTACAGCTGCAGCGTAAGGCCAGCTCTGGTCTTCAGGACTGTTCCCATCCCCTACATGGTGAATTCAAGCTTCTTTGCTCTGGCCTTCTGTTTGTGGCCCCTGAGTGCAGAACAAAGTGATAGATACTTTTCTACTTGCAGTATTGCACTGTTGAACAAAGCTAGCACAAGATAATGCACTTGGCTATTAAGCTCTGGAGTGAGGGGCTGAGTGTATGTGTAGCAGCACTTTATCATGACATTCAGAGGTGTTCTTATACTTTGTTTTGATAGGAAGAGATAATTAGGATCAGATTCTCTGTATATCTCATTATAGTCGATCCCTATCAGTTAAAAAAATGCCTTCATTGGCCCTGATCCTGATCCTGATCTTTGAGATCGGATCGGGACATCCCTCTTTCCATCCTTGTCAAAAAGTAGAGGGTGTGACATGATTGCTCTCTCTCTCCAGTCCTGCAAGGTGATCATTTTAACATGCAGGTTATTTGTCAACTCGGCACTGCAACATCAAGATACAATGAGATCTGACAAATCTGGACAGTTTATTTTTGCAAGTTCTTACCAGCTCTGCATATCCTGATTCAGAAAAAGTGTGTCTTTTATTTTTCATGTCATGTACATTTGAACAGAACAGAATTTATATGTCCACTGTGTAGGATTTAAAATTAAATGTAATATTCATAACCATGTTTTCATTAGTGTGTAATCACCTGAAGCCAAGAATCGTTGTGTTTTCGTTACCTCAGAACGAGTTGTTTATATCTACATACAGAATGGCTCCTCTTCTATAGAGTGCACCATGTTGTTTCTACAGTACCAGAATGGACAAACCAGACACTTGCTCTAAAGAGGGCCATTTGTGTTTTCCCGTTGGCCACCGTAACTCTCCTACACCCTTGGAAAAGTTTCAGCTGGTTGCAGCCTTACTGCTAGATGCCACTAAATTTAACATATAAGACCTTTAAGGTGATATACCTAAATGTGTGTCTTAAAGACTGTAGTTTTTTCAGTAAAACAAGGTTGGAACATATGTTTACTGTTGAACTTTGATCCACTCAAGTTGCAGACTGTTGTTAAGAAAGCAGAATGGTATTATTTTTTTCCCAGTAAATAATTAGGTGCTGGTTTTTCAGCCAGTTCTCTTAAGTGTTTCTATATAGGCTGTGTTTTGTGATGCACAACACCATTTAAAGTCAATTTATATTTTACTAATTTTGTAGTCCCATCCTCTGCTGTTAAGCTGTGGCTTGTACACTGGTGAACAAGGTGAATGGCAAGCAGTCTCCAATACAAGACTATCTAGCAGCACCGTCATGGTGAGTGCGGGATTGTAAAGGTCGAATATATATTTATTCAATGTTGTTTATCCTGTCACAATAAAATCAATGTGAAAGATGTCATTTTGTACAACTATGTACAATTATAATGACAAATGAGAATAAGAGGTGAAATATTTTCTCACAAAAGTTTTAATCCTCAGACAGGCAGCAATATTCATAATAATTAACTGTTATCTTCACTCTCACACTGCTGCTATAAAAAGGCTGCCAAAACAAAAGTGGTCACATTTCATTAGTCTCAAAGTTTAACGCCTCACTGCACCTGAAAAATAGAGACCTAAAAAGGCAGTGTACATTTTACAATTGGATGCCTCAAGAGTTTTAATTTGTGTCCCTCATTTTGCTGTTACTGTTACTGCTTCACTCTGTATCTTAATGTGACAGCAAAAACCACATCCTTCAGAATGTTTAAAAAAAACCCAGCAACACATATACTGTTTTGTACATTTTTTTAGTCATTTATCATCTGAGTTTGTAGTTGTTTATATCTCATATGTAGTTGGTTCAAGCATATATAAGTATGCATGCATCAGTAAGTACACTACACACTTTCTTTCCAATATCTTTTGATATTTTATACTGTAACTGAGCACATGCTGTGGTCGTGATCTTAGATGGTCACAGCAACAGTGTTCAGTATTGATAGTTACTCATTAAATGTATACAATGCAGGAATTGTTGGCTACTGTTTGCCAGTATTGCCAGTGAAAGTGAGAGCCACCCTCAGCTTTGACTGCTTGGCATTTCATCTCACTGTATTTGCGTTTTTTCGTCGCTTTATCTGCAGTTTTATTTTTATTATTTTTTTTTTTAACCTTTTACTCTTTTACTTATCCAGAAAGTCTCTTGAGATGGAAAGATAACCGGCACCCGGTCGCTACCTTTTCCTGACCTCACCTGCCACTGTGCTTAGGAGCCAAGTGAACACAGCAAAACAAGAAGAAAACCCAGGCAAAGGGCAGTCAATGCAGGTAAATACACCTCCAGACACTTCAAGTGGACCATATGTGATGATAGAGATGGATTATTTTTGTGTGAGTCTATACATTGTTTTTTTTTTTAAGAAGTACTGCATAGTATACCTTTCAATTACCAGCTGCAACAACGTCAAGATGGCTGGTCTTGTTTTCAACTTGTGAGTCTTGTAATCCAGGTGACCACCAGACTATCACAGGGCTGACACATAGAGACAGACAACCATTCACACTCACATTAACACCTATGGGCAATTTAAAGTCACCAATTAACCTGCATGTCTTTGGACTGTGGGAGAAAACTGGAGTACCTGGAGAAAACCCACGCTGACACGGGGAGAACATGCAAAGTCCACACAGAAGAGCTCCCCTGCCACTGTGCTGCCCTCACAAAACTTAAGGGGCAGTTATATCCTTAATACGGATGGACGTGGTCTGAGCAAGGGGGCCAGAAGTAGTGGGATAAGAAGCATGGCCCCCCACATGACGCCCCTGGCTCACAGAACTTTGCAGGTGGGATCCTCAGCAAGATTGCTGGAAGTAGGGGAGGGGGTGCACTAGCTCCCCGACTTCACACCCCTGGCCAACATTCGCTTTAAATTGCAGATCGCTGTATCACGGCTGATGTGATCCCATTGCAAGATGAGCTGTAGTGTTTGCTTCTATAACTGATTGTTAACAGTTTATCTGGGATGAGTCAGATGTTTGAGAAAGAGCTTCAGGTAGATAAACTGACAGAGAATAATCCCTCTGAATTTACCCCGAGTCCTCTTCAGCTCTCACTCAGACAGTAAACCTTTGTCCTCTGAGTTTAAGTGAGTCTGCTATTAACTGCTGAAAATGAAGGTATATGACTTAGCAGACTTCTTTCATGTTTTTGGGGAAATGCCATTGTCCAATTCATCTAAAAGTTTTTGCCAAAATCAGGAAATTATACACAAAGGTTAACACTTAATTATGAAGTACAGTTCCCTGATATTTCTTTACTCGCTGCCAGAGAAGTGACATAACTCTGGCTTCCTTTTTGTAATAAAAAGAAGATGGATACAACGACTGTCAGATGGATGTTTATACAATGTAGTGATTTTAGTAAGAAAAAACTCAGAAGTTACAGGCACATCATTTTTTTCTTGGCGTCTCACAAAACAAGGGCTTATCATCAGCCCTTACAAATAAAATACAATCTTACAATCACTCTCAGCCTGGAGATTAAATCAGTTCCCTCTGTTGCCTGATACCGTTTTCCTTATTTGATTTACTTTTCCCGAGGTGCATTCAGTGAGCCAAAGTAAAGTCAGTGCAGTGTTCTGTGCTCTCTTGTTTGATAGAGAACCTGCACACAATGCTCTCAGCTGAAACTAGCTTAAACAAACAGTGTCGGGAAAAACAAACAGTCAGAGAAAATCAGTGGAAAACACTTCAGGGAAAAGTCATTTGCTTCTATGGTGTGATTTAACACAGCTAAACTGGAAAATAATAAATGCAATGTCACAGTTGCTAAGTAACGTTTTAAACATGTGGGCCTATAGTAGTTTAGTAGCTGTCTGTCAAATGTTATTAGTTATTTAATCTTCCTATTTAATAGTGAACAGATCAGATAGTTTATTACAGTTCATATTTATTCACATCTCAGGCAACACATCTCCATTTGTGTAACATTTCAGTGGCAGAAGGCACTGCGTACTGTACATG
Organism: Epinephelus fuscoguttatus; assembly: GCF_011397635.1. Taxonomy (NCBI): domain Eukaryota; kingdom Metazoa; phylum Chordata; class Actinopteri; order Perciformes; family Serranidae; genus Epinephelus; species Epinephelus fuscoguttatus. Next base: position 23,400,883 of record NC_064759.1, read on the forward strand.
GCACCACTCTAAACAATGAGTTTCCATTTGGCGATGAAAACATCATAACAAACACAACCATTACACTGCATACCTTTTATGAAATGATCTGCTTTGTACATATCTAAGACATTTCAGTATAAAAAAAAATAGCAAATACACTAATATTTAAGACAACAGTTTATGACACTTGTATTGTAGCATCTTTACGGTTTGTTTACTGGCATCAGGAAACTCTCACTTTGGTAGAACATTCTCATTTCAGCACACACACTGATAAAAATGTATGTACTGCGACCCTTCAGATTAATAATAACAGTGTTCACATTATTATAGACTACTTACATTAGATTACAAAGATATTACACATAACAGAGATATTCAATACACTTTTCTTTCTTCACAATGGCTATTCTGATTCCAGAGCTTGCGTATCAACCGATACCAAGTACCAATCTGATACTATTGTGTTAAAAACAAATTAACAGTTGTATTTTACTGACCCTGTATGGATGTGAAATGATTGCTATCATTATTGTTTGACATAGCTCAGGTTCAAAAGACATGCAGAGAATGAATGTAATAGAACTTACCTTAATTATCTAGTTTGACACTTTGCTAATGGCGAACATTACACTGTTCTGAAACAGTAGTTGCCATATGACTGCACAGCGCAACTTCCTGTGTAGGCTACTATTTCAAATGCTACTGCTGTTTAAACTGCTGTTTTATCCAGGTGCAAAATTACTTTAATATTTATCAATAAATTACATGGTATCAGACTAGTGCATAGATCTGTGTACTTGCGGATACCCGATCCAGCATTTTAGGCATTATCAGAGTATTTCTGATTCTGGTATCGGTGTTGGAACAACTCCAATACATATTACGACAGGCTCCACAAAGGTACCAAGGTGACGGTTATCCTAATAATGTGGATCCTTATTCAAAAAAAGAAACCCAAACACTTAATACAGTCAGTGATTTAAGGAATGTAGTGGAAGAAATCAAATTAGATGCATAAATAATAATTTAGCCTGCTCTTCAGGTGAACAAAACAGTAAATGGAATAGGTAATATCAGCATGCTATTACAAGGCAAAGGAATAAATCAAGTGTTGAAACACCGGTTAAGATTATTGATACCCAGAACAGCTGATGTCACTGGGGAGCTGCTGACCTCATACGCATTTGACTGAAAATGATCTACCAATAGGAACTTAAACATTAAAGGTCCAGTGTGTAGGCTTTAGGGGCATCTATTTGCATAGCTATGTTTTCAATGGTGTACAATCACCTGAAACTAAGGATTTTTGCGTTTTTGTTACCTTAAAATCCGCTGTTTATATCTACACACAGAGCGGGTCCTCTTCCATGGAGTCCATCATGTTGTTTCTACAATAGCCCAGAACAGACAAACCAAACACTGACTCTAGATAGGACTATTTGCATTTTCGTGCAGGCCACCGTAGTTCTCTCACTCATTTCTGCAACCGTACCACTACATGCCACTAAATCCTACACACTGGACCTTTTAAGGCTTCATCACATTTGCACAGAGAAGTGACAAACTTCACTTCATTTCCTTCTCTTTGAGACATAAAGTGACATTCCTTCACAGCTCAAAAATTGTAAAAACATATTTTACATTCACCAAGTGAGATCTAAACATTTAATGCAAGTACCTGATTGAACTTCAATAAAGTAGCTTCTAATGCTTTGCGTAAAAATGAGTGGGCGAAACTATACAAAAAAACAAGAGCAAAGTAACATCAAAAACAATATCAAAACCTTATTGTGGTCTAACAAAGCTTCTCTGTCTCAGTTTGTCAAGTGCGTGGACGTTGGTGTCGTCACTAGAGTGCGCTTGCGTAAAGTTTAGGAGTTTGGGAACGCAGAGGCTCGAAAGATGTCGAGACAGTTTGCTGTGATGAGGGCACCAGTCAGCTGCCTCCACTGTCTGGTGGCAGGGTGTTTCATTTTGTCCAGGACCAGGTGCAGATCCTGGATCATGTCCCTGTAGCTGTCTCCGTACCGCAGACTCCAGGAGTACAGGAAGTCGTAGGCGGGCTTCCACATCGACTGAAACGGAACGGGAATCAATTTAAAATAAAATGTTAATCATATTCACTGCAGAAATTCCACATGATTAGTGTTATATTTGCGATATCCACTGCGTAATGTGTCAGTGTGTTCCGTTAAGCTGACCTGTGAACTGACTTCTCCGCTCTTCCCTCGGTGCGGTGCCTCATAGCCCGCTATCTGAGCACTGGAGAGTTTTCCCATCTTCTCAGCGAGCTCCCGCCATCGCACTCCCAGCTCCACAGCCGTGGACAAAATGACAGTGTTCTGAATCAGCTGGGCCACGAGATTCACAGAGTCCATCTTCAACAGACCCTGTGGTGATAAACAGACACACTGTCATAAAAGCATAGAGCATACAGACTGTGAAATTGTCATAATTGGCATTTCTGTTACTTTGGGAATTTGCTGTGTTGTCACAAGATTCATTTTTCTCGTATGTAGAGCACACAAAGATTTAAATGTTCAAGAAAAATATTGTTTAAATATGTCCTTTACATAAAAGTCTGATAAGTCAATATCTGTTGCCAGGTGAGGCAACACAGCTGTGATTGAGCATACGGACCACTGATGAAAGTATTGCAATATTTATATATGCAGTATTATGATGTTGAGGGTGACATTCTCTTAAAAAATGTTGTATTAAGTTATTGCTTATGCGGGGCGTCAGTGGCTTAGTGGTAGAGCAGGCGCCCCATGTACAAGGCTGTTGCCGCAGCAGCCCGGGTTCGACTCCAGCCTGTGGCCCTTTGCTGCATGTCACTCCCTCTCTCTCTCCCCACTTCACGCTTGTCTGTCCTGTCAAATAAAGGCTAAAAATGCCCAAAAAATTTCTTTAAAAAAAAAGTTATTGCTTATGCAAACTGTACATTTCCAGTGTGCTGCAGCTTCACATTAAAAGCATTTAATTGGCAAAATACAAGTTCACAGGAGATGCAATGTTTGTTTTTTTTTGTGAGTATAGAGCTTACCACTATTGTTAATTAAAAATATATCTACAAAACAAGATGATGGTCATCTTCAACATTTTTTTGGCAGTGGATCGATTGAAATATTGCAGGGAGTGATGGAACAAGGAGCAGCCAGAACAAGCTTTTAAAGAGACAGGCTGCACACCTCCAGCTTAGCGAGGTAACCAATGTGACTCAACAATTAATTACAATATTATTGAAAGTGCAATATGGCCAAGTGCAATATCCAAATCACTTGAATGGGAACTTCTGATAAAGGGTGAAATGTGTCACAACATGCCATTACAAATGAAGCATTGAAGTGCTACAGAGATGCTCTGGCCTTCATATCACATAACAGGTGCAAGGGAACATGCTTGTTAGGTACAGACCCCAGCAAAAATCACATTGTCATCATCAGTAAAAATGAAATGCATAAAGTACCATTCACTCAAAACTCTACTTGAAACTTATATCACTGTAACAATATCTGTCAAAATAATCACAATATAATTGTTTCTGCATAACCTGTTGCTCTCGAAACCAACTCCTTTCACTGTGCCCTGCTGTCTGTAGACTGTTGTGCACATCGTAAAATCAGATCACAGTATCTCACAGAATGATGGGAAAAGGCTAATTATTGACGTCTGTATTAAAACAACAGTAGTTTGTTTTGCTGCCCTCTGTGACCTGAAGTAGTAAACTGCATTTGCTGTTACCACCAGTAACTAAGGGTGTCATCAAATTACCCAGGACTGACATCATGATAGCCACTTTAAATATATTGTTTTCCTCCACTTACCACCAGGAGCTCATGCAGAAACTTCTTCCTGCTCTTCTCAGCGTGACAATCCTCCTTCAGCCTCTCCAGTATGCAGGCCACTTTATCGGCCTCGCTTTCAGCGTGCCTCCTCATGATGGCGTCCAGTGACAGTTTGCTGTACCCTAAAGCATCAGCAAAACCTCTCCAGCTGGTTATGTGTTCAGTGACCAGCGTCTGGATGGCAGAGTACATGTAAGTAAGCTTCTTGAAGGGCAGTGTCATGTTGTCCAAGAGGACCTCTGTGGTGATGTGAATGCCGGTGAAGTCAATCACTTGGTCTCTGGTTATGAGCTTGACGTTCTTGCAGTGAACCAAACCAGTCCTGCCTCGGAGGAATGCGATGTACCACTCCTTTACTTTGGAGTTACCTACTGACCTGACGGTCTCTCTGGACAGGAGAGCCACCGTGTCTCCCTTGAAATACTCCAGAAGGTAGTCAACACGTGGCTGACGCAGGACTGACTTTAGGGCTACACCGTACCACTGTAGGCTCACAGTTTTGTCTGTGAATTTGGGGAGATCTGGAAGACTTTCCTCAGGGATAGTTGAGCTTTTTGTCATTTCAATCCGCTTTTCTATCTGCCTGTGCACTCGCTTTTCTAATCTGATGGGTGCCGCGGGAGGGGAAGGCACCTGGAAATGTGCAAGGGTTGCAGCGTTTTCTTCCTTAACATGTAGATCCAATTTAAAAGGAGTCATTTCTGTATTACTAGCACAAGATATTGCAACTGGCAGTTGCAAAACTGTCCCTATTTTGAGCTGACTTTGTCTCACTTCTTTCAGTTCGTCCTCAGGTTTGATTTTAAACATCGAGCCAGCGAGGTTAATCCCGACATGCAGGTTGTGCAGTTTGTCTGGTTTAAACCCATGTTTGCCCCAAAGCTGCAGCACAAGTGGAGGCAGGTTTTTGTTTCCTGTCACTGAAAATGGAAGCTTTGGCGGAACGTCCTCATGACAGCAAACAACTACTGCGACCTTGAATGATGGATGGATGTACTTGGGGCCATAAACTGCTACTGTGATTTTGCGGTCGAGATAATCCCACACTGATGTAGCGGGAGGCTGGATTGCAGAGGCCTCTGCGACTGCAATCACATAAAAATGTGTCCTCAGGTCCTGCAGCTTCATCTGCATCATATTCTTATAAATGTAACAATCATTCACTTTAACATAAGGTCCCTCTCTTTTGTTGGACACCAGCCCAAACACTGTGGTCATTACCTGACTCACTGGGTCGCTCTTCACCTCTCCAGCTAGTTTCACCTCCAGAGAGATGCACTCCTTTATGTTGATGTTGCTGAGGACCACCTCGAGAAGCGGACTCATGGTTGTCACATAGTTGTTATTGAGTCCAGGAGGAGGGTCAAGCATTGCTTTCAGCGTTACTTCCTGGACTTCTCCAGGAGGAACATGGCCCTCTGGGATATGGATGCTAACTTCTGATTCTGGCAGCTGTACTGAGCCTCCAGCATGGCCGATCTTACAGATGACCTGAGAGTCAGTGGCCTGCGTCTGAGCCCACCCTGGACTCTGGCTCATCAGATTTAAGTCCAGACATGAGCGTGTTAGCTGCCTGTGGCTCAGCCAGGCCATCTTGTAGGCCTCCCTGTCATTCTTTAGCCACTCAAAATCCGGGATCAGCACGGGCCCAGGTGGTTTGAAGCTGTTCTCCCGCTTTGGCACCTTTCTCTCCAGATCATCCAGGATATCTGAAGCACTCCTCCATCTCCCAGATCTGTTGCTGGCTTTGTGTTTGTTTTCCAAAAAATTTCCCACATTGCCTTCATCTGAAGATGTGCTAATGGCATCATCGTTATTTGTGTCCAAGTCGTTTTCATTGTCTGGCTTCACATTTGATGTGTTGGAAATGTGTTTGTCCGTGCCGCTGTGTACAATGTCATCTAGAAAAGGATTTGATCCAGACAGTTTGTTCCAAAACGGATTTTTCGACTGAGATGTGCGTGCTACTTCTGGTTGTAAAAGTGGCCACTCAGAGTTCTGTGCCCCATACCCACCTGTGAAAATATTAAGAATTTGGTTAGGACGTTGTCAGAAGGTTGTCAGATTTAGAGCACAGGCTGCCTCTGCTTCAGAGTGAGAATTTTACCATTCACGTTGGGACTGTTTGAGACGTTGTCGTCCAGATCAATCAGTGTCCCCTCAGATTTACTCCGCATGAGACTCCCAACACGACGGAAGGACCTTGCTCTTCCTGCTGCCATATTTTCATCTGTAAACATAAAAACTACATTTTTTCAGTTTCTAAATTTACTTGCAGCTTTTAATACCAAAACAACTTTAACAACAACTCCTTAAAAAATACCCAATATACTGAAAAAATATTACATCACATTCTTATTAAAGGGACAGTTCACTTTAAAATTAGAAATGTAAATTTTTCCTCTTATCTGTAGTGCTATTTGTGAATCTAGATTGTTTCGGTGTTGAGTGCTGAGTGCTGGAGATATCTGCCCTCTCTAAAGTATAATGTTACTACGTGGCACTCGGATTGTGAAACTTAAAGCATCAAAAAAATTTACAGCAAAACTAACAGCAATGTCTATTTCCAGAAGTCATGATCAGGTTACACAAGATAATCCTCAGACCTTGTTGTGAGCAGCTTCATGCTAAAGTAGTTCAATTGTATCAGAGAGAAGGCAGACATCTCCATGGTCAATATCACCAACTCTCGGCAACTCACACCATAACAGTTTAAATTGATAAACAGCACTACAGGCAAGAGGGAAAATATGTATTTTTGATTTTGGGGTGGGCTGTCCCTTTTAATATAACTCACCTAGGAAACAATTAGTCGATTTACTGATTAGTTGGTCAACAGAAAATGAATCAGCAACAATATTAATAGTGCATAATTAAAGTCGCAAATAATTTTACAGCTTGCCACAGCTTCTCTAATATGAATATTTGCTGTATTTCCTCTAACCTATAGTGAAACACTGACTGTTGTTTAGATGAAGCAAGCAGTTTGAACATGGTTTATTGTGTTTATATGTGTTATTGTAATATGCATATATATTTTTCATTCCTTTTTGACTACATTTTACAACTTAATTCAAGAAATCAACAGGCAGATATATCGATTATATCCAAGCAACTGTTAGCCGCAGCCCTAACCATTAGCAGACATATATTTTGAAATGCTATGACACATGACAGCCACCAGCTCCTACACAATAAAAGACATAAAGTTATTGTTCTGTCTCAACTGTGTTTCCTTCAGCACAGAGCCTCAGGCTTTCTGCAGTCTGTCACAGAAACTGTTCCAAAGTGTGGAATAAAGCCTGAACTCTCAGTCTGTCACTTGTTTGCGTAAAAGGACACTACCCATTCACGACTTGTCACAGTGAGTCAGTCATTAATAATGTGGTTTCTTACACCAGTGCACAAAAACAGGTTGGTCTTGTCAAGCCTATGACACAGTAGTCAGCTCTCTCAGCGCTTCTTCCTATGATAACAGTGCAGGGCCACTGTGCGACTGTCAGTACAAATGTATATTCTGAGCATTACTTACTGTGTTGCCTGTCATACAGTGACTCAGTATCAACTAAACTAATCTGACTGTAGCCTAATCTTTTGCATGTCTCATGTTTTTTTTGTTTATTAATTCATATGCAAATATTCTCAAACAAATGTGGCATTCATTAATAATCCACAGTAAGACATACTCAGTAGCACAGATTCACACTTCCAGCTTCACTAACCACAGCTGCAACAGCCAATACTGCCAAGTATCAGTGTCAGCGCCTCAACAGGTGTGTATACACTCCGTGGTTACACATGAATACACCTAACCTACACAGGCCACTTCCTGTACTGAAAACGCGACAAGAAAAACCACCTATTATGGAAAAGAAAACAAAAGTTTGATCTCACCGTCGGCATGAGATGACTAGTTTTGCTTCGGAGCGCTGGCAGGAAAAAGAGGCCAACCCACTATCACTTACTGTGTGGTCTGGGGCCTATCTCTGATGTTCACCTCCTCACGTTACAGCTCTTTACTGTGTTTGCTCTCGGGCACGGAGCATTTTGGGACTGGAAGTTTAAAATAATCAAGGAGCCACGGCGGAGGAGTGGCCTGTCTGGGGGCGGGTGACTACAATACCCGCAATGCACTTCTGTGTTTACGCACGAGACTTGCAACACCTGAAACCGAGCGATACCCGTGGTTTCGACAGGAGTCTGAGTTCAGTGATAAGCATGTTAACAAGGGAGGTGGAGGTGACTAACAAGACCAGGAGACACTACAAACATGGTTAATCACCCAGTTAGTATTTAAACTAAATATATTATTAGTCTGGTTATATATATTTACACTAATACAGCTTGTCTAGTCCACACAGCATTGAGAATTTGGCAGCAAAGACACGTGTTTACATGCCATTACTGTATATTTATAAGGCATAAACATAGCAAAATAAGCATTATAATAGTGTTTCCTTTTCTTGCATGGTCACTCATGTAATACCTATTTTGTAACAGCGATATTTAGGATTTATTGATTTTACTGTCTCATTATCACTGCTGTTTTGAGTGACTCAAAGCCAAAATGACCTTTGAGGTTAATCTCATCAAGGACACAAAGTCATGTTATCTCAATGAACAGGTTACACACGTGAATACCTCAATGGATCACTAATTTACACTGTTATGTAGTATTCTTTATAGAAATATTACAGCAAGGAACCATTATTTCAGCTGCGTATAGCTTTGCAGCTGCGTGCCAAAGTGTATGAAAAGTAATAACTCCAGATACCCCCTTTTGGAGCAGCTTACTGTTTGTGTTTCAGCTGTTATCTCAGTTGATGAATATCCATGCTGAAGTTTAGATGCTGTATCAGAGCTGTTGTGGTCTTTGGATGCAGGCCCTGGTATCCACAGGCAGTTAGTAACAAAGGAATGCAACTAAGCACTCTTGAGCAGATTATGATTTTTCATAGCAAATATGGCTGCAGCAGCCTGGACTTTAGCATGACTCATTAAAATCCCCCGACTAGAGAAGTTAAAGTGTTTAGTAAAGTATATGATTGAGGACTGGATGTTGAAACGTGTTTATTTTTGTAAAACGTCTCACTGTTTTACACCATTTGTTATGACTGTAAGCTGTGCATGCATGATGTTGGTGTTAACTGTTTGGTTATGAAACAAAACAGATGCAATCTACATACCTCCCACATTCCTCACAGTCAAATAATTTCATTATCAGCACTGAGTCAGATAATCCAGTAACTGGTATCTGAAACCGAGGACAGATGTGTGTGCAAATTCTGCGCCCTTGTGGCTGCTTTGAGAACATGCATGGGATTAGGCTGGTGGTATGCCCTGCTTTTCTTTGTATTTATTTCTTATTTTCCCATGATTGTTATCTCTGTATCCATAGCCTGCTATAGTTTTCCCCCCTCTGTGCCCCAGACTTTCATTGTTCTCCCGAAACTATTAAAAAGCACATGAATGTGGCTGTTTACTCATAAGTTAATGTTTGCTAAACGCTAGGCCACAGTGCTCAGGAAATTACTGAACCTTGTTGAACAGTGGATGTCAGAATGTACTGAAAAACAGACTTAGTTGGTTTTCTTTTTCCTTTTTTCATGCAATCGTTGACAAGAAAACAAGAATAACTCCAGACTTTTAGAGAAAATATTTTGATTTGTCACATTGTCATCAGTAACACCTGCTCTTTATTGACAATGACAGATAGTCACCAGTGTTAAGATGTGTATTTTGAGGTGCAGTTATTGAAGAAAATGTTCTGTCAGTCAGCTGTACATATTTTTCTGCCCTCTGGTTCATTGGTAGGCCTATGCTTCAAAATAAGAGTAAGTAAGTAGTAAATATTGACAGTATCCTATCAACAGCCATTCCTTTAAGCTGAAGAACAATGGCTCGTTGTTAAATTATTAAAATCAATAAACTTGATAATGTACATAATTCAAATATCAGTAATATAATAATTTTAATTTTATATACTTTATTAATCCCCTGAGGGGAAATTCAATTTTTCACTCTGTTGTCAATTACACACAGGTCCGAACACACACATGCACAAACTGGACCTACACATGCACTAAGTGGAGAGTTGTCAGAGTGGGCTGCCCATGACAGGCGCTCGGTTGGGGGGTTCGGTGCCTTGCTCAGGGGCAACTCGGCAGTGCCCAGGAGGTGAACTGGCACCTCTTCAGCTACCAGTTCATGCTCCATATTTTGGTCCGGACGGGGACTTGAACAGGCGACCCTCCGGTTCCCAACCCAAGTCCCTTTGGACTCAGCTACTGCCGCGTATTAGTGTATTACTTTTAATATTAAGAAGCAGATTATTATATAATTGATTACAACAACAAAAAAACGGTATACCTTTAACAACACTAACTTAAATGACACTTCCTGTCTGGTAATATTGCATTTACACCTTGGGGAATTTTATTTTATTTTATCTTATTTACTTGATTATTTATTTTTAGCTGGAAGTTCATTTTTGTGTGAGTACATCTAACGTTTTTCTTTCAGCAGCAAATTAGATTTGATGATCATTTTGTGTATTTGTTCGAAAAAGAACGAATCAGTTTCAAATTCACATTGAGGTGAAATTTTGTATTTCACAGCTTTGGAACTTTCTCTATCATTTCCAACTCAGGAAAGATTTTGACAAACTCTGCTAATCTCAGTTTTTTTTGCATAGAAACAGATTTATAGATTCGAATGATTCAAATATGAGTGATTTTCACAATTTACCAGAGTTGATGATTGACATGAAAGAAAATAACATCCTGCTGTGCAAACCCATGTTTACCCAGTGGACAATGAAATGCATGGTCCTCAAGTTAAAGAAAGGGACAAACAAAAAAATTAAGGCTCAAATTTAAAAATGGTGAAACTTACATGTTTGTGCCACTTGGTGGAGCCATTTCTCTACCGTTCATTAAGTCAGACTTCTCAGTGTTTTTCATTTTAAATCCAGAAAGCAGATATCTATTTGTTTTAGATTTTCACCGCTCCAACACATAAGGAACGTTTTGCTAAAACTAAAGCACAAACAGTAATGTGGCTATGGTTATTTTAAAACGCCTAAACAAAGCAGTGTAAAACTTGGTATACACTGTCTCTATCAGCTGATGATACAAAGACAACACGTAGGCCTATAAAAAGGTGTCCATGCCTGCATAAAGTCTGCTTTCTTATCATGCAGCATTAACGTTACAATGTAATCCTGCCATATGTGATTAAGGCTGCAGCTAAGGATTATTTTGATTTTTGTTTCATCTGTTGATTATTTTTCAACCTATAACACTATAAGCCTATGAAAAATGTCCATCACAGTTTTCCATAGTCCAAGTTGATACCTTCAAATGTCTTTTTTGTCCAAAAACCCAGAGATATTCAGTTTATTGTAATGTATGATCACGAAAAGCAGCAAATCCTCATATTTAATAAGCTGAACCCCTCAAGTGTTTGTAATTTTTGCTGGACAACCAACTATCAAAATTGTTGATGACAATTTTCTGTTGCAGCTACAGATCTTCCAGTGTATATTGCAGTATAGTGGTCTCTATCAGTGTCACAGAGACAGCAAAGCTTTAGTAAATATGCTCGTATCACCTTCACCAGGATGGCTCAGGGCTTATACCTGCTGCGGGATCCTTTATCTCGAGTGTCACTTTGCTGTCATCATCTTATTGGGATGGTTTTCATAGAGAATCATGGCTGCATTTAATATGATGATGTATTTTAATCTCATGGTTGTAAGTGTCAGCAGTATTTTGAGGTGATATCACAGAGACAATACATGTTTTTGTCTCTGTTTTATTGACGCTGGTGTTCCCCCAGACATTTGTTTTCAGGTAGAGAAGTCGTTCATTTTGATCCTGTGGTTAACTGTGTTTATTCAATAGACACTGATGTGATGAAGTCATTATATCAGACTCTGGAAAACCATCAGTTTCCCCCAGTGAGGCTCAGTCTGCAGGTATTCCACTCATCAGATCAGACAGGTGAAACACCACCTGTGACGTAAATGAATCTAAATTGCCGAAAGCATTGTATAAGGGCACCGCTGTCAGTGTTGTAGCAATTACTGTTAATTATTTTGACTAACCTCTTAGCCTCGTCAAATTGCCTTTCCCTGGAGATTGGTTGGTTTGATGACAATGACAGTGCGGTTG